>NC_135501.1:129922450-130227450 GCF_052857255.1 Amblyomma americanum
CCCCACAGCCCCTATAACCGTGACACTGGAAAACCGGTGCATCCCGGAGGCACACATGCTCCGAGTACTGGGCCTCCACATCCCGAACAAAGGGAAAAAAACACTCTCACTATCCACAAACTCAAGCAGACGGCGGTGTCGATATTCCACCTAATCCACCGAGTTTCTGGACAGCACTGGGGCATGAAGGAATGAAGACAGAAGATCACGGATAAAGGCCCTGCTCCAAAGCAAGGGAGATGTGTTTTTCGACGTGCCGGGAATAACGGATATCATGTTGCAAACTAGAACTCTCTAGAGAGAGACCAATCAGCGTGAAACAACGCCTACTATGTCTAGAAAATCAACAATGAATTGAAAATGAGGTGCGGGATATGTCGGAGCTTTATGTGATTGATAGGTCGTGGCCAGCATAAAATGCGCATCTCGTGGTTGTCAAAAAAGCCGATGGTACTAACCGACCGTGTGTAAATTTTCGTCGGCTAAATGACATCACTGTACTCGATGCCGAACCTATGCCAAGATCGGACGTGGTGTTCGCTAAGGTGGCTCTCAACACGTTTTTTTCTAAATTTGGCTTAGCTAAAGGGTATTGGCAAATACCAATGGAAGATTCATCTAAAGAAAACACTGCCTTTTGTTGCTCGGCGTGTTGGTTTGAACACGGCATCCGCAATATTCACAAAGCTGATGAGGAAGGTCTTAGATGGACTCCAGAATAAGGAACACAATTTTGATGATATCCTTGTGGCAACAGATACGTGAGAAGAGCATGTAATTACGCTGGAAGAACTGTTTGTTAGAATTCAGCAAGCCAGGTGGACCATAAAACCGGCAAAATGTGAGGTTGGCTTTGAAGCCATTTCTTTTCTCGGAAACCAGCTGGGGATGGGCCGCACGCGACGAAAGACTACATCTTGGTCAAAATACAGCACGCCCAAACTCCGACGACCCAGGAAGATGTGCTGTCGTTCATGGGTTTAACGGGATACTACAGAGAATTTATTCCCAATTATGCCCACATAGCCGATCCGCTTGTCGAACTCAATATGAAGTGTGCAAGCAATAAGCTGAATTGTATTGCTGACCATGAGAACGCATTCGTGATGTTAAAATGGCATATGGGAAAACCGCCCGTTCTACTTGGTCCGAATTGGGATAAAGTGTTTGTGCTTCGCACTGATGCATCAGACCGAGCTTTAGGAGCCGTACTCTTACAAGAAGAGAATCCTGTGCTACATCCGGTATTCTTTGCAAGCAGGAGATTACCGGCTAGAGAACGCAACTACAACACTGTTGAAAAGGAATGCTTGGCGGCGATGAGGGCGGTAAAGAAATTTCAGATTTATCTTTATGGAAGACATTTCAAAATTCAAACGGATCATGAGGCGCTTGAATACTTAACCAAGGCCAAAATGAACAATTTTAAAGTCATGAGGTGGAGTTTGGCCTGGCAAGAATGCTCATCTCAGGTAGAATATATTAAAGGCAGAGAGCCAACTTAACAGCTCTAGGTATCTATAGGGTGTATGTGGTTGCTGCTGTGCTAGGGATCTCTGGAATGTATCTTGGTTTCGTGGTTGTTGCTGTTGTTGTTGTTATGTGATTATACAAGGGATTGTGTTGTGGACATTACCATGTGTATTAAGGACACCGCACGGACAACGGAAATGGAGTGCTAATGTTCCGTAAGGGCAGTTTGCTGTGCTGTGTTAGTGGTGTGCTTTTGGTGTGCGCTGGACACCTGCGGTGTGTTGTGTGCTTGGTTCAAAACCGCCACAGAAGATAGTCGGTTGGCTGGAGGGCTTGAGGATAAAGTTGATGTGAGCAGATTTTCACGGAAAAGCTCTGGAGAGACGGGGCCTTTGCCAGATATAATAGGGAGTCTGAAATAAAAGTATGAAGGAGAGGATTCAAGAAGACAAAGAGGATGGAGATAACAATAACGTGGATTTTCCGAAAACTAAATTTGAAGAAGTGGTATTCAGCGAGGCGATAAGAGATGATTGGTGGAGAAGAGAAGAAGGAGAAGACGACGACAAGGAATACATAGACTAACGCCAAGGCTATAAAAGGGCGAGGGAGAGCGAGGCACAGGGGGGGCAGAACAAAGAAGCGGAGGCTCCGGCGGGCCTGGGACGCTTCGGCTTGAAGAGGGCGACGCCGGCTACTGCTCCGGTGAGCTTGAGTTCTATGGCTTCGCACCGCGGACTTCCTACCGTTCTTGAGCCCGTTCCGGGAAGTCAACAGAGGACGCTACTACTTGCTACTGCCAGGGGCGTCTCCAGCGCCATTGACACCCAACTGGGTGGCGTCCGCAACACTATCAACACCGGTGTCACCTCTTGTACGACGCTTGTACGACGCTTGTACGACGCAGCCAGCGGCGCGAGCCTCTGCACGTCTAACTCCATCTCGACGCCGGCTACTGGTCCCATGCAACATCGCATTCGCACCGAAACCAACCATGAGTATGAACGCCGTCCGCTAACAGTAGACCGCTAGCAGTAGACGCTAGTAGCAGTGTTCCCGGGTCGTGCGTGTTGATAGGCTTTGTGTTTGGGGTTAGTTTTGATTCTTTTGTGTGCTAGCGTTTGTGTCACGTAGGGTGTAATAAATGCGCGTCTGTGTAGGTACACCTGCCCTGAGCTTCCGCTGGCGTTTTTAGTGATTTTTTGTCTCTGTGCTGCAACCAAGCGGAAATGCGCAACGTCTTCGTGGAATTCGCGCGGTGCCCGCGCGACAACAACAACGTGAGCACCGGCGTGCTATTGGCTCCTTCAGTTTGAACGAATTTCTCCTGATTGGCTCTGAGAAGCGCATTTTCTATTGGTTACAAAAAGGGTCCCCAGAATGCTGGGCGAAGAGATTTAAGGGCGAGTTTTTGGGGCGAACGGGGAGATTGGAGATCGGAGGGCAGGTCGCCTGTGAGCGCCCGTACAATAAAGAGCTGGTGTCCCGAAGAAGTTGTCCAGTCTGTTCCCCAACGTGTCGCCGGATCACCGAACCATCAGAAGACTTCAATACCAACACCATCGATCTGTCGGTCACCAACATCGATCGATCAGTCACCCAACATCAAAATTAACTATGCCATTACCCAAACGACGCCAGATCGTTTTCTGAACCTAAACCTCCATTATTTTTCGCATAGCGCGTACTGAGATAAGCCGGAGAAACTGCGTCCTTAGATCATTTTTTTATGCTCGTTCCAGCCATACCTATTTTGTGTGTGATGCTGAACCATAAAGCGCATGCAATGCATAGCTTGCATGAGGAGCGCGGAGCGGCACTTGTGTTTTGTTCTGCGTGGGCGCCGTGCGCTCTCATGTATTACTTCCCGACCCTACAAATTTTTTTTACACAGTCTATAGACTGTCCATCGACTTCCATATATAAAATCAGCAGACTTTGTATAGACAAAGATAATTAATTTTCTATAGTAAATGTATAGATTTATGGCCACACAAGCTTAGTAGACTTTTTTCCCTTAGAGAGTACGTGCACTGCGAATATACGGAAATAAACATCTATACAAAGGCAACACAGTCTATGAATTGTCTACAGACTCTCTATAGACGATATTTAAAAGGGCGATCAGCTTAGTAGGCTGTCAAACAGCAGTGCCGTGCTGGAGTAGACCCGAGATATGAGAGTTAAGATTTTGGTACGTCAGTTCCCTAGATATTATTCTTAAAGTCTCTGTAGCGCGCCACATGATTTCATTGGCATAGCATTCGTCCCTGTGATCCGGTGTCAATTATGCTTCGGTGGAAACAATATGAAAAGGTAAGATTTCATGGCATGCAGCCAACGGCGGTTAAGTGAGTCGCACTCTCTATTTTTGGTTTTTCTTTTCTGTATGTTCTTTCCTTCTCACTGCATGTCCCGTTAAATTCATGTTATGTACGGTCTACTAATAAATATAGGGACTTCCCTGCATGAGACAACCATGCGTACTTTTAGCCTTTCCTGTTTATATATTCATTCATTTATTTATTTATTATTACATATTATAGCCCATAACGGGACCATTTCAGGAGGGGGGTTAACAGTTCGTGAAAAAACGGCAATGTACGACATACACACATAAAAAGATTAAATCTAACATTTGACTACATAGCACGAACAATGTGAGGTGCTGATATGCTTTAATGTGACTGAAACAATGTGCAATGAACACAACACAAAGAAAGCATAATGTGGCACCGATAGCTGTTAAAAATAATTTTAATGAAAGGGACCGCGTTATGCCAGAATTTCAGTTCCAACATTCAATAGTAGGAGGAAAAAATCTGGGTTTGAAATTATTAGCACGGGCGAAGTACGGCTTAACATGAAGGCTGTGATGAGTCCTGTTTGATCGGACAATATCAGGGCTAAGATAGACATTAGATGTGACGTGATAAAATGAACTGACGATGCAGTGCAAGAACTTTATTGAATCCACGTGACGGCGCACGGACAAGGGTATTACGTTCAAAGCGTACAAGGCATGAGGAGGTGACAGATAGTGATTATATATATGATATATGAACCTGATGGCTTTCCTTTGAATGCTCTGGATTTGGTAAATTTCATATTGTTTGTGAGAATGCCTGACGGAAGCCGCGTATTCAATTACGGGGAGATTTAAGGAATTCTACATTAAAAGCTTAGTTTCTTTTGGTGCATTACTTGACGTTCGCCTCAAACACCCTTGTGTGTTTAGTGCTTTAGTGCAAATGAAATTAATATGTTTCGCCCAGGGCATGTTTGTGGTGTATATAACGGCGAGATACTTATATTCGAACGTCCTCTGCAATGGTGAATTATTGAAGTCATAATTAAAGAATTAAACAGTGAATGGGACAGGCAGTTAGAGAAAGACATCAATATAGTGTTAGTAAAATGAAATTTCATCGAAAAAAAATAATCCTTTTAGGCATGACTTATCGTGAGCTCTTTTCAAATCGGAATATAATGACTTCTTAACCATCCGCTAAAGCAACGAGCCACCAGCATGTCAAAAAGTGCCAGCATTAGCGTCTATATCTCAGGCCATAACGTATTCGCGACAGCAGGTTCATAGTGTGTCTATTAGCATTGCTGCCGTTATAAATTGCAGTTCTCTAAATGAGTAGAGGAAACGTTCATTAGCTGTCACGAAAGGCAAGTCAATGGGAATTATCCTCTCCCCCCCCCCCAAAAAAAAAATTCTCTGCTCCCGCAAAAACAGTCTTATCAAACTGGCGTCCTATTTTTTGATGCTGAACTGTATTTCCTTCATAATCAATATCCTAGTACGAAATACAATCTAAAGCAGCTGCCGCGGTGGCTGAGTGGTTACGGCGCTCGGCTGCGGCCCGAAAGACGCGGGTTAGATCCAGGCCGCTGCGGTCGAATTTCGATAGATGCCCGTGTACTGTGCGATGCCAGTGCACGTTAAAGAACCCCATCGGGTCGAAATTTCCGGAGACCTCCACTAGGGTGTCTCTCATAGCCTGAGTCGCTTTGGGACCTTAAACCCCTATAAACCATAAACCAATCTAAAGCAGTCCGCGGACGCAACCTAAAAATGCAGTCCATACATCATATTTCGTAATGTACATAATTATTGGAAATACAGCCGTGTTCCATGAATATCGGGCAAATTTCGCATTGATAAGTTTATTCTTGCACCGTCGAGCACAATGAGTATCAGAGCGGGGAGACGCTCCCTTGAAAGTACCAGATAATAAAAGTCAGACGTGATCTATCATTTCTATTCACATAGTATAAAAGCGTATTTACCTCCTCGCCATTTGGACGGAGTTGAAGCCAGACGAAAAGAAAAAAAGCAGTTCGATTTTAAAGAAAATACTACTTCGTATTTCGTCGCGGCTTTCTGTCGAAAATAAATATTTGCATTTGAAATCAATATCACGGCGTTCACTTGGGGCCATCCTACATGGACGAAATTCCCTATCCCAGTTCCTATATGGTTTAAGTTCGAAGAAGTCACATAATAAAATTTGTCTGATGGTTCCTTTTATCCTTCAAAACCACTTTTTTAAGGGACAAAGATCTTTATTCGAGAAGTTTACTTGTTTTATTCCTCTGGCACGAAAGCGGTCATTTTTATTCTGATGTCGGCTGAACAATGTTTGGAAGTGCGTAATGAATTTTTGAAACTATTTTTCGCCGAAGCTCGTCCGCCACTGGCGCATTTCTAAACTGAGCCAGCTCTTACATCACATGCCACACGTAACTTGGCTCTAATTTTCAGAAAGTGGCAGAAATTGTTTTATAAGTATCCTTGAAATGGAAATAGTTCGAATCGCTTGTCGGAATGTGATCGTTCTGAGGCATTCCCTATTCCTGTTCTCGACTATAGCTGCATAAAAAGCTGGGGGATTTGTTATAATGCGCAGGAAGTTTCATTTTTCTTGTCTATTTTTTCAGCAGCACTGCTCGGTGGTCGTTGTGTGCATTCCTGTATCTACATACCTCACACGTCTTAACCATTAAGGTTTTGTCCTCTTTGTAGCTGAAAAGGGTGAATTCTAGAAAAACCTAAGTGGCTTGAAATTCTTGAGGAAGCACTTTCAATGCTTCGAATAGCTTCTTGCAACCTTTAGTCCTCAAATAAGCCTCCGTGAAGAAGTTTCCAGACCTGACACAAAATCAAATAAAATGCTGAAGAAGAAATTTCTAGATCGGTCAGAGGTTAACAGGGCAGACTGAGCTGTTTGCATTCGATGCGTGATCGGAAGAAATATATTCTCTTGTTCGCACGCCGTCATGTTTGCAGGAGCTTTCGCAACAAGATTTTTTTTTGTTCAGAGCTTTCCGAAAGCTGTATTTATAACGGCAACATTTCATGATTCCAGCAAATTATTATAACATTAGTCAAATAAAATTCTCTCTTACGACAATGCTTTGCTTTTTTTATCCCCTTTGCAGGTGTTCCAAAAGTCAGAATGGTTGTCCGGATACTTCGCGACCGTTATTATTTGCACAGAAGGCATTTCAACTGCTTTCCTTGTGCATTTATGTTGTGGAAACGAACAAGCGTTTTTTCCCAATACAAATTTCAGCCCGAATTTTTTTTATTTCACGGGAAGTGGTACTGAGATATGAAGCGTAAGCTGTGGAAAACGAGCGCTCAGGCAAGATGTCAGAGTCCTCACATCTTTGAAAAAAAATCGTCTTTATCCTTCGGGGATGTTAGGAATAAATTTAGCTGCAGTGTATAATCAAGTTTACCAATTTACCTTGATCTGGGAGTATAGCTCTTCCAGCTATAGGCGAAGGGCACACAGCTGTGCTTAAATGTAAATATTTTCCAAGACAATCCGTGCGCGCTTTTAATACTGAGATCAAATTTTTTGCAAGGGATACTTTGGCGCAAGTTTGTATTAAAATAATTAAAAGGAAAACCAGTCACCTATCTGCGCATATTTTTTTCCACAACGTACTAAATACAGATGACCAAATAAACAAGGAGGCAAAAGTAATTTAAGTCGGCAACACGTTATTTCATACGCAAAAAAAATAAAGGTATTTAACTCGCATCACTTTTTTTTTAAATTTGCATAGCAACATACTCCTGATCATCACGAGCCAATTTTTTGCTCGAAGTATAAAGGATGCGTATTGCTTCCCAAAATAAAGTTGATAGCTCAGCGCAGTTGTGTCTCCTTCTCATCCATGTTCGTTGTCTGCCAGCGCTGCATATTCCATAGTAATTAAGCCCGTAGTGCTGCGACACACCCTTCTCATGTTGTTGTTGTGTAGGGTTTTATGGCACATAGGCAACTAATGCCCTTGTCAAGTGAATTTACTGTACAGCGGACCCTTTCTCATCATTCATTCTTCACTCGCGCAGTCTGATCTCAACAGCAACATGCAAGGCCCGGATTCTTTGGTTCTGCATCCCTTAAAGGTTCTTGCCGCCTCAAGTTCTGGGCTTCCGTGTTGTTGATACCCCTCAGGAGGCAATGCGAAACGAATGTGCTAGAGAATGAGGTCGAAATCGGAGCACCGTGCCAGTATGCATCGACAAAATCGGCTGACAACTTCTGTTCGATTAACCCACAGCGGCCACCTCATAAAATAAGCGGATCAAATTCTCGCGCGTACTCTATATCATCATGGAGCTCCTTTGGCTTCTGGTCTTTCGAAGCATACGGAGTTTTTTACCGAAAAAGCAAACAGCGACCATCAATCAAGTATATGCAATAGGAGTGTCAGCGACTGTCTCAAGGAAGTCAAGTGCGTTTACCAGCATGGTCTCAGTTCGCCCTTGAACCAAGAGAGTCCTTTCCGAGGTTACTGACTATCAAAGTAAACTCCTTTGACTGAACTAAGTCTGAGTAACCGAAGGCGTTCATGTACTGATTCGATATCGTGAAATTAGGAGAAGGCCTTCCCATGGAAAGACTATATATACCGGAGGAACTACAATCAGCGCCCTCAAACGGCGAAGTAGGAGGTTGGCATTGCACTTCTGCGAATTGCTGTGTACATAAGGAACGCTTTCTAAGCGACAGTCTCTTGCTTTGACAAATGCGTGGAGGTATCTTTATCCAATTTGAAATGTGAGTGTACAAAAATTGCGCTCACGGTAAAACCTAGTCAAGCTTTCGTGTTCGAGTAGTGTTAGCAGTAAAATGTCCCTTACCGTATATATAACTGCAAAAAAGCATAAGTTCGACAAAGACCTTCATCCCATTCCTGAAACCCAAGATACTCTTTTTCATCTTGGCATGTGTGCTGGGTCTTTCGAACAGAGTAAAATTTGCCCCCCCCTACGACTCCGCCCACGCATGTAGTTATGCGAGCTGTTGTGCAATCTGCCTTCGATAACGCGCTAACGAAATCATTTGAGGACTACAGACCGGATTTCTGAACCAGGTGCAGAGAGAATTTTAATCCTGGTACTCACCACGTTAACAGGCGACGTTAAAAACAAAGAAGTGCAGCAAGCACTTTCCGACCAACGTCAGGGATCGTGCCAAAAAACTGGCTGTTGTACTCTACGTGCAGCAAGTTCCTCACAATATAAAAAAAATAAACTGACAAAGAGTAGGCGTGGCGATAATATGTTTATTCTGTCTTCTCCTGCACTGTCCTTTTCTGTGATTTTTTAACGTGTTTTCTGATTAATAAGAATAGAGTGAAGTTTTATATTAGAAAGTTGTGTTGTGCAAGCATTTACATTGTGATCACTACATTGTTTATGTATGTGTATATAAGTGGTGCTCATCGCGGTTGTGTTCGAGTGGTGCTTAGGGCCCAGTGAGGCGGACGATTTTCGCCTTTTGCCCTCTGCTCCAAGGCACTGTGTTGTCCGAATTTCTTGAATAAAAGAAAAGTACGACGCAATAATACTCTGTAACTTGCAATTTTAATGGAATAAATGCACAGAACAGTTGAGTGTTTGCATCCGTACGTAAGGGTCTGCTATGAGAAAACTGAAGTTTCTCACCCTTCGCCTCACAGATTGTATGAGGTGGAGTGGAAGAGATGAGTGCGGTTGGCGGTAGGTTCCGACCATCAATAGTTGACTCTCCGAAAATTTCTAAACATTTGTGTGCCCTTCACATACTCTCTGTGACTGTCAGCCTTATTTTAATAGGAGTTCTGTCGGGTTTAGAATCAGTGCTGCTTCTAATAAATAAAAATAAGAAAATACTTTCATCATAAAAACTATTTACTGCGAGAAGACACGACGTGTGCATCGCATAGTTGCCTGTCCATGCTCAGCAACAGGAAACAGTCTTTCTGTATGGGAGCTTCCGGAATAAATAAAGTTGTGAAAACCCGCATTTCGGGTTTTTGTTTCACGGCGCGCGCACACTCGATTTAGTATATGAGTTCTACTTATTTAATAAAATGGACTGTGCTTGTTAGCGTTGTGGCTTTTCTAGTCTTTTTCTTTTATCTTGGTCCCTTTGTGGTGTTTTAGGCTTTGGGTACTGAACCAAAGCACTGAAATGCGAGCACTCTTTTAGCTTTTGATTACCTATTACTGTTGACGCCGCGCGAAAGAAAATATTCCATGGTCGCTTTGATATGCAACGCCACAAACGACTGCTTCTACAATAATGGTTGATGAATACTGTGCGAAAATATATATTTTATTTATCTTTGCTCCACCCGCACTTTACTGATCAGAAGAAAGCGCTCAAGAATTCGCCTGTAGTTTTTCCGCAGCTTGCTTGAGGAACAAAATGCAAAGAGTTTGCACGTACTTGATGGTCTTAGTCTTTCCTCAGGGCGTGCATTTTTTTGTTATTTTATGGGAGGTAAAATGAAAAATTGCCATTTTTTCTAAATACCAAGGCATCTATTAGTGGCTTAAAAGAACGTCTTGTTGGGCAAGTTGGCAACTTTACCTCTTTGGTTAAAGGCGCGAAAACAGACACAACACAAGGCAGAAAGAAGGGACGGAGCGCCACTCACAACTGATTTCTTTTTAGGCAACACGGACAAATATATACCATCTTACACGCAAGGAATACTATCATCTTCAAAACTGATATGATAGCGAACGAGTGAAAAAGTTGTTCTCAGCCTTGTACAAAGATATGGGCGTGTCGCTGACGCATATGCTTCCTTTCATTGCAATGTAAAAAGCTTCTATTAATTCCCTGGGTTTTGTATCTTTGCTTTTTGATCGAATTCGCACACCAGAAAAGCATGGCTCACAAGCGCTTGACAGGCAGGACCTTATATGCTTAGGCATATTTGAGCCATCTTTATCTTGCTCAACGTTTCTTTCGTGTTCCCTGATTCGCTCTAACGCGGCACCCTGTTCGCCCTATATAAGAGCTTCCGCACGAGAGGGGAATTTCATAGACAACACCTGTTTTGTGTAATATTTTTCTTTCCCGAATGGATCAAGTTTTGCAGCACGTTTTAACAGCTAGCAACATTTTAAAGTGTTCAGGTATGTGGACGGCTTTTTAATCATTTTTACTAAGGACGGAATTTTGAACTTCGAAGAATGTGTGCGCGATGTTTTGTCCTTATTTACACAACATAGAAATCGCTTAAGTTTTACTTGTGAAGTACCTGAAGGTAATGTTTCACAGTTTTTAGATCCTACTGAGTTTTGTGAGGAACAGGTTTGTTGGGCGTGTGCTCCGCGCGCAAAAAAGGGGCTTCTGCCATTTGACCCTGCTCATTGCAAGCTAATTAAAAGGGGGATTCGTTGACTTTGTCTCGAATCCGCCCTCAGAAAATCATTATCTCACAAGATGCCACTAAGTTGCGAAAACCAATTTGCCAGGCTGTCTTCAGCTGGGTTCACTGGTTCGCTCGTAACGGCGGTCGCTGAAAGCCTGCTACAGAAGAGTAAGAGAAAGGCTGTAAGAGCTTGGGAAGATGTCCCTCGAGAAGAGGTGGTACGACCTATGGTGGTGCCCTACGTGCACAAGTTGGCCCACAACTTGAGAAAGGTCGCGAGCAGGTATGGTGTGCTGCTTGTTTTTTCAGCCCCAGAAAAGCTCGGAAGCCTTTGCTCTCGTATTGAAAGAGAACGAAAAGAAGAGAAAGGGCGTGGCACCAAACATAGACGATCGTTCATGAAGTGCGCCGAAGGTGTTTTCTATGAAATTCCCCTCTCGTACGGCCGCTCCTATATAAGGCAAACTGGGCGCTGCGGTAACGAGCGAACCAGGGAACACAAAAGAAACGTTGAGCAATATAAAGATGGCTAAAATATGCCTAAGCATATGAGGTCCTGCCCGTCACGAACCTGTGCGCCCTGTTTTTCCGGTGCGCGAATTCGATCAAAAAGCGAAGATACCAAAGCCAGGGAATTAATTGAAGCTTTTTACATTGCAAAGAAAGGAAGCATATTCGTCACCGACATTTCCATATCATTCTATAAGGCTGAGAACATCTTTTTCCCTCGTTCGCTATCATATCAATTTTGAAGATGATAGTATTCCTTTCGAGTAAGATGGCATATATTTGTCCATGCTGCCTTCAAATAAATCAGTTGTGAGTGGCACTCCGTCCCGTCTTTCTGCCTTGTGTTGTGTCGTTTTTCGCGCCTGTAACCAAAGATGTCCCATTAATGGCACATGAGTGGTGAAGGAATCGCCCCTTGAAAGAAATGAAACGGGCAGCTTGGGCTTTTATTTTCCTCTCAGATAAGCTGACGGGCCATAATATTGCGTTTCAATGCGATATGGAATCCTGGTACATATAATAAACGCAAGTGAATGACGTCGAATAAGACCTTAAGTCGTGACAGGGTTACCTATGGCGAATAATTTTATTTAGTGAGTGGGTCCAAAATTTGCTGTCTAGAAGCAGTCTGAGGTAAACACTGATTTAGAGATTTTGTTTCTGGAAGCTGTAGAAGTACAAAAAATAAGGTGTTCCTTGCATCAGCTGAATTTTCAGGGTTTCGTTATAGTGTGTGTTCTTCTGAACGCTTTCGAAATAAGTGAACAGTAAAAATTATTTTCGTTGTCGTTGCAGGCCCGAAAGGTTTTGTAGTTATTTTTCTTCAGGCACTCTCAGTTAGATACTTGTAATGTTTTTGTGCCGGCGAAATAGTAGCATAGATAAAGTACAAATGTGGCGGGTTCTCGGATTTCTTCCTAGACATCTCTTTCTAAGTGTTGAGTCCTGTTCTCTGTTGCTGACACTAGGCTCAAAGAAGTCTTTGCTCTAAATAAAGGGCTGTGGGTTGCTTTTTATATTAACACACTAAAAACAGCAAAAAATTGAATTTATAGCACTTCCGCCTCTAGGTCAGCTGCGTTGGACAGAATCTGCTTCTTTTTCTGCCACAACTGAGTTAGTAAGCGAAGGTTTCGAGGGATGCTTAGAAGGGTACCACGTGTTGCCAAAGTTGCCGCCACTGAGAATTCTTGCTGGAGGCTTCAACGTTGATAAGTTTTCTGCATCTTTGCATTGCTGCCATTCAAAGATGCACGACATGTGTTTACAAAGTTTTTCTTGGTTTTTAAAAAAATTCGCCCACAACTGTGCAAATTTCATTCAGCAGATCCTAATCTTGCCTCCTGAAATATATTATACATTCTGCGTTGGTGAAACTTTCGCATTTGAAATTTAAAAGCATGACGGGCTCAATACACGCGTAGCACAGAAGTTCCTGAGGAGTAAAATTCTAGTATTCTTCCGTTCCACTCCTTTATGTTTAGCTTAGACGGCAAAAAAAATTCGGTCAGAAATTTTTCTTGCACATGGGTTAAATTCCTGGCATTTTTCAAAAAGTCTTTCCAAGCTTCTTGATGTCCGCGAAGGAATTTAAGTTGTGATGTCAGAAACTGCCTGTACTCTCCTTGCAGGTTTGAAAGTATATTCCTTATTGCAGAAAAAAAAGGACAAAGAATGAATTCCTAACAGATTTTACTGCAAAAAAAAATATCTTTTAAAAACTCAAGTACGTTTTCATTTCCAAGAACGAAAGCATGCAAACTGGAAAAGGAAGATGTTAAAATTAAAAAAAAAATAAGAATCTAATGCGTCAGGAGTCCTCATCCCCTACTCTAAAGCACTTTTTCAAGACCTTCAAGCAGGACGAAGTGCAAACATAACGGGGAAAGACCCGATAGGGCTGATTTAATATCTGAAGAATCGCGAAACTTCTGAGGGAGTCAGCAGGCATACCGAAACACCTATTCTCTTCAAAACGAATCTTTGTATTATTTAAGACCTCAAAATTAACCACAAAGACAAGCTCTGCATTTCCGAGCCTAAGCTGACGCTTACCTTGTTGTGAACCTTCATGGAGTTTTCAAAGTGCCTGTCGTATTTCGGCGACCCTGATCTGCCGCTGCTTCTGCCACATAGGCATTAAGCAAGTGAAGCAGGTTTCCTTAGCCGTCCGTGAATTGTGTTTCCATTTAACAGCCAGTATTGTTTAATGAATATTGAGTGGCTTGTGGCTACAAAATGCTTGATATGCTGCCATAGAACGACTGTGCGGGCGTTGTGACGGCAGTCAGCAAAAAAAGGACATCTTAGAAAACGCGCATGCCTGAGGTGGGGTGCTGGGGTGCAGGAACATATACGGAACAAGCATCGAGAGAATAAAGCTGAATACTAGCGCCCGTAGCTAAAAAAAAGAGGCACCCTTCTTTCAATTTAATCTATTCGTATAGGTTAACTAGAAAGAGGTGCGAAGAAAAGCATCCATCTTTCCAACTAGCTTTAGGATGTGCAGTTCCTGGTGTCGCAGCCTTAATGATTTTAGCATGCCCTAGTTGTACCATTTTGTCTTCCTTCCATCCCGTCGTTTTTCTACGCTGGGGAAATACATTTTGGACGCCTGATAAGTTCCTCCCCACGCTGACTATAAAAGTTATTTACTAATGGTTCTCACATCTTTAGCGTCGTTAAAGATCTAGCTTTTGAGACCAAATATGTAGTAATAGCATCAAAAGAACGTGAGCTTGAACCGTGGCATAAGTGCCATCGCACTTCCTGGAGCATGCTAGGCATGGTTAAAGTGTCGCTTAGACGAACTGTGTTTTCTTTAGCCTTTTGTGCATCGAAGAGCTTTGTTTCGTTTTTCCTGAAGAAGTAAGATGACATGTTTTGTTTCAACGCTACTCATATCCTGTTCACGAATCACAAGCTAAGAGGTGCGAAAACGCCTGCATTCCTCTTGACAAACAAATTGCCATTAAAACCCTTTTGTTATTTCTTATATTGAGGTAGGTGACTAATGGAAAATTCGATTGGTTATACTTTTAGAGAGAATGCATTGCTTACAGAATTTATTTTTTTGCGCTTTCCATTCAACGGAGTATGTTGCCCGTGTGCAGATGCACGTTTTTGTCGAGGAGGGCTTTAATTTTCAACAAACACGAGCACGGATGTGCCGGAACGTCAAATATGTTCAAAAGAACGGCACAACTTACCGCGGAGTTCATTTAGGTGGCAGTGTAGTCCAACACTAGCCAAAAACTAGAAAAACCTGACGGTAAATGTACAGCAAAGAAAGCATCTAAACACTATCACTGCAAATTTATAAAGTAAGCCATCATTCTTGCCTTCACACACACTTGATCATCAAGGTAACAAGTCGCACACCATACACTTTTTCATTTCATTCTTTGTAAAAATCGTTCGTAATCCTGTGCGCCGGCTTTGGAGACAACAGAAGACATCTTTCTTAGCTCTCACCAAAGAGGAAAATGGATTTCTGGAGCACTTTTCAAGGTCATGGCTATTAAGAAAGAAAACGCGAACGAACAAAATTGGTGAGAGCATTTGGCTTTAAATTCAGGACCCAAGAATCAGTGCATGATAGCGTGCACGCACCTTGATGGAATTTAAAAACAAAGACATGTTACCCAGGATCAAGATATCGCAGTTCTCTTGCATGACCGGTAGAGTAGACATCAAGATATATAGCATCACATAGCGCCGTGACATCTATGCTAAGGTTTGCATTTGTGGTGTAGTCTTTTTTTTCATGAACAAAAGGGGCAGTCTTTCATGGACTCCCAGCTCAACTGGAAGGAAATATAGGCAATGGGTCCTCGTCACCATCAGGTTCTACAATAACTTGCTATGAGTAACCTGGGTAGTGTTGCGGATTTTTTACATGTTACGGAAGTACCCCAAGGCATGCTGCTACCACCAGGGAGACGAAACGGGGAAAATAGCAGATATGGAGTTTACATGCAGCTGTCGAGGCCCCTGGGACTCGTGAAGTGAATCAGGAAAGTGTCGTTACCACTAGAAAACAGCAACTTTCGTTTAAATATAGATAGCGATCTGGCCCTCGGAGGTCATTAACTCACTCATATCTCAGTAGCCGCCGCGGTGGCTAAGTGGCTATGGCGCTCGGCTGCTGACCCGAAAGGCGCGGGTTCGATCCTGGCCGCGGGGGTCGAATTTCGATGGGGTACAAGTTCTAGAGGCAAGTATACAGTGCGATGTCAGGGCACATTAAAGAACCCCACGTGCTCGAAATTTCCGGAGCCCTTCACTACGGTATCCATCATAGGCTGAGTCAGTTTGGGACGTTAAACCCCCATAAACCATAAACCACACTGTCCACAAAGATCAACCACAGAACACTTCATAAAACAACAGTAAATTACGGAAAGTACTCTTTGTAACGTTGCGTTCTTATAATTCCGCAGACTATTTGCCTAGTGTTTTTCCCAGTCTGTTCAGGTAGTCCTTTTGGCCATCAGGTTACGGGGAGAATCGCCACAAGCAATTCATCCGTACTATAAACTTAAGCGTACTTGCAGCACGAATTTGGGATGTTTGAGAGAACGACCGTGACTGGGACATAAAAACGGGGCAGATCTGACACCAGCAGATTGTGAACAACTTTTTCCCAGCAGTAACCGAATCTAACATGTGTGACGTCGGGACTGGAACGCAAGGCAGTTAAATGAGGGATGCTTACGCAACAGCGATGTGTGTAACTTCACAAAATGTTTTGAATTTTTTGGTAATGACCAGCTATGCAGAAGAGTAAGCTGGTGTCCCGATACATGAGGCAATTTGATTACTAATAATAGTCAGCACAGACACCCACTACCTGCCTTTTCAGGGAAATAAAGCACGAAACGCCGCATACAGGAAAAGAGTCCGCCGTTTCGAATGAACAATCTGCCGAGGCACAAGCGTAGAGCGTTTTCGTTAAAATACTCCACAACACAAAAGAGTAAATACTAAACAGTCTTGTTCATTTTATATATTCATGAATATGAAGTTTGTGGTTGATGGGTACAAAAGGGAACATTCACTTTTATTGAACGTGTTTCTACACCATGCAGCTTGTAGCCGTAGTAATGGTTTGCTTTTAAAGATTTTGATAAACCTGCGCAGAGCCTGGCACGTAGGCGCGCGTTAATGTTTTATGAAAATTGAGGACATTTCTTTCATTTTCAGGCGTTCAGCAAGTCTTAACTACGAAAGACAATCGTCCCCGTTATCACCAACGTCTTTCTAGATAACTGATGCGCTTAATTCCGCGGTTGGCTTACGCCAGAAAACACAGCATTTACTTTTTTTAACCGCCAAGCAAGCAGGACAGTTTAGGACCCAAAGTATTCTTTCGAAACTTGAAAAAAGTTTTCAGCGCTTGTATTGATAATAGGTATGAGTGTTCCTCATTTATACATATCTCCAATATAGGATCTGCTGCTTGAAAAAGGGCTCCCCTAAAAAAAAATTTTATAGGCCCTATCTTGCAGCACCCCCGGCTGCTATATCGCAGAACATTTCATCAAAATTACCTTCTAGCCAAAAGCCTACCTCTGCATACACTTTCCTTCCCGTAGGGTCCATTTCCTTAACGAAACAGATCAGTCTGTATCTGACGGAATATCACATGTCCCACCCTTCGCCACTTCTCACTGATATTATATATTTTTTTAATTATTTGATACCTGCATCGCCTTTGCAGGCTTTATAGCAGAAGGATACAGGAAAATAACCATCACATTTGCGACAAATAATGAAACTAATTACACAAAGCGCGGTAAAAATCGTCATTAGGAACAATGGATACAATCATAGATGAAAGATCATTCCACTCTCATATAGATCTCTGGTATAGATGAAACCTGGTTCGTTCTCCAGTCTATTGAACTCAATTTGTGTCTCTTATAGTAATTCCTCTTTTTTATAAAGGTCGGGGTCCTCGATTTGTTTTAATTATTCAAAGGTTACCAAATGGCCCTTTTCGAATTTCGGACGCATTGCATTTCTTGTGCAAGCTTAACTTCAGTTGACATCCTTGTGGCTAAACCTGGCATCGTCGCTGCGAATGAGTTGTCTCTTGTTCATGGCAGTGCACTCCATACTAATATTGTTGAAATATACGGACAGAAAAATTGGGCACAGCTGTTGGTACAGCGCACACTGGTGATTCTGGTGCTTCAAATTTATATGAATCAACCTTTGAATGCTTTTAGTCTCAAAAACAACAGGACCGATCTCAGTTGCAGCCACTTGCATCGCGCGGATGCAGGCATTAAAAAATAATTCCGCACTTTCGGCGTCTTGTTGCAAGTTCCAGAATTTGAATATTTCAAAATAAAAAAAATACAATGAAAGGCAACTATTAAAGTTCTGGTCTTGAGTTTTCTCATCAACAACTCAAGGCAGTTGTTCAAACCTTTTTCTTGCTATTCCTTTGACGTTTCAAACAAAAATTAGAACTCTCATCGCCTACTGTCAAGTGCAGCGGGAAAAGGATGAGGTGTCCTGAAATTCTCCCCGTAGAAATTCGAAACAAAATCCTGTCACACTGCGCTGTAGACATGAGGAGAAAAGAAAGATCCTTTCAAGAGGAGTTCCTTGATTTTTAATTTGGTAATCCGTGTAGGAATGAGAAAAGGCATTCATATTCTTTTCTCTCCGGTACCTCAGTCCGGTTCTCTTTTAAACGGCTTAATTTATTTCGTATGTAGATGGGTGAAGAGAGTATTTTTCACTCTGACAAAATACAGTCATCAAATTCGTGCGCTCTCTCATGTTTTCTTTTCAGCGTGGGACATAAATATAAACAGCAGATTTTGCAGAGCACCCGTAACTCTGACATTATCTTCTCAGGAAAGAAAAGAAATTGATACCTGACTGAGTGCTTCTATTAATACGAAGGGGCATGAAAGATTATGAAAAGAACGGAGCTAATTTGCGTGTCGTTTTCAACGTCAGTATAAAGACAGGCTATAATAACACATAGGTAAACGAGCCGCAAGTGCACAACGAGGCATTTCAATTTTCGGCTCAGGAGTTATACGATGTACGGATGAGCCCTGGTGAAACTGGATAAAGTTATTAGTCTATGTAATATCTAAACATAAGTTAGCTCTGCCTTGCGTTTTCTTTGTACATAAATGATTTAATGATAAACTAATTCCACTTTCGCAAATGTTGCCATGCCTCAGTTAAGAAAATTAATTCTTCATGGCACGAAGTTCTGTAAGTACGGACGACTACTAATAATTACATTAGCTACCAGTTGCACTGCTCGTTATATTAGCCTTCAAAATAAAGGGAGGTCGTTAGAATACAGCAGACAAATTAGCTGCGCGCCCAGTGTGTCAGTTTCTTAATCGCTACTTGTTTAAACGTTGTGATATTCGACGCCCTTGTATGTTCCAAGGAATGTCGGTTATTGGGCTCGTAGTACTGCACACCACGCGCAACGCATTGTATCCAAGGTGTGCAGTAATCCTACGATAGGGTGGTAAATTCGAACAACGGCTGCAGAATCATGCAACCGGGCCGCAGGCACGCTAGAATGCAAAGCGCATACACACACAGGGAATTGTGCATTAGAAAGGGGGGGAGGCGCAGTTGAGTATTTGATATAGTTTTCGCTCTATTATTCGCAGCGCTCTCAGGCTGATCGTATACCGGCAACGGGGTTGCCCTAGCAACATTCTTTCAGGCGAAGTGCTACCTATAATCAGGTTCTTTATCTTCTCGGTTCATCTGGTACTCTATAAAAAAAAGTAACTCCGAGGAATTTTATTTTGTGAGAGACTTAAGTAATCTCATTTAGGTGAAGAAGTTCGTCAGCAAAATAATGACCACGGAGGAGTCACTGCTCCTCTACTAACAGCTTTCTTCGAAACAATCACAGCATGGTGATCGAAAGAAAGAAGTGGGCTGTATGGACACAGAGCTCGGGGCAGTAAGATAGAGCGGTCGAGGTTTCAAATAACGCCGGCATGCAGCAGTTGAGCGATGCGCAATGATCAGTATACAGCAAAAGGAAGCTGCGGTTCTCCGTTGCCTGTCTCTTCCATTGAATTTGAATCTCAGCGGCCACTGACGGTGTCGGTTCAAAAGGTGTACTTGAACTTATCAGTTACTTTTATCACTTTCCTTTCAAGTAGGAAAAATTGTCTGTAGGTAGACAGCAGAAAAAATCCATCCTCAACGCATGATATAGGCCGGTTCTCGAAAATCAGTTGATCTACAGACTCTCTTCACAGGAAGGCGGTACCTTTGTGCCCCTTCGCTGATTTCGGCGCATGGAGTCAGTTGCAAAGAAGCCCCGGTGTGCACACACAATACTGCTTTCTAAACCACAACAGAGGAGGAGTGCTAAGCTTTTGTTCACCAATTCAAAGGAATAATTAGGCAGATGAGGACGTGAAAACGAAGGTAAATGTCATTTGCCATCCATCCAAGCTCAGCAATGGGGCTGCAAAGGAAAGCTATAGAACTTCAGAAACTTCGCAGTTAAAGAAAGCTGACTTAAACAACAATGTTTCTGAGAAAGATGAATATGTTTTGTTTGCGGCCGTATGGCTGCGCTTGTGTTGATGCCAATGAGTAATTATTCTCTTAATACAAATTTTCTCGAATTTAGAGGTCCCCGCTAAAATATTTGACAAAATGTCATTCGTGTCCTGGGAAGGAAGGAAAGCTCATTCGAATTGTTGTAGGTAAGTTTAGGTGGTTTCGAAAAAGAACAGAAACACCGGTGACAGATGGCAGCTGCGAAAACTACACTATGCATCTAATGCGCCCTTGATTGACCGCTTCCTTTGAATACCTGTCCCCGCGAAGCTTGCTGTAGTGCTACTCACATTCTACCGTCCATCTCTGATGTAGGACGTATTAATACCTGGTCGCAATCATCAGACATCAATTACACTCCACTTCATAAATACATGTGCTCTATGGGAAGTGAGTCTTGCCTACGGCAGATCTACCGATGACAAATGCCAGCAGCTACGCTACTGAAATGGATTGGTGATGAGAACCATCTCCATGAAATAATATAATCAGTCACTTTTGCTTAGACTCTGCTGATGACAATTTTTGAACGAGCAAGCTTATACCAGATAAACTGTGATTTTATTGTATGATGTAATTGGACTGAAACACGAGAAAGCTAAATATTGTCTTGCATGGGACATTTTACTGTAGCCTCTTTAGCGCAGTGGAACACAATGCTCAAAATTAAAAAAAAACTAAAAACTATCTCAATAGATCCCGCAAGAAAGCTTTCACTCTGTGTTTCGGTTCTAGTGTCTAGAACATTATTGCGTAGTTTGTTTACTCTCGGGGTGTTTTGAACCACGTTTATCTTTCCAGTTGTTCCAGAAGCGATTAAGGTGGAAATGTACCAAGAAAACAGTGAAAACAAACAGGCTTTGCCGTTAAGTCGTTGTCTGTTGCATCTTTTCAACACAACAACTCCTTGCAAGTGCTACTTATGTTGCGCTGCCCGCACGTTTCATAGTTTATTGTGATCGGGCGAAGGCCTCCCGACGTTGCGCAATACTTCGGTTAGAGAGGTTTATTTTTTATCCCTCTTTTTGATAAAAGTGAACGCGACGGCGGCAGAGGATACGTCATTGCTCAAGCAAACTTCCAGAGGTGAACATTTCAGTAGACCCTTTACGCTCATAGTTTTGTTCCGACAGCGCTTTCGGGATTCGTGAGAATTTTGTATGTATGAAGCAGAAGTCTCTATTTTCTGGGGCTAAATGAAAAAGTACAGAGGCAGGTACTTAGCTCTTTATGAGGTCACAGCTATCTGCTGGCGGTTATGTCGAACCTAGCAGCTGCTTTACACACACCACTCCGCATACCGCCTTAGCAGGGCCTGCGATTGCTGAGCTGTTCCACTAACACCAAGCAATGGGCTAGATGTTCCAGCGATTGCTCCCTCAAAAGTTTCGCATATCATGCTTCTCCCCGCATAGCGAATTCCGGAAAAACACTGGTTTTGCGGTGCGGCTTTAAGTATTTAATGCACTTCATCCTCGCTCTCTACCACACAGTCGTCAGACTCAATGTGAGGACGGCTCGTCGATAGTATTTTTCCAAAAAAATGCTGAGGATCACCTACTACTGATCCCGGTTAGAGTTCGAAAGCTGCGGTGTATCGGGCAACTAGACGCGGCTTGGCCTCTGTAACATTGAATGCGTTCCGCAGCCTGGATAGGCAACGCGCCCATCCTGCCAGGTCTCGGTTAAATCAATAGTTGATCGCGAGAGGTTGGTGACCCATTGAACGCTGCGGCCTAATGCTACAGTAAGGCGTGTCTACCACAACGTTCTCAGCGCTAATACTTGGCGCACACATCTCTCTCTCCCCACCGCAACGTGCCTCAAAGCGCGATTGAGGTGTTTACTGCCCCAAGGAGCCAGTTATGCGCCTTCCTTTCCTCAAAATCATCGGAGTCTGGAACGTCGTCAACGCCAACGCCAATGAACACAAAGAACGTCGACGGTCTATAGCTTCAGTGCCGCGTTTCTACTACAACGTTGTGAATGCCGACGCATGTAGCGCACATGTCACTACTGCCGTGCAGCTTAAAGGGCGACTGAGGTATCCACATCATAATCTCATTAATCATTCTTAATTTTTTATTTGACCTTTGACCTTGACTTTGCCTTGAGGTACCTGGAATATCATTTGGTAGGACACCATAGTTATACCATAGCTTAGCTTTCGTTGAAGGCCAAAACAACAAGCACCGCGAAATTGTTATGAGGTAGCGTAGTGAAATCTCTTTTCAAAAGAGCTTTATGGATTGCTTGGTGCGACGAGCAATATTCGTTTGGAGCTCCCGTGGAATCATACAACCTCCATTGTGCTCCTTCTTGAATGCCATATTTCGCCCTTCTGTGCAAGATATTTGGTCCTTCACCTTCCCAATTGGAGTATATGCTGCGTGAAATCGACAGAAAACTTAAAAAAAAACATCACGGCAGCGCACTGAGTCAGAATAATAAAATAGACTAAAGAAAGGAAATTTGAGGCCGGAGTTCTTTCTCTTTAGCCCTCCATGGCACTTTGTACACTACTGAATGCATCGCGTACCCGCATGCTTTTCCCACAGTGTTCTCCACCTAGCTGTGCTTTTTCTTCTTTCAACGAGTTTAGCATCCTTCCTATTGTAAACGGGATGCCCTTTTATAGCGACTAGTGAATGGCAGAAACGATGTTTCACTAAATATTAAGTGATGTAGAACGGCTTCCGCCATTTTCTTCCGTACGATCTCACCACCAGAGCTAATGCAATTTTTTTCTGAACACCAGGTGCACATTGGATGAAACAATTGTTCCATGTGGCCCATTGGTGGTAGCTAAAAAAATAATAGCATTTTACAGCTTGCAAATATTTTGACTTTTCCGAAAAATTACATTGCACGTGCGTAAAAGTAACTAGTGCAGCGTTTCGTTTAAATTTAATTGATTTGTTTTCTAGGATCATAGATATAATATTTCCACTGAAAAATATTTGCTTTCAATCGTAACAATGAATGAGAAGTCTACAAATGCGAGGTGTCCGAATGCATAGTGTCAAAACGTCTGCAATGTGGAAACGAGTCCTGAATAGTTATCGCTGGCCTGAAATAATTTATGCTTTCGATGATGATGAGAGGAAAATTTTTTGTGTTGAATAAAGCAGCGTTTTGGCGATTGGACGTCGGAATTTTGAGAACAGAATGTGTGCAATTTCGAACGCTCTAATGATGTTTTGCACTTATTATTGCGCTGTGAAAAAGAATGTGATCGTTTACGTGCGGGAAACTGAACAAACTTTCATATTTTGAGGGGTTTAATACACACCACAAATAAATTGCAAAGCTGCCGCTCTTTGCTTGGCAAGCGTGCGCATGATCCAAGCACTAAAAATGTCGCAAACGGTGCACTTGTTATTCTGCAACCAACGCAGCTCTGTCCATCGGTAACACATACAAAAGTGCAAGTGAAAACCGCACTTCTCATCCAAAATGTCGAAGCATTGCACAAATCAGGGCTTCGCTGTCATGGCTGGTGGAGTCGTGCATGATTGCGACATGACTTCATCAACATACGCGCCCGGGCAGCTACTTGTATGAATTTTTCTTCCAGTGTCGGTCGGGTCGATGCAGTTTTGCAGTAGCTTCAGCCAATGCCATCTCGGTGTTCACAGCGAGTCGCTAGAGAAGCAACAATGTCTACGTCCGCGGAGCCTGTTACCTGGTAGCTGATGTGATTGCGTTATTATCTATCGTAGTTAATTAGTTTTAGGCGCCACTATGGAAGAACAATTTTCAGGCAGAATAGAGGAAGGTAATATTCGCCTTCAGATCCCAACAACCTCAGCATCCAACAGTTAACGAAACAGTCCAAGGCCCACCACGATAATCATTTCGTCGAGGAGCTGTCATATGGGTTCGGTAATCGACTAGGAATGCGCCTATCGTCCTTTTCTCCTTGGTTAAGTTGCTGCTTAGCCGAGCACTAGTGCCAAGGCTAATAGAAATGATGCCGTCTTCTTGAGTGGCGTGCATCGTTGAACCAGAAGGCGATGCTGGCAGCTGGTGTGTGCCGGTCAGAAAGGTGATTCACGCTGCGTAATGCCAGCTTATACCCAGGGATATTTGTCAAACACATTTTTTACGGGACACAGTTCATGAACGCAACGCTGTTTATTTCAAATTACGTAAGATTTCACTGCATTGATCAATATTACAGCAGATCTGCCCTTGGTACAGGTGAATTTTTTTTTGCTAGCCAAGTTTATGCTTCAGCAACTTTCCGCTTTGTTTTCTCTGGCAGCCTTGATAAGTCTATGTTAGCGAAGGATAAACTTCAAAAAAAATTTCCCTGTTTCGGAAAAATGGGTCATTATCATGAGTATTTCCGTAACTATACCTACCATATTACAATATTTAAAATTTCTTTGAAATAATCTTGTCCAATAAAAGGTATACAGGGGTTTTAAGCACGGAGGCAGGATTTCTGCAATGATATTCATTGCTTTTTTAGAAGACGTATTCAGTGTATTGGATTAGGAACAGTTTCGAATAAGCAGTTATAGAGAACACCTTACTAATCTGCGATTTGCTGTTGACATTGCTTCGCGAAATAACTCGGAGGACGAATTACAAACCATGATTAAAGAGCTAACCAGGAAAATTAGAGCGACGGGACTTAATATATTAAGCATATTTTTTTTAAGTCTCAGAAACGAGCAGTACATCACTATAGGCAGTGAGGCGCTGGATGTGCTAAAGGTATACATTTACTTAGGGCAGATAGTGACCGCAAGTGCGGACTACGAAAGAGAAATAACTAAAAGGGTAAAATTGGAGTGGAGGGCATTTGCAGATCCCTCAGGTCATGAGTGGCAGTTTACCAGTCTACCTCAAAAGAAAAGTAAATACAAGCTCTATCTCACCAGTACTCACCTAAGGGGCCGCAACGTGTGGTTAACGATTACGATTAAGCTTAAACTGAGGAAAACGCAGCCAGCTAAGGAAAAAGAAATGACAGGCTAGTCTTTAAGAGACAGGAAGAGAGCCGAGTGTGCAAGGAAAGAAACGCGAGTTAAGGCCCCCTAGTCGAAATCAAGAAGAAATAGGCAGATGCCCAGCATGTAATGCGAAGGGAATATAACAGTTGGGCGTCAAGGCTAACGAAATGAATAACAAGGGAAGGCAAGTGTAGGAGGAGGCGGCAGAATGTTAGGTGGGCCGACGAGATAAGGATGTTAGCGGGGATATGATTTCCGCGCCTGACACAATGTGGGATTATTTTGAGATATATGTCAGAGGCCTTTGTGTGCAGTGGGTCTAGCCAGGTTAATGACGATAATGCATAGTACATTCAGAACGTGGAGCACATGGTTGCATGAATTGAATTAGGAATGAGGTTTTGCGCCGCCATTCTCCGTTGAGTGGCCACGAATCCTGTTGCTCTACTACACAAAATAAACCTCGACTTCAGATAAGCGCAAGTATCTCACACATTTAAAGTACATTTAACGTCTCAGTGGCCAAACCTGCAAGAAACGTTAAGAACAAGGCAGAATCGATGGGCAGTAGTTTTTCCACCCGTCCTGAATCTACTCTTTTGGTTTGTCCTTCACTTCAATCTTGTCCTCAGTATTTTTTTTTAGAATAGAGTCGCTACTGTCTAAAGTATACACGAGGCTATGTGACACTCAGATAATCACAAAAATTTTCCAGGTCTCCAGCAGTGAGTTGTGGACATTGTCACGAGTAAGTTTTTGAAATCCGCGCATTCGATCTTAGTGCGCACGAGAAAGGACCGGATATGACCGTGGCAGTAAGTAGGGACCAGTGACATGTCTGTGGAAATTACCGAGCAAACAACAGCGCCTGATAGCGTTACCCCGACGGTCGGTGGATATCATGTAACTGTTCACCATGACCACTACGGGCAAGCTGCAGAGTACCGAGCCTAAGGTGACGCTTAATTGATATTTACTTTTTTTGAACCATGATCTGCCACTCCGTCTTCGCATGGACAATAACTGCGGGAAGTATGTTTTCTCAACCGTCATTGGATCGTCTTTCTATGTTGTAAGAGGTATTCTTTTGTGCACAATCAGTCCCATATCGCTCAAAAATGCGTAATACTAAGCCAGGAAATGTATGTATTCGCGTTTTGACAGCAGAGCCCCGACAACCACAGATCTTAACAACAGCGCATGCCTGAGGCGTCATAAGAAAAGTTGTGAAATAAGAAATTGAACAGTAACAGAATATAAATAGCACCGAAAAACCAACCAAGAAATCATGTCATTAATTTTAGTGGAGTGCCATGAGACAACCCGAATAAAGCGCTTCGAGAAGTAGTTTGTCCTTGTCACTTAGGTTCTGCAGAAGTAATCTTTGGGGACCCATTCCGGCCGTCGTTGCCGTAATGACCAAAGCAAGCCGTAGCTGTTCCCTTTAACCTTCTTCTAATAAGCATGTCCAGGACGTTTGGGAAATTCTCAACGCATGATAACAGTAAGCAACAATGCTGACAATAACATCTTTTTCTATGTTTCTGACTTCGTAATCATCTTTCTAGTTTTTTGTTCTTCCCGACAAAATAATGAACACATCAAACGGGCTGCTCTTCACGGGTCTTTGTGCTGTCGCACTTCTTCGTTATGCTAGGCGTACACAAATTCCGACTTAGATGAAACGCTTCCACGCTCGGTTTTCGTGCAAGGTAGAACATTTTTGTTTTTTGCCTGAGAGCGCTTTTTGACAGTTTCATACTTTAACGCTGCTCAGTGCCAGCGCACGACTTAGAAGCTATAAAACAATGTACTTGTACCCTGGGGCTAAAAAACAAAGCCACTGTCCATGCTTCTAACACTTCAAAATTGGAATTCGTTATCTTTAGGATTCAGAAAAGCGACTAATAGGAAATACTTTGCTTGGTATATATCTGGCAGCTGTTTATATTACCTGTGCCAGTGACTTACCCAATATATTTTCGCGTTTCCCCGTCGCTGGCTCTAGTTGCGTAGGTAAAGATTCACGCGATCACGTGAGGATGAGAGTTCAATTTTGAGCATGGCCAGCAAAAACGTTTAATGCATAGAATAGATGGGTGGGCCCTCATTCCAGGAGCCCAGTCGATTTTGCTGCCGCTCTTGCCCGGTTCATCAGCAAAATTTGGTCTTCCGAATGTGAGCTGGACAGCGCCGCCTCCCAGTCCTCAATTCTTGGGTTATTGATTCTTGGTATAGCGGGGTTCTTCTAGCATGCGCATACCAAAGGGCATAAATTAGCCACTTCACCGCAGAAAGCGCAATGGGGATTGTACGAATTCCCGTGCGCTCGCAAACCATGTTGCAACTCGGCGTCGAGCTCCTTCACGCGGCAATGCATTCGAAAATAATGGCGCCTAATATTTTGCAACCGCTACTCTTATAGTTATCTTAACATTTTTGTCGAATTCACGGGAAAGTTTTAATGAAAAACAGTGCTGACTACTG
This sequence comes from Amblyomma americanum, assembly GCF_052857255.1. NCBI lineage: Eukaryota > Metazoa > Arthropoda > Arachnida > Ixodida > Ixodidae > Amblyomma > Amblyomma americanum. Next base: position 129,950,143 of record NC_135501.1, read on the forward strand.
AAAGCTCTAGCTCTTTACTATATGGATTCTGGCTGGAGAAATCATATGCAGACGTGGGAGATGAATTTTTTGTCATTCCTTCTAAATTTCTCTAATAATGAAGAGATGAGAGCTTTTTCGGTACTTGGTCTGGAAGCTTAATTTGTATCATTATCTGGTCATCTATGCATGCTTTACTTTTCTTTTTGCAGGGAAGATTGCACATCTTCGAAAAGGCCAGAATTTGGATTGCATACTAAGGAAACCTGCTCATTTTTGCGCTTCGGGTTTTCTCCACCAGAATCTGGCGCTAAACGAGGCAAAACTAATATTACATTACTTGCAAAGAGTTTCACCATAGCTCCGAAGGTCAATCAGAATAATGTGGGAGGTTCATATGAGCATTTATGAGTCCCATCTCAGGACATATTTCCTGTAAACAGGTAAGAATACTCCCAATAATATTGTTGATAATAGGAGAAAACAACCTCCTATATTATTTTTTAAAACTCTCTCTTCGTGCAAAGGAAAAACGAGCGGTCAGTGGGAAGTTCAATTTTTGAATAATATTTTTTAAATTACACAATACAAAACAACGAAGATGGTATAGGACGCATTCATTTAATGTTTTTTTTTAACAAAATATTCTAAAGCTTTACGGCTGATTTAAAAGAAATAGTCACCGAGGGCTACTCAGCTATCCTGCCTGCAAATCAATGGTGATAATTTTAGAATTTTCATCATTTTGAATTTTTAATAATTTAGGCAGATTTAAACTCATGGAACGAAAGACAGGTTGATGAAAATTAGGCTTCAAAGATTTTTAAAACTGGTTTCGTTGCATAGATGAAATCCACCTCCGCACATAGGTTATGCGACCAGGATTGAGACCATAATTCTCAATGGCGGCCACCTAATTACCTAAATATATTAATGATAGTTTTATTCAGTGTTGCAAGCGCGGATGTCTAGATTGGAAACATAGAGGTGGTCGCATTTCTAGATTACTCCGTTTGGTAGATTTCTATTGCACCCTTGTTGCAAGATATTCCCCTCAAAGCTTCTATTGATGTCGAGTAATTGAACATGCACAGCGACAGCACCGGACGTGAATCTCCCTCCGTAGTTTATTGGAGCTGTTGCATCGGATGTTTGTTGCCTTCAATGGCGGAAAATATAAAGAAAACAGGTTTCACTTTCACTGGTCGTTCTACGTCTTTAGCAGAGAAAATGCCGGGCCACGTTGGAGGGGAGTTTCGCGCTGACAGTTACCGCCTTGCATTCGCAATTACGCGGATCGAACTGAAAGTTTGGAAGCGAATGTCTCGTAACAAACGCGTGGTAGGACAATTCTCTCTAATAGAATTGTGTAGGCTACGACTGTCTCTAAGCGTTCAGTATAAACATACCCGCTTACTACCATCATTAAAAGTTTAATTATAGATTTTAACTAAATAGGCACCTGAAGGGTAAAACAATTGTCTTAACATTTGCCCCCCAGCCAAGTGACTTATGTGCAGAGGTCGTTTACGAGTATATCGTAGTTTCTAATTAGAACAACAATCTGCAAAGCCTAATTTTGATCATCCTGTACACAACGTGTCAAGAAGAGCTAACTTGCCTCTCGTTGCCAAAAAGTAAAAATAAATAGTACGGACAATTTTTATACTTATTTTCCTTGTTTTCCAATGATCCGTCTTGAAGGCGCCCTTAACGAAACGCCTTTTCTCTGAAGCCATATTTGACGTTTTTTTCTTACAAATCACAACTGAAATAATTGGCCATTCTCTTGATTACAAAGCAATTGCTCGAATGGAGTTATTGTGAGCAGATTGAGGCTGAACAGGAGTCTGTTCAGCTAGGAATAAAAAGCGTCTCCTTTTTTCCTCCTGAAAATTGTCGCGTGGTGCAAGCCTTTTAGCCGACACGTTTGCTGAGCACATTCTAATTTTAAATTGAAAAACAAAAGTGTTCATGAGACCTCGATGAGTGTTCCACATATGTATAATTGTATTTATTTTGCTTAGAGCGTAGAGAATCGTATACTGCTCAGCGTGGGAGGTTTACAGGAATAAAATTGACAAGACGATGATAAAACGTTATGCGAGGAAGTTGCGACAGAACTTTAATTTACCCTCCAAGATTAATTTCATGCGTTTAATCTAACCTGTTCATTCACGCTAAGCTCAACTTCAAACAAGCAAATAATTTTTCTGTATGGTTGATCTGGGCGTGTGGTAAAGGTGGCACTTCTCGCCAGTCTAATTTAGAGTTACTGTATAAGTAGCTAGATCTGCGCGCTTGTTTTCCCTGCACCGCTCGTGGCTTTATTGGCTAAACGCCATCACTTGGTTTGAAAGCATCCATTCATTTCGGAGAGGCCAGCTCTTTTGCATCGTGTAGCACTAGACCGTTGGTGGCAGTCAATTCGTACATGTAGTGTTCTCGTGCTTTGCGGCATTTTATGTTGGCCGAGTGAATATGTTCAGTGCAAAAAAAAAACATATATTCAGTGCAAATAAAACCTTTAATAGGGCTCTAAACCAGGATCTAATGAAGTTGAGCTATGGCTGGGAAGTTAAAGGACGCAGCTTCACGAATATCCTCCACCAAGAAATTTTTTGATGCGGTTTGCAGAAGCTAATTTTTCTGTAGCCAAAATTTGAATTTGACCATTTTTCCGCTTTTCTCTCTCCTCGTCACTTTTTGCACACCAGAAAGGTCGGCGCTGCGCTGACCCCACCACAGGCGGCGAAGCTTCCTGACCCGCCGGAGTTACGCGGCTTACTGGGCTTACTGAAAAAACTCTTGAGAGAGGGGGCCCTTGTCACATATAATAGGAGTCGAAAATAAAATTATGAAGGAGAGAGGTGTGAAGAAGACGACGTGGATTAACCGAAGACTAAAGATGAAGAAGCATTCGGTGAGGTGGAGAGAGATGATTGGTGGAGAAGAGAAGGAGAAGACGACGACAAGGCTTACGTGGACTAACGCCAAGGCTATAAAAGGGCGAGGGAGGGCGAGTCACGGGGCGTAAGAACAGAGAAGCGGAGGCTCTAGCGGGTCAGGGACGCTTCAGCAGGAAGAGAGCGATGCCGGCTAATGCTCCTGTGAGCTCGCGTACTACGGCTTCGCATTGTGGACATCCTACCGTTCGTGAGCCCGTTCCGGGGAGTCAACAGAGGACGCTAATACTTGCTACGGGCAGCGGTGTCTCCAGCGTTCTTGCCACCGATTCTGGTTGTGCCCCCAACCCCAACAACACCGACATCATCATCACGGGCGCTTGGACAGGGAGCTTGAACGACGCAGCCAGCGACGCCAGCCCAAGCACGTCGAACGCCACGTCGACGCCGGCTACTGGACCCATACAACGCCGCAGCTGCACCGAAGTAACCGTGAGCACGAACTCCGACCACTAACAGTAGAACGCTAGTGGTAGACGCCAGTAGCAGTGTTTCCGGGTCGTGTGTATTTATAGTCTGTGCTTTATATTAGTTTTGTGTGCTAGCGTTTGTGTCACGCAGGGTGCATTAAATGTGCGTCGGTGTGGGTACACCTGTCGCCTAGTCTATTCTTTTGCTCCGAGTGTTCTCCGGGGAGATCTGTGACAAAGATATGTGCCGAGCCCGCCAAGATTCATTTGCATTTTTCTTTTTGCCTTGTCTCGGATCTTTCAGATTTCTCGACGGCAGAAAGGATGGATTTGTCAAAAACATTAGAACCGGCGGTCAAGCTGGGGTTAAGCACGGAAGAGGCGATGCGTCTCTATGAGGAGGCAGCAAAGAGGCATAAAGAGGAGGTACACAGGCAGAGAGAGGAAAAGGCGCAAGCACGAGCAGACGCTCGCGAGGCAGCAGAGCGAGAGGCTAGAAGGATAAAACGGGAGAAGGAGTTTCTTTTGTGGAAACAGGCGCATGTCGCGGGAGTATATGAGGATGATCACGGTCAGTGATGAGCGTTTCTTAGCGGGTAGAGTATCTCCTAGACCGGCTAGAGTTATTCCAAGAAAGCTGATGGCTCCTTTTCATGACAAGAGACATGATTTTGACGCATAGCTGCAACGACTCGAGCGGATAGCTGTGGGGCAAGGCTGGGAGCGCAGTGAATGGGCCACGGCATTCAGCATGTGTTTAGTCGGAGAGGCGCAGAATGTGTTTGGAAGGATGCCTGCTGCTGATTCCATGGACTACGAGAAAGCCAAAAGGCGCTCCTCCAAATATTCAGGCTTACGGCAGAGGGTTTTCGTGAGAGATTTTTGCGCCGCGAAACCTGAGGATTCTGAAACCGCTAAGCAGTTTTCCTGCAGGCTGAACAAATTCTTTTGATAGGTGGCTTGACATGTCAAACAAAGAAAACAGTTTTGAAGGGGTCCATGACAAGCTGGTCACACACCAATTTTTAGCGTGTTGCAGCTCAAAGTTACTGCTATTCCTGAAAGAAAGTTGTGTTCATTGGAAGAGTTCGCCGACACTGCAGGCCAATTCTTCGAGGCCCAAGGGCTGAGAAATTGGAGTAAGGCAAAGGAGGAATCACAAAAGGTCCTAGAGACAAATGCGACAAAAAAAGAGCATATGGCGGTTTACCTAAGGCGCCAGTAAGGTGTTTTCTCTGCGGCAAGGAGGGACACCGTGCAGTTGACTTTCGGACTAGTAGCATTGCCCAAAAGACATAGGTTGTGTGTCAAGGTTGTAAGAGGAGGGGTCATACTCTGGATGAGTGCCGATACAGAACGCAGGACCGAGCTGCATGCGTTGTCGACTCTAGGGTAGAACTTGTCACGCCACCTGAAGTTCCACAGCTAAAAGGAGAGCAAACGCCGCTGCGATATGAGGCGGTGAGTGGAACACCCAAGTCGAAAGTCGCAATGCCAGTGGTGGTTGGGCAAATATGGGACCGTCTTATATTGGTTCTTAGAGACAGCAGAGCCAATGCAGATTTGGTTCGGAGAAGCCTGGTGAAGGACGAGGATCTTACAGGGGAAGCGTTGGCCGTTACTCTTGTAGATAGCACAGTAAGGTACCTTCCTGAAGCCAGCTGGTTCTAGTGTCCACGCCGTATTATATTGGGCAGGTAGTGGCAAAACGCGTAAAGCAACGCATCTACCATCTCATCTTGTGAAACATCACTGGTGCAAGAAATGTCGAGAACCCCGATCCCGAGTGGAGGATTATCGACGTTGAAGAAGTCCCAAAAAAGGAAAGGCCCGCGGCAGCTCAGACGGGTGCAGTCAGTTTCTCGTCGGCCGCGGAGACAAGTGCTCAAGCGACAGCCCGAGCAACGCAGTGTCCGCTTTCTATTCCTGTTACGATGTGCCTGAGCGTAACACTGGGATAAATTGCAATTAGGCAAAGCGAAGACCCGAGCTTGAAGGCCTGCTTCGATAGAGTCGGGGAAAAAGTGAAACGGAAGAAGAGTCGTGCGTCATTCGAATATCAATCGGTAAATCGTCTTCTGCAGAGGGAATGCGTATTTATCTCAGGAATTCGGGTCCAACAGCAGGTGTTACCGAAAGATGTGCGAGTGACAGTGCTACGCTTAGGACATTTTATTCAATTATTTAACAAATACTGCAGGCCCTAAGTGGACCCTAGCAGGAGGGGCGAAAAAAATACAGCATTTTTAATATCAATTCATCGCGCGAAACATAAGCAAGTAAAATACATTAAGACATGTTCAACTCTTACAATAAAACATGAATAAACGCGAAACACGACTATGACGCCATTATTGCGGGACACCAGGGTGTTTAAAAAACGGTGTCTAGGATCACCGAGGAGTTCTTCTGGCGAAGTGTGCAGAGTTACGTTAAACGCTTTATTCGCTCATGTGACGTGTGCCAGCGCACAGTTCCGAAGAGAAGAGCTGGTCCTGTACCTTTGGGCAAGATGACAGCCATCGACCTACCGTTTCAAAGAGTGGCTATTGACATTGTGGGGCCTCTCTCTCTAGTTTCCGCCAGAGGCAATAGATATGTGCTTACTCTGGTTGACGTGACCACTCGTTATCCTGACGCCATTTCATTGAAGGCTATTGACAGTATCCAAGTGGCGGAGGGTCTTGTTTAGATGTGCTCGCGTTATAGGTTCCCGAGGGAAGTTTTGTGTGACCGGGGCTCGAACTTTACATCGGAACTAATGAAGGAGGTTAACCGCTTTTTGTCTGTAAGGGAGTTACTGACGACGACTTACCACCCCATGTGTAATGGGCTCGTAGAGCGGTTCAACGGCACCCTCAAAAATATGATCAAGAAAACGTGCCAGGAAAGACCTACGGATTGGGATAGATATCTCCCAGCTCTTTTGTTCGCGTACCGCGAAGTACCGCAAACGATTCTTGGTTTCTCGCCCTTCGAGATGTTATATAGAAGAACCGTTAGAATTCCACTTGAAATACTCAAGGAGCTGTGGGCTAATAAGGATATTGCATCAGATCTCAAGACAACATACACATACATTCTTGAGTTGCGGGGCAAGTTGGAGGAAACATGCAGGCTGGCACATCAAGGCTTGGAAAGGGCGCGCGAACGCTATAAGAGCTACTATGATTAGAAAGCCACTCACAGGAATCTGAATCCCGGTGACAGGGTTCTCATACTGCTACCCACGGATCATAATATGTTACTGATGCAGTGGAAGGGCCCTTATCTTGTGACGCACAAGAAAGATGACACGGATTATCAGTTATTGATGAATAACACCAAGAATGGTGTCCATGCAAACATGTTGAAAAAGTACGAAGAGTTTCCGTACAGTGCGCCCCCAAGGTAGCATGCTCGGTAGTGGCCGAGGAGACAGATGATGTTGCCGATGTGCCCACGTGTAGTTGGAAGAAAACTGTAGGATGTGATAAGGTGCTCATAAACCCCAATTTGAATGAAGACCGAAGATCACAGGTAAAGGCCCTATTCCAAAGCAAAGAGGATGTGTTTTCTGATGTGCCGGGCAAAACGGATGCCGTATTTTGTAAACTAGATCTCTCCATATATAGACCAATCAGCGTGAAGCAATACCCACTACATTTAGCAGTTCAAGAAACAATTGAAAATGAGGTGCGGAATATGTTGGAGCTTGGTGTGATTGAGAGGTCGCGGTCAGCATACAATGCGCCTCTCGTGGTTGTCAAAAAATCCGATGTTACTAACCGACTCTGTGTAGATTTTCGTCGGCTAAATGACATCATAGTACCCGATGCCGCACCCATACCAAGAGTGGACGTGGTGTTCGGTAAGGTGGCTCACAAAAGGTTTCTTTCTTAATTTGATTTAGCAAAGTGAATTGGCAAATAGCAATGGAAGATTCGTCTAAAAAGAACACTGCCTCTCGTGCTCGGCGGGTTTATTCCAGTCAAAATTGATGCCTTTTGGTTTCAAGGCAGCATCTGCAATATTCACGGAGCTGATGAGCAAGGTTTTGGATTGGCTAGAAAATGTAGAACACTATATTGATGACATCCTTGTGGCAACAGATACTTGGGAAGAGCATGTAATTACGCTGGAAAAAACTATTTGATAGAATTCAGCAAGCCAGGTTGACCCTAAAACCGGCAAAATTTGAGGTTGGCTTGAAGCCATTTCTTTTCTCGGACACAAGCTGGGGATGGGCCGGATCGCGACGAAAGACGCCCTCTTGGTCAAAATACAGCAGGCCCAGGCACCGACGACCAAGAAAGAGGTACAGTCGTTCCTGGGTTTAACGGGATATTATAGGGACTTTATTCCCGATTATGCCCACATAGCCGATCCGCTTGTCGAACTCACTAAGAAGGGGCAAGCAATAAGCTGAAGATTATCGGCTAGTGAACGCAACTACTCCACGGATGAAAAGGAATGTTGGCTGTGGTGAGGGCAGTAAAGAACTTCCACATTTATATTTATGGGAGGCATTTCAGAATTCAAACGGATCATCAGCCGCTTGAATACTTCACCAAGGCCGAAATGAACAATAGTAAGGTCATGAGAAGGAGTTTGCCTTGCAAGAATACTAATTTCAGGTGGAATATATTGAAGGCAGAGATAACGTTCGAGCGTACTTCATGAGTAGAGCTAACTGAACAGCTCTACGTATCTCTCGGATGTATCCTGTTATTGTTGTTGTTGGTATTGTTGTTGTTATGTGATTTTACAAGGGAGTGTGTTGTGGACATCAACATGTTTATTAAGGACTCTGTACCGACAACAGCAGTGGCGCGTTAATAGTCCGAAAATGCAGTTTGGTGTGCTGTGTTAGGGGTGTGCTTTTGGTGTGTGCTGGATATCTGCGTTGTGTTGTGTGCTGGGTTCGGAATCGCCACAGAAGATAGTCGGCTGGCTGGATGGCTTGAATATGAGGATGGAGTGAGCAGATTTTATGAAAAAACTCTTGAGAGAGGGGGCCCTTCTCACATATAAAAGAGAGTCTAAAATAAAATTTTGAAGGAAAGAGGTGTGAAAAAGACGACGTGGATTAACCGAAGTCTAAAGATGAAGAAGAAGCATTCGGTGAGGTGGAGGGAGATGATTGGTGGAGAAGAGAAGACGACGAGAAGGCTTACGTGGACTAAGGCCAAGGCTATAAAAGGGCGAGGGAGAGCGAGGCACGGGAGGAAGAACAGAGAAGCGGAGGCTCCGGCGGGTCGGGGACGCTTCGGCTGGAAGAGAGCGACACCGGCTACTGCTCCGGTGAGCTCGCGTCCTACGGCTTCGCATCGTGGACTTCATGCCGTTCCTGAGCCCGTTCCGGGAAGTTAACTGAGGACGCTACCACCTGCTACGGCGAGGGGTGTCTCAAGAGTTGTTGCCACCCATCCGGGTGGTGCCCCAACGCCAACAACACCGGCATCAACTCCACGGGCGCTTGGACCAGGAGCTTGTACGATGCAGCCAACGACGCCGCCAGCGACGCCAGCCCAAGCACTTCGAAAGCCGCCTCGACGCCGGCTACTGGACCCATACAGCGCCGCAGCCGCACCGAACTAACGGTGACTACGAGCACCGACCACTAACAGTAGAACGCTAGTAGTAGACTCTGGTAGCAGTGTTCCTAGGTCATGTGTATTTATAGTCTTTGTGTTTTGTGTTAGTTTTGTGTGCTAGCATTTGTGTCACTTAGGGTGTATTAAATGTGCGTCTGTGTGGGAACACATGTCGCCTAGCCCATTCTTTCTGTCCGAGTGTTCTCCGGGGTTATCTGTGACAGTGCGATTGAGGAGGGTGCGACCTTGAAAAATTCGATGGAAGGGGCTGGCCAACTTTTGCGCGTGATTGTGGGCTCTCTGCTGCGTGTAGAAGTGTATTATTTCGTTCAAGGTTTCATGACAACGAAAAGCAGTGACTGAGCGAGTTGATGTGCTCTACTCTGAAGGTGTTTCAGGGCAACTTTTAATAGAAAGGGAGTTCAATATGACCGCTTTCGACCAGGATTCGAAAGAGCACCACAAAAAAAAAGTCTGCAGAACTAGCGATCTCTCTGCGCTTGTTTACGGTAAGTCTACAAGTGGCAATGAGAAAGTTCATGCAAGATGGCTTGATGACGAACAAAATGTGTCATGCCTTAATAACTTGATTGGCATTTAAACATTCACCTCCAAAAACGAGATGCCCTTTTTCAAAAATTTTTCTAGAAGAGGCGGATCATTTGTATGAGAAAGTATGCAGTGTTCTTCACAGGCGTCTGGGAACCCCACATCAGACGCTACCAACGGCGAAATTCTTAAATCCACTATAAACGTTTTCAAGAAAATATTGCGCTCTAACGGGAATCGACGGCAGCTATAGCCAAACAATCCCAAACACTGTGTGAACACAATATATTATCCTAGGAGAGTTGCACCGTACCGTATTCTGATAAGGTTACTTCATTTCATTCTTCTCACCGACAAATCTAGAATAGAATCTAAACTATTTAAAAATATTCAAAGATGTTAAAAAGACAGCATCATAAAGAAACTATCATCGATCATGAGAGGAATCTACATTTTAAGCCCCAGATTCATTCTAAGAGGTTAATTTTTGTTTTACTCGCATTATTTATGTCATGAGTTTTCATTAGCCCTCTCCTAAGAATAACGGATTTCGAATATAAAAAACAGAAATAAAGAACGAGATAAATGATACTTGTTGACCCCTAAAGGCCAAAATGGGGGTAGGCAGAAGAAACCAAACTAAAATGACGTTAAAATGAAGTTATAAAAGCATTACATTTAAACGGAGAAAAACAACACCATCAAATCAACTATGCAACACATGCCGTTTGTTTTCTCAGCACAGCAGATATTACAACCAGGACGTAAAAATAAGAAAGGTACTGAAGTCAAATTCAACGAAGAAAAAGAGGAAATCAACTTGAATGAAGCAGGCGTAGGTCTTAATGCGCAATACTTTTTGTACTGGAACATGCACATGGGGAGCAATATTATTTAGTGCTATCTGCCGCATAATCTTCTACTTGAACAGAAATCATTGCATAAAATGCAGGTTGCTATCGTTAGCGGGTGTGTGCGCATTATTCTGGTAAGTTTAGAGAAAGTAGGAAAAGCGATATGCTTTATTTCCACTCTCAAAGAATACGTGATTACATTATGTTGAACTTGATAGCGGTTAATATTTATCCTCCTATAAAGGGGCTGTGTAGGGGTCTCTAATAAAGTTGCGGCATGCCGGGGATATTGAAGCACGCCGCTTCACGATTATTGTCCAGCAAGGATTTTTTAAATGCTCTTTGTAGAAGCTGATTTATCTGTAGCTAACATTTGAATTTCAGCGTCTTCGCGTCTTTTCATCTCCTCTCGTCACTTTTTGCACGCTGGAAGGTAGGCGCTACTTCGACGACCCCCCTCTGGGAGCGGAGCTTCCCGTCCCGCCGGAACTAAGGGGCTTATTGGCTGCAGCCACGGTTGCTGCCTGACGTCTGAAAGAATCTAACCAATGCCCACCTCTTACCTTGTCTACGCAGATACGCGGGATGGACAAGCGTGTGAGCAAGAAAAATTCGCAGGGAAGGGCTCGCTAACTTTGACGCGCGATTGTGAGTTGTCTGCTGCGTGTAGAAGAGTATTATTTGGCTCCGGTTTTAATGGAAACACAGTGCAGTGATTAAGTGAGTTAATGTGCTCTCCTCGGAAGGCGTTTCAGAGCGTATTTAATGTGTTGGAATGGGGTAGGTTTCTTAGGATTAGTGGTATTTACAAACCGGACGCGTTTTCGACAGACATTAGCGCCCTTCTCTGAACACTTTTGATACTATAAATGTTTCAGTCATTGTGCGCGTCCCTAACGACATCACCTTATACCTCTAAGGACTCAATTATTTTTGCCTCAGTTACAAAAATGGTTTCAGGTGTGTGATGACGTAAATTTCGTTTACTCACCCACAGTGTCTCTACAGATTCTGAGGCAATGTGTTTTATCGGACTTCTGTGGTATAGTTCATTGGTAATGATTTTCTGTAGGTGTGATTATCTGTAGGTACTCTTGATTACCGCCGGATGTGCTTTGGCTGAATGGCGGTTGTTGCGAAAATTTCTTCAGGCATACCACTTTTTGAAAAGACCGTCATTGGAATCAGTTATGCTCACGGCTTGCCTAAGGTTAGCGTCACCGGGATAATGTAGCTCCGCTATATTGCGCAAGCGAAAAACATAAACACCCTCTGACTCCTTTTTACCGTAGAGGGTGTACACTTGTAGTCCGACTCTTTATCGAGGGAACAGTTTCACTTCTCTAGTAATTCGAGAGCAGTGAAGAGTGGCCAGAAAGTGTACTGTAGCCAATATACTCTATCTCATAGAGTGTCAGTTTGTATAGTGTTGGTGCTGTTATATAATACAGACGCGGTTCGGTCTCTGCACTTCCAGGAACTCAACATCTTTAAATGCTGAAGCTAGTTTACCAAGCCATTTCTTCGCAATCACAGGGTGGTGCACCCATTTTTATTGATTTTTATAAGATGCATTGTCATTTACCTAAAACATATTTTACGGCAATACCTCCTTCGTTCATAATATTGGCGCCTTCGTTAAATCTTAGATCATATTGTAAGCTTGGCTGTACATAAAATTTTCATTTGTGAAGTTTGAATCCGGAATGCCTTTTAATCATGTGATGTAATGTTTCACGGCGAAACAAAAAAATGATTTTCAGAATTTCTTGTTACCTTCAGTTCTACTATCAGCAGCGAAATAAAGGTGGCGATGATGGCAGGGACAAGTCTTTTTTCCCACAAAGTAATCTGGGAGAGTGTTAGTCTCAGTGAGAAAATAAACTATTTTTTTTTAATCTTAAACGGTCGAGGTAAAGGTAAAAATGGTACAGATCATCTGACAAGTGGGGACCCTTAAATACTGCAGATAACAATATGGTTGGTGACATAAAACAATTTTGAATGAACGGATTGACTTTGTGCTCGTACTGACCGAAAAATATCAGTATTCGGGGACGTGTTATAACGGATGTGATGCACGAACGTCTTGCTTCAGGTTGGCTTCAGTGGTGCCAGTATAGAAAAAGAGTGGAACGTAATACTAATGCTTGGGCTGCATGAAATGCATTTATTAGGATTAGTGCGAAATAAAATAGCCAATGTTCTGCCTGAATCGGTAACGAAGGATTTCCTTGAAGTCAAATGCACTAGCGGTTTAAGGGCATGCTTTTCCGGAACAAAGCCTTTTTGGCGCTGCTTATCATCGGCCTGTCACCACGAAAGTTCTCAGAGAAAACACAGTGATTAAATGCATTGGCATGGAAGAGACATTTGGTAGTAGGAGAAATAAAATACAATAACCGCAATGTAAGGCCTTAAAAAGAATTCCTTTCTTTAGCGATTACCCCCGTCAACAGGACAGCTGCGCCCCCGATGCAACTTCTTTTTGTTAGAATAAATAATAAACTAATAGTGCCGTTGGCAGCTGCTGACTCTTTTTTCCGAAGTGGGGTCGGCGCCCATTTTACGAGCAAAATCTTGATCGAGTACAGCGTGCAAGAGGCAAGGGCTGTCCGCGCCCAGCGGCTTCGCGCTTGCATGTTGTCGCCAGCCATTACGCGATTTCTCACTACGTTTTAAAGGACTAGTGTTCGGTGTCGGGTTTGTATTCCCGCTGCTGGACATTGTCGACCCGACTGAATACCTGTATATTTCAAGACTGATAGATGACCATGGACGCAAGCAATTTATTGAACGCTTTAACTCTATCCGGTACTTTGCTGAGGAAGGGAAATAATCCGATGCTACAAAATTGCTAACCAGAACTTTTATGAACATGTCGAAACCTGGGGAGAAAACGCTGTTTCAGTTAATCACCGGATTCGAACACCAAGGGAGCATAGCTAAAAGGAAACTACCGAAGGAAGTGTTAGCTTACTGGGAGTACGCCAATAGTACAGATTTCAAGAGAACTGTTCACGTCCATTCATCTAGAATTCACGGCGCGAGTTCTGATCTTGCGATAAAATTTGGTGAAGGAGAATTTTTTGTGGACGTCAAGGATAAACTACCGCATGTCCTCGGAATTACACACGTCCTCTTCTACACTGCGGAATTGGATGCTGTGTTCCCAGCGGTCAGCCTTGAACAGTCACTAAAGAAACTGCGCTGGCGTTACTCAGACTCGTTCAAGAATGCTCAACGACAGTTTTGGTACCAAAATAATGACCGCAACCTTGAACTGTTCGGGTACCTGAAAACAGCCGGTAGCCGCATGTATGGCACGGTGCTTTTTGGCGGCCATTTAATTTCTTTAGAACGGTCTGTAGCAGTTACTGATTTGTTCCACAATTTCTTAACGTTCTCAAAAACAGTGTCTCGAAGACGAATAAAGCATTGAGGTGGAGGGAAAGTGTTATGCCCCTGTCACACGGGCACTCTAAAGGCACTTTGAATTAATGCTCCTTTACGCTCCCAAAGGAGCACTACTTCAAGGGAGTTCGTCTGTGCTACACGGTCGCGGAACGGCCTTCGCAAGGAGTTTTTAGCGCCCTCATCGGCGAAAAGCGTTATTAAAATTGCAAAACTCACCGCACATGTATATACAGAAATGTCACATTTTTTTAGTAAATTAGTTTTATAACCGTATTATGTTAAAGCAACGCAATTTTAGCTGCAATAATGACAAGATTTTCCAAGTAAGGAGCATAACATCACAGTGCTGGCCACACTGAGCCCAACTCGCTCAGTCTGGCTCAGGCTCAGCTTCGTTCTTCGGTTGTTTCCTTTGGTTCTTTTGCCCCTGCGATCGTCGTTTTTGTGGTCACGTTTTTCTGGTGTGCGTTGTGTTCGGTGGTCTCCATCAAAATGAGTGACGATCTACGCGATGACGAGAGAAAACAACATGGCCGACATGGCGGCATATTTACCGTGGCTACCGTGACGCTCGTATATTTGGAACGAGAGTATGGCGTAGTGAGACTGCCACAAAACAAATGATCTTATATTTTAAAACACCACTAATCTTATGTAGTGTATTCATAAAATGAAAATTGAACATTTCTTTTCTCAATTGATTTATGCTGTTAACTCGCTGGGAGAGAGAGTACTCCCTTGAAGCCTCAAACGACGAATTCGAGCTGCCTTGTTTCGAAGCTCCTTTGAGCTAGGTGTCCTTTGGCGCGTCCGTGTGGCAGCGCGCGTTCGTCCTTAGAGTAATGGAGCATTAGTTCAAAGTACCTTTACAGCGTCCGTGTGCCAGGGGTATTACTCGCAAAAGTTAATCGCGCTTGTTTAGCCGAGTTCGAAAATAATCAATCTGACACGGCAAAAACCTTATAACAGTTCTCTCCTGCCTCCCTTTTGCGCGCACAGTGCTTGCAGTGAGGGTGTGGGGAATGGGAGAAGGGGGGGGGGGGTGGCATTTAGCAAGCAAAGCGCGCAGTGGCCGTTGGCGCCGGCCCTGCAGATCCACGACATCCGGCGTCGCGGCATGGCTTCTCACCATTCCGGTGCAGCAGTGGGCAGGTCGCATTAACGTTGGCCCAGCTCTGCAGCCTGCTCGGTCGCTTTCGCGGCCACAAGCTGCCGCCGTAAGCTGCTTAGTGCTGGCTTGGCAGCGTATTTCCGAATCGTCAAATGTATATTGGAGGAAGTAAGCCGCGACACCTTGAGAAAAATAAAATGGCTTGTGAGAACGTGTATGAAACGGCGCATGTAATTCACTATTTCTTCTCTAGGTGTGTGTTATCTGGTATATTGCATACTGAGGTCCTTTGGAACAAAAATCACTGTATAAAAACTTTTCAAGCTGATTCATCCAATCGGAACCTGGTGCACTGTCCCGCTGGCTAAATATAAATACGTGGATGGGAAGCGCTAGGCATCCCTCTTTGCTCTTCGTGTTTTTCTTGCGGCAGCGTTCCGCTGCCTTCTCAGCTTTGCTATAATTATAATTATCGAAACCTTTCCTGCACTGCGGTCAAAGTCGAGCCGTGTACCTGTTTAGAAGGCGATTCCTCTCCCTCATCGACTCATCCGGCTCTACTGCACCGATGCAGGACTACTGGCGCAGACCATTTGAAAGCACAGAACGAGTTGCAGCGACAACAGCCAGTGTGGCTGTAGCGTAGATTCTTTGTCTTAAAGGCACGGTGTTCAAACTTTCGGTTCCGCCTTCCGGCTTGTCACATGCCTTTTTTAATGAATTTTAAACTTAAACATAAAACCTAACACGCACTGTGAGAATACCTTGCATGAACCGAGTGTTGTTAATTGCTGGTGAAAAAAAAAACTATTTTCTTCGGTAGGGTTCGACTTGGTCTCACGCGTTCAGAAATACACCGGAAGATACACATCATTTCATTGATGTGCTATTTATTAGCGGTGTTTGTATTAAAGAACAGATATTATACACAGGCTTTTACACAGCAGCCACCTACAGGCTGCGCTGCGCTGAAATACCTAAATATATTTAACACTTAAATACATACATTTAACACCTAAACTAACAGCTAAGGAGGGCAAGAACACAGCGGATACAAATTCAGTAGAAATTTGCTTTCATGAAAAATGTCATGATCAGAGTGAAACGTGTTTTAAGGAAAGATTGGTTGCGAATGAGTAATGTCTTATGAGGACAAGACTGCACAAGCGCAAACCTGCCTTGTGCCGTCTTGTGAACGTCCCACATGCGCAACGTATCTTTCGAACAAGAACGTGGAATATCGGCACTTATTGGAAACTTCAATTTATTTAGAAACACCTGAGATTCCTTCTTGACAGAACAATCTCTATATGCGAGCACACAGTGGTGGTGTTCTCAAATTTTATGTCACCTCTTGATGGCGCTAGACTCCTTATTATTGTGCACAAGCGATTTTCTGTGCTTATGTGTTTTCGGTAGAGACTTCAAATTACGTTTGAGCACTTTTATCCCTCGCCTCTCTAGCTATGCTTCAGAATTTGATAAGGTATTCGACTGCCCGATGGCGAGGTGAACTTCACTGCAATAATTACCCGAATATTCCATAACGCCACTGGAGCCAACGTCAGCAGTAATAATGTCTGCTCTTTTCTTTTGAGCTTTACTGTGGAGACTCTGTCAGACCTCTAGCATAACCAGTCACAATACGCTCAGTCGTTACACAAGGGCCCATACGACAGTTCAGCGATGTGATGGGATGTGACAGGAAGGAGGCAGCGCCCCACAGCTGCAATGAACCTGTAAGACTTTATATAGCAACAGGGCTCAGTCCATGATGAAAGCGCTAAAGACGTACGTACATGGTCCAGGTACCTCAAAATATTCTTCTCTTAACGAATAAAATGTACCAGTCTATGAACATCACAACACTGCGTTCTCGGTGGTATTGCTGCTAGGAGTGTCCATGGTGCAGCAGCCCGATCAGGCCGAATTCTTGAGATTTAAGCCGTTACCGGAGGATATCTCGGGTGCTTCGAGCTTGGCGAGGCCCACTGGAGGGTGCAGTCAGGCTCACATGACTTTCTTTTCAATGCATTCCTCCGAATCTGTCAGAGCATTTGACCGCGTGTAAAACGCGTAATTAGGTCCAAAGCTAATTCTCCCGGCCTAGATTTAAAAAAAAAGCAAAAGATGGAGCCATAAAGAATGTATGCTAGCCGGTACCACCAGCGTTCTGAAAAGGCAGCTCCTGTTCCGTTGCGTTGCGGACGCCGTCTGACCACTAATCATTGATCACTTTTTGTCTATAGTTTTAGGCGAATGTATTATAGTCCTTTGATGAAGCGATGAAGCAAATAAACGCGAACGCAAGCACTGATTACTGTTCTGGAGGAACCGCGTGCCAATAAAAATGATCTCGAATGTTTCTTAAATGTCGCGAAGCATGAGGCGCGCATTTGTCGCCGTAAGAAAAGGGAGCAAACGAGCGAGTTGCATTCAACCCCGATCACAGAAAAGCAGATGCACGTACACACATATATAGACACACACACAAACGAAAAGAAACGAACGGCACTGAAACGGGACCTTGCCAGGGCGTCGAGCAGGGCGTAAGGTGACTATTGCGGAAGAAGCCAGTGATCTCCACCAACGTGACCTCCATTCGCGACCTGTAACGCTTCCACACAGGCTCGATCTAACTGACCCCTTCGGAGTGCGTGCGCTTCGCTGCCGTGCGGTTATCGGCAGTGCTGTCGTGGTGGCTGACCGACGGGGCGCAGCACTCGATGTGCCTAGAAATTGACGGTTCCTTTGGTGGCGACTGCTGCCCCTGAGCCAGCACCTCCCTCTGCACTTCGGGCAGTTCGACACCCTTGGTCTCTGGCAGCCAGCGGATGGCCAGCTGGCATGCCAGGAGTCCCGTGGCTATGATGAGCAAGGTGGACCAGAAGTCGACGAGTCTGGCGACGTCGACGAGCATTTCGCCAACGCTCTGACCGAGGCGCCCGGCAGCCACCAGCATTGTAACTCCCGTTGCCCGCACTGCGCTGGGGAAGCACTCGTATGCCTGCAGCTTGGCAATTAGCAGGCACAGCTGGACGACGGCGAACAGCACTTCCATGAGCACCTGCACAATAGCACCAGAGCATTGAATGAAGGAAATGTGTCAGGTTATGTTCTCTAGCTCTAGAGATAACGCTAAGAACCAAAATTATAAAATTTTTAAACGGTTCGGCGCGCATAATTACCTTTCACGAGAAAAAAATATCCTGCGCAAAGTCCGCAAAATGTTGTCACAATCCACCGTAACTGCGCACGCAGACGCAAATGGATGGCCAAGAACTATTTTCGATTCGGAGCCGGGTATATGCCCAGAGCACTCCTAACGCCTCCGCGGCCGCTTTGTCATCGTTGGTGCACGGCGGTCGCGCGGGGTTCAGCACCTGACCTTATCACATCGTGAAAAAGAGAGCTTATCTACAAGGGAATGAAAGGCAAAAAAATATGGATGATCTGAATTATACACGGATTGCAATTTGAGAAGGGGAGAAAGATAAGCAAAAATGACATACGGCGACGAGCAGATAACAGTGTTAAGCACGGTGTGAAGAGTATCGCGGTACCTCGAAAAGTAAGGCTTCAGGCGCACCATGTGAGCAATTTTAGGCCCCGGTCACCGTTTGTCGACTCTCTTGGTTACATCAGAAAAGGACAAGACATGTCTGGAATTTCAGACCGGTGAGTGCAGTGTCCATCTTTCTGCGGACGTTGCAAGAGCACAGCTGAGCTCAAAGGGCAGGACACGAAATTTGAAGAGTTTGTCTGGTGTTAAGACGGCGGTTTTTCACAGTGCCTATCATCTACCTCTATTTCCACTAACTACTCCTGAGGTGCACAGAACAGAAGTAATTTGCTTGCCAAAGTCTATCAGGGGAGTCGTCGACACTAGCAGCAGATAAACGTCTTTCTTTGTCGCACTGTTTAGTTTTTTTTTTGGGGCGAAGAATGGCATTCTTTTTCTTCTTGCAGGGACGACTGAATAAAAGTATATACGGCCGCTCGACGGCTCATTTACGCCGTCGTTGAACAGCTCTGACTTGCTTTGAGATAGCCTCTCTCTCGTTAGGGCACATACGGTGGGGATGGACGGTTCGAGCGCCTTCATGCGTGACAATCCGGTGTTTAACGATTAAGACTTTCCGCAGTTTAGACAAAACACGCACTAAACTAAAATCGAGAAATACTTTCTGCAGAGAAATAGTTTCTGTTCGTGCGTAATGGCTGAATTTATGTCGACGTCGTTCTCTGCAACCTGTTGAAATCTTGGCGTGGTCTCCTCGCAACCAGTGCATTCATGGTCGACGTAAGCTACGGCTGTACCGCTGAACAGCTGCGATGATCACTGCAGTTGGGAACGAGTACCTCAGTCTGACCGCCACGCAGGATGGCAACATCTCTTGCTAAGGAAACCCATAGCTTGAAGAACAGGAAGACATTAGGCTAGATAACATGACTTCCCCAATGTAGCTCTTCGCAGATTAACTTCTGCGAGGATGCTGCGGCGTGGTGGAATGTGGCGTTATCGTCGGCAACACGCAAGCGGCTGTAAAACCATTCTCTTGAGGTTTTTCTGTTGTTATTCTAGTTGACAACATCGCAGGGATATTCGGGAGGTCTACAGTGGCACCATGCTCTCGGAGAAAGTTAATCCCAAGGATAAGTTCTAGCCAGCATTCGCGCAGAATGAGAGAAGCGGCGAGAATGCGCAGCCACGCAGTTTAACCTTGGTCGTGCTCTTCTGCCAGCGGCGTAAAGACGTGCCCTCCGGCCGTATACGTAGCTGCGCTTCTTCCCGCGGCTCCGTAACGTTTTTTTTTTTCGGGCGATGGGAATCTTAAAGGGGCTGTGAAGAGGGCTCTAGTAATGTTGCGGCATGCCTGGGATATTGAAGGACGCCGCTTCGCGAATAGTGTCCAGCAAGAATTTTTTAAATACGCTTTGTAGAAGCTGAGTTATCTGTAGTTTAAATAATTTCAGCGTCTTCGCACCTTTCCCTCTCTCGTCGCTTTTTCCACGCAGGAAGGTAGGCGCTCCTTCGCCGACCCCCCCCCCCCCCCTTCCACCTCTGGGAGCAGAGCTTCCCGACCCGCCGGAGCTAGGCGGCTTGTTGGCCTGACGTCTGAAAGAATCTGACCGATGGCCACCTCTCACCATGTCTACGCAGATGCGGGGGACGGAGGAGGGCGCGAGCATGAAAAAGTCGCCGGGAAAGGCTCGCCAACACACACACTCACGCACACGCGCACGCACACGCGCACGCACACGCACGCAAACACACACACACTCACACTCACACGCACACGCACACACACACACACACACACACACACACACACACGCACGCGCACACGCACGCACACGCACGCACGCACACACGCACACACACACCACTTCACATAGGGACACGCCCCGTCACATGTCTCGCCGGAGAGAGAGGGTGCCGCTGGACCATCGCCCCTCCAGAGTGAGCGTTGTCTTCACGTCCGAACGACAATTCTCACGCTGTCAAGCCGAACACGTCTTCCGGGAAGTCCGAATGGGCGAGACGCCAGCGAGCCGGCACAGTTGAAGAGGTGAGCCTCTCCTTCTCGGTTTGGCGGTCGCTAACTGCCTCCGTAGCAATGTTGTTTACAAACGGCGGCAGAGTCGTCCGTCTCGAATCCAATAACCCCAGCGGGGACAGGCCGTGGGAACGAAGATGCCTATCGCCATGCAGGGAACCCGGCTGCAGGTGTCCCGGGCCGACTACGCAGCTCAACCAGACCGGCTGGCGCCAGAATCCTTACAGCCCCTCCGCGGTCCGAAAAATCTCGAATGTCCAGCGTTGACGACCTCTGGGCAGGAAGAGATGAGATGGCGTCCGTGTTGTTCCCTTGGATTGCAATATCAGCGCCCCAGGGCAGAACCCAAAGCACCACCAACAAAGGAAAGCGCAGGTGTGACATTCCAAACAGCAAAGCACTGCCCCACCCTCAAGCGCTCGGAAGTCGCCAAAGAATCACGAGGGTTCTTTCATTGACAACAATACACCTTTAAAAAATAGCGTTTAAATTTGGGTTAATTTTGTGCTCACTGAGCGCGAAACATCCCATTTTGAAACTGCCACAGCCGGATTATTCGAAAAAAATTTAAAAAACACTCACAGAGGAGGATATTCCTCTAAGTTCTCCCGCTTACATCAGTCTGCTCAAGCCATGAGCATTTCCGGGCAGTTTCCCCTTCTTATAACGCACCGAGAAATTGTACTGTTGGAGAGCCAGACTCCATCTGAGCGAGAGACCATTCTTGGGGACATCTGACGCAGCCCCGTTAAAGGACCATGGCCAGTCTCAAATACAAACTTTGCTCCGTACAGGTAACACGACAACTTCTGCGCTGCCCGAACTAAACACGCGCACTCTTTTTCGGAAGCGGTGTACGTTTTCTCTCTACTGGTCAGTTTGCGGCTGATGTACAGAACTGGGTGTTCTTCATGGTCGTAGCCAACTTGGCATAAGACAGCACCCAGCCCTCTATCGCTGGCATCACACTGGACGATAAACTCTTTCCCATAGTCAGGGGTCCTGAGCAAGGGTCGGGACACGAGTGCTTCCTTCAGGCTTTTGAAGGCGTTTTCTTTTTGGTTATCCCAACTTACGTTAGTAGGTGCTCCCTTTCGCAAGGCGTCAGTTAAATGACTAGCCCGCTGTGAGTAGCTAGGAATATATCGCTGGTAGTACCTAACTAATCCCAAAAAGGACCGAATGTCCGTTTTCGTCCGTGGTTGCGGAAATGCTGCGACTGGGGCAATCTTTAACTCGGATGGGCTCCTAGTTCCCTGGCCTACAACGTGGCCCAAGTACGTCACCTGAGCGCAACCAAATCTACACTTTCTGCCTTCAATCTCAGTCCAGCCTGTCGTGAACTTGAAAACACGGTCTTTAGGTGTTCTAGATGCTCTTGCCAGGTTTCCGAAAAAATAGCCACATTGTCAAAATAAGAGAGTGCATGTCCTTCAGTACGATGTCCATGAGTTCCGAGAAGCTGCAGGGGGCATTCTTCAACCCAAAACTAAGCATTAAGGGTCGAAAGGTGCCCGCTGGGGAGATGAAAGCGGCATACCTGCTTGCGCTTTCTGAGAGGGGAACTTGCCAATATCCCCGTACGAGATCGAGGGTGGAAATGAATTTCGCGCCGCTCACCCTTTCTATCCTTTCCTCTATGTTGGGAATCGGGTATAGCTGATCCCTGATAACTGCATTCATTTTTCTATAATCCACGCAGGGACGAGGATTTTTCTCTGAGGCCTCAACAAGAATTAGCGGTGAGGTATAGTCACTTTCCGCTGGCTGTACAACCCCTAACTCCAACATGCGCTGAATTTCCGCGTCCATTATTTCTTTTTGCCACGGTGATACCCTGAAGGGTTTCCACCGTACCGGCTCATCAGAGGTGAGCTCGATTTCGTGTGTCTGGAGGGGTGTGTTTCCCGGGCGACTGCTAAATAGATCAGCGAATTCGCTCAACTGCTTTAGCGTGTCGACCTGGGTCCCGCTTAGGAAATCTGCATTCACGGAGAGAGCCAGAATGTTCACGTTGTCACTAGCGTCCGCACCTCCCTTCCAACCCTGACTCTCGCTGTCCAGCTCTTCTGGTTCACTTAGAGTCAGATTGACGATCCCGCTGCGTTCCACGAACGGCTTCATCAGATTGCAGTGATAGATTCTCACCTGCTTTCCCCTGCCTGGAACCCTTAGCGCGTAATTTGTCTCCGAAAGTTTTGCAACGCTTCCACTGGACCATCCCAGTGAACTTCCGGCTTGTTTTTTCTCGATGGCCGGAGGATCATCATGCGATCGCCCGCGGTGAAACCTCGAAGGCGCGTTTTTCTCATAATAGACCTTGACGGCGTCCTGGGCAGCTTTCATATTTCGGTTTACTAATTCCCTCGTGTTGTTAAGGCGGTCCAGTAGCTGAAGCACGTACTCAACCACTGTCTGGTTCACTCCTGTTCCTTCCCACATTTCTCTCAGCATTCGGAGGGGAGAGCGGAGGGCTCTTCCGTACACGAGTTCTGCTGGCGTAAACCCCGTAGCTTCGTGGAGGACTGTTCGTAAAGCGAAAAGTGTGGCCGGCCGACAATCCTCCCAGTCTGCTTTATGCTGACAACAAAGAGTGCGTAGCACCCGCTTCAGCACCGAATGCCATTTCTCTACACTGTTGGACTGCGGATGATACACAGAGCTGTGTAGCAGTTTTATTCCGCATCTTTCTAGGAATGTGGTTCTCAAGGCGCTTTTAAAGACCGTGGCCTGGTCGGCTTGGATTTCGGCCGGAAATCATATTCTCGCCAACACTGACAAAAAGGCGTCAACTAATTCTTTGGAGCTCAAGTCCTTCAACGGAATTGCTTCGGGAAATTTTGTGGCGGGACATAGCATAGTAAGCAAGTACTTATAGCCAGATATCGTTTTAGGCAAAGGGCCTACTGTGTCTATTACAAGCCGGCGGAAGGGTTCCGAGATCAATGGAACAATTTTTAGTGGAGCCTTCCATGTCTCTTTCGGCTTGCCCACGCGCTGGCACGCATCGCATGATTTTATGTAGCGTTCTGCATCTTTGAAACAACCCGGCCAATAATATTCTATTAATAGCCTCTCCTTTGTTTTATTGATCCCCAGATGGTGCTGCCCCGCCATTTCCGTGGCAGAGACTCAGAATGTCCGCTCTGTATTTTTCGCGGACGACCAGCTGATCAAATGTATTGCCTTTTCTGTCCTGGTAGTGTCGGTATAGTAAGCCTCCTTTCTCATGCATCGATATGCTGCGTCTCGCGATGCCCTGTTAAGCTGTAAGGCGCAGTCTTTCCAAAGTGGGATCCTGCTTGTGTTTTTTTATTAGGGACTCCCTGTCCACCTGCAGAAGGCGATCAAAACTACTCGATGTTGGAGATAAAACGGATCCTTCAGCGTTTTCTGCCTCCTCTACCGACATAGTGGTTGAAGTCCCTGGTCGCTCATCTGCTCGGTCAGCTGTCTGGCTTCTTTCCTCGTTGGTTCCCTTCCTTCCTCATTTGTTTGCAACCATATGCTGGCTGGTGCGTCTCTGGCTACCTGAGGTTCGGGAATCTGACGTAGTTTAGAGGCGAGCTGACGAGTTTTCGACCTTGTCAAAGCTTGTATCACCCCGCTTCCGAGCTTCTGGCCTCTCTCCCGTAGCAATTGGTCTGATCGGTTGGAGAAGAGGTAAGGATATTGAAGTGACGCGGCCTTCGAAACTGCGGCCTGAGTACTTAGCTCTCCAAACAGTCCACAAATATTCACTCTAGCTATGGGAAGGCATACACTGTGTTCTTCTACTGCCTGTTTCATCCACGAGACTTCTCCCATAAAATCGTCCGCGGAAACGTAAGACGAATGGACAACGTCCATCGTCGCGGCGCTATCACGAAGCACCCTGCACGGTTTCCCGTTAATTTGCAGCTCGTGAAGGTATGGCTTAAGGAGTTCTAGATTCTCGCCGTTATCCTCGACGCACGAGAACACCAAACGTTGCTTTGCACACTTGGCTGCACAGTGCCCGACACTATTGCAGTTGTAGCAACGAAATGGTCTACTAGCCTCAAACTCTTTTTTCGCGGCTTTGTCTGCTCCCTGTCTCTTTGCCTGTTCTTCACGCTTTTCTGGCGCTACCTTCGTTGCCTCCAATTGCTCCGAACTTCTAGCACTTCGCGTATTTCCGCTAGGCCCTTTATGTCGCATCGTGTTTCGAGTGTGTGACGCATGTCTTGGAATCAGTTGCAAAACCCTTTTATTGGCAAGGCTGTCAGCTCCTTTGTCGTGGCGTCTTGAAAAGCCTGCACGCTCCCCAACCAGCGACCTTTTAGCGCTCTCTCACACGAGCATACAGGAAACATCGCATGAGGAGAGGTCAGGCGAGTATGGCGGATGAATAAGTACAATAACGCGGTGCTTGGAGAGAAATTTTGTCATGCTGAGAGCAGTGTGCGGCCTTGCGTTATCGTGGAGAAGGCTCCATTGTCCAGATGACCATAAGTCAGGGCGACGGCGTCGCAGTGCATCACGGATGTGTTGGAGCACGCGGATATTAAACTCCTGGTCCACCGTCTGCTCTTGTGGGAGAAACTCGTGGTGTATGACACCTTTGGGATTGAAAAAATCGATCAGCATCGTCTTTGTTTTGGTCTTCTATCGCCGCACCTTTCTCGACGCCGGAGAGCTTGTGGACCGCCATTCGGAGCTCTGCCTCTTTGTTTGAGCATCGTATTGAAAACACCATGCTTCATCTTCAGCAATGATGCTCTCGACGAATGAAGCATTCTTCTCCGACTCGGAGAGCAAATCAGCGCTCACTGATGCCTGCGTGTCATTCTGGTCCTGTGTGAGGGAATGGGGCACAAGCCTGGCATTCAGCTTTTGTTTCCCCAAGTTCTCACGCAAAGTTTGGTGGCATGTTGTCTTACTAACGTCGAGAGCATCCGATAGCATGTGGAGTGTAATGGTGCTGTCTTGCTGTACGATTTCCTTTATCCAAGCCACGTTTATTTCATTCCGTGAGGTTTAAGGGCGGCCCCTGCCTTGTGTCGTCTTCCACCATCGTCCTCCCCGAAACGAACCTCTTGAGCCACTCGAAAAATCGCGCCCGCGATAATGCCTCGTGGCCGTAAGCGTCACGAAGGAGCTCACACGTCTATGTGGCTGTCTTGCCAAGCTCCACACAGAATTCTATGTTTACACTCTGTTCGAGGTGGACGTCATCTCTCCACATTCACTCACAGTAGAATGCGTAGACGACTAGTGACAACGCATTTTTCTGCATGCAGTGCCGTCTAGCGGCTGCCGCACCAATTATCATAAATAGCTCAGGATAGCGCGAAAAGATGACGCTACACATGCGCACCAACTTTTGTTTTGGGGAATCGCTTCTAGAGAAGAAAATAATCAGTCTTGAAACTTTACGGGCAGAATTGTAGTCACTGAGATATACCCGCGGCTTTCAACGAACTGTGGAAAGCGATCCGGCCTTTGGTTAGAAGGCGACCGGACCTCACCGTCGGCTTCATACAGCAGTCAATGGCAGCCAGAGGGCAGGTCCGGTCGCCTGCTGTTGACAAAGCTCTGCCATGCACCTCAACAATACCAGCCAACGGTGAGGCCCAGTCGCCAACCACCCAATGACCAGGTCGCTTTTCACAGACGCGGGCATATATCAGTGACCATTGACAGAGGACCAGACGGCCGCTAAATGGTCCTTTTAAAATGAACAGCTTATAGAATACGGCCCAGGTCGCATGGTCGGTCACAAATAAGGTGACAAAGCCTTATATTCTATTTTATTAGCTGTAAGATGATACAGCTGTAAGTACAAGTACTTACTATTACGGGTTAACATTTTGTTTTTTACCGCCTTTGATAACGTCATACCGTGTAGGCCAATCGGGAGTTTTGTAAAACTACCACTATTGACTGACGCCGTATTTCATGTCTGTGAGCTATCTAATGATTTGGCGTCAATAATGGCGAGCGACGCGTGCGTACGACATCAACCTCAGCGTGACAACTATAGCAAGACAGCGCGGTTAGCTCAAGACATTGTCGTCACCAAACACAACGGTTAATGACCGCAGCTTTTGTCGAAGTGTCGAAGCTAAGGACCAGTCTTCTGTCCATAGTCGTACGGGTGAAGATGACTACGCAGGGAGTTTGAAATAACGGTTGAATATGTTCATACGTTCCGATTTCCTGGGTTTTTCCATTCATTGAAATTGATGCGATTTCTGTGGACTGGAAAAAATTTACAAGGCTCCAGTCTGTTGCGTCACAGAAATGCGAAAGAATTTGCGTTTGAAGTAAGCAAATTTTTTAGTCACTTCGTTGTGAGGTGACACTTGTTCCGTGACCCTTGAATGCGTAACCAACTTTTTTTTTTGCAAATAATCGTTGTCTAACATCAGTACACTTCCTGAAAACACTCGGCCGTCTAACACACCGCAACGCATTCATTTCTTTCCCCTCTAACACGCTTGAACCAATTACCGTACGTGGCGTATGCGTTGCGTGCTTGCCTGACACACATACGGCCTGGGTTCTAACCGCAATGCTGGCACGCTCTGATGACACGCTCTGCCGACACGCTCTTCTGACATGTCCTGACGCGCCACTCATGAGATGGGAAATGCTTTCCCATTAACATCAGTTTGACTAAACAGCAAGTTAGAATTTGTGAGATTCGCCTTAAAAGACATTTGTTCTGTTTTGGTTGTTAGCCCAGCAAGCGCGATGCGAAGGAGAGTAACAAATTAATCTCGCTACATGTTTGCTACGAAAAAGAAGTGAAGAACGGTGCAAACAAGAAACTAGAAGAGAATGCACAAGAAAAGACCAACCTAAAGTGTTAGGACCCGGGTCCGAGCGACCGTCTTAAATTTATCTGCACTCGATGTGTTCGTACTTGCTCTTGGCGCCACACTCATACTGCAATGTTGAGTTCATGGTGTAGCGTGGAAAAAACTCTCTTTGGTTTGCTCTTTCCGGTATTCCTGTATTCTAGTTCATTCTCGCGCTTTGGCGGCCTGTGCGCCTCAGAGCGCTTCGTTTGGAGTTAGGGATAAAGACAAGGATGAAATAAAAAAACACACCACCGTATAAACGCATAGCTCACGCAACACGAACATGCTGATTGTCATTGTGGTATGTGTTGTCTTATTGCACCGTTGTTCTTTTGCTGCAGTACCAACAAAGCGTGTTAACCAACTAGCCCAACAAGCTTCACTGAGGGCGCGTCTGCACCTGTATGACGGCAAGCAGAATGAACTCTTCCTGCAGAGGTGAGCCGAAGTGGAGAAGCAGCGGTCCCGTGGCATACTCCATGATGACGACGACGCCCGAGAAGTGCTGCAACACGATGACCATCACGGCGAGCGTGTAGTGCATGATCGGCATTGGTGTCTTGGGGTAGATAGCCTCAATCACCTGCGGCGAGTGTGTTTCGAAACCTATGAGAAGGCTAGAATTTCTTGCCTGCGTAGCAAAAAAAAAAGACTGGAATAAGTGAATAGAGATTTCCATACATGGCTAGTTAAATCATTGAACGTTTCGTACTACCGGCGTTGTAGCTGTACCATGTACAGGGTTTTGAAGCGAAAGCGTCACTACGCTACCTCGTAACGATTTCGCATTGCTTGCGGTTTTGACCAAGTGAGCCGGAGGTCAAACCCCCTACGACGCGGTTCGGGTGTCCATCGATTTCTGTGAGACTGTTACTACGCAATTTCCTTTCCTCCAAACCGGTTCTGGTGTGCACCGATACATGTGAGAAAGTTATTGCGCCGTTCCCTTTCATCAAAAGGAAGTTTAAAAACTCTTCGAAAGCAAAGGAAAGACGCATAACTGGCCACTGTGACGGTGCACACCTCAGTCGCGCTTTAGGCTACGTGGCGGTAGGGACAGATGTGCGCTGCATGCGTTGGCATTCACAGCGCGGCACTGAAGCTATAGACCTTCGACGTTCTTTGTGTTCATTGGCGTTAGCGTTGACAACGCTGTATACTTCGATGATTTTGACGATGAGAAGGCGCACAACTGGCTCCCTGGGGCAGTGGACGCCTCAATCGCGCTTTGAGTTACATGACGGCGGGGAGAGATAGATGTCAGCTTCATGCATTAGTGCTCACAACGTTGTGGCGGACACGCGCTACTGCAGCAATAGGGCACAGCGTTCATTTGGGGACCAACCTCTTGCGATCAATGATTAATTTAACCGCCTCCTTGCAGTGTGGGCGCGTTGCCTATCCGCTGTGTGGAATGCACTCAACGTTCCAGAGGCCAAACCGCGTCTACTTGCGCGATACATCGCAGCTTTCACTCTCTAACCAGGTTCAGTAGGAGTTGAACCGCAGCTAATTTTTTCTTTAGTCGCACGTTTCCGATCCTCAGGCGTTTCACTGTTCACCCCACAAAGTCTGAAATAAACACCGTAAACGAATATTCGCATACTATTCACCTGCTTCTAACCAGTGTTGGTGATTCACAGGAACACTAGTAATGCACTTTAGGTAAAGTATTAACAGCGCTAGGAGTACCTGATGCAGGATGCAAATTATCAGAGTGAATACACTAGTTTACTCAATCCTGCACGAATGTGCAAGTCAGTTCTGCAGCGGAAAAGAATACAGGAGTGAAGTAATGTTGGCATCTCTTTCAGAACACTCTCTAGAATATGAAAAACGATAGTGCAGAACAGCAAAATTCACATTATTTAACTGTGAACTCGCGCTTAGGAACTTAAGCTTCTCGAAGATTAGCAAGAACACAGTAACTTTTTGCCGTCACTTGATGAGATTGTCACTGAGAGAATCATCTACTTGAAAATTTCAGTAACTGCGCCATTGTTGCGATTCAGCATGTAGAAGGCAAATGCCATGTTCTAAGTACTTCCGTTTTCTCTAAGGCGTTATCATGCTTTTACCGCATGCAGCTGCCCAAATTGAAGGCAGGCGCAAGTGGTTAGATAAGAGGGATCGGTCACAACCGGCTCTCGGTTGAAATACTTAGACTATCACCATATATTGCAACCTTTGGTCTCTTCAAGCGTTCTGTACACCTATAACAGTGATCCGTTCAAGCCGCTTCCACTGCAAAGCATGAAATATTAAAGCTGATCTGCAACAGCAAGCCATGATTGGGCAACGAAAGCGGCCGTACAACAATTATGTATTGCAGAAGAGCATGGTTCGGATTCCTTTGGGTTTATTTGTTTTTTGCGAACCTTGCTGTTGTGACAGTGCAATCGCCCTCCTTTCACTTTAGGTTGTGGCAGTGTGTCGCACGGCTGGACCAGCAGTGCAGGTGGCTATACGTGGACAACCTTGCCTAAGGCGAGCGGTGGCGTTAAATTAAGTAAAAATAGAATTTAGCTGTTTAAGGTTTGCATGAAAGCCACAAGGAAACTATTTCGATCTGATATTTTTCGCTCGTTTTGGATGCCTCAGAAGTGGTGTCACGAAATTCGGCGGACACTCGGGAAGCGGACGCGGCGCGAAAAGTATCTTGCCCAGGGATGCCCTGGAATGTACGAGAATCACGGAAAAAAATCCTGCGATTACCTCCAACATGCTTGGCAAATAATTTGGAATATTAAAATGTTGCAAGGCATTGTTATTGAAATGTTGAAGCTAAGGGTTCATTCTCCCGTTGTGCAGCAAAATATTTATTTCGAGTGTTTCGGACACTCGCACCGATCTGTGAAGACTGCCTTAGAAAACCAAAGGGGAACGATTTTGGCGGCATCAAAAATAATAATTACAAATAATTCGAGCCTGCCGACGAAAGATCTGCGTCTATATTGATTTTTATAGTGAAATCTTACAGTATAAAACAAAATTTTTTCATAAACTGCTTCGCGTTCAAAAATGCTTTTGTCCAGAATTGCTGGGTATGATAACCTTGAGCGCGCTAAATGAGGCCCTCTAAACATCATCTGGAAGCGGTGGTGGCCGACCTGAGAAGGAACTCGAAGGTTCCCGAGCATTCACTGCCACCTGACCAATGACGATGCAAACACCGGCGTAGAGGTCAGAGCGCGGAAGTCTTGCATAAGGCTTGTTTCTTTGTTTGTGAACCTGTGACTGCGACCCAATTTCTGGCTCGCGACCGAGGAAAGCTAGGCACCGGACGACAAAACTTCTGTCACTTAGCAGCTGGATTCCATATATGAGCTAATCACGCTGAGTCGAGGGCATCCCCGGACAGATTTTAATAGGTACTGCCACACTTTCTAATGGCGACTGGGAGCGCGCACCACCATATGGTGACAGATGTCACCATCTCGAAACATTTCGCCCGAAAAGGCCATCAAACGCAGCTTGTGTCCGAAAGGCATAAAAGCAGCTTGCGCCCTTTCTCTCCATCTGAAATATCTGCTTGGCGTTTCATCGGCTTGCGGTTCCGGATGCGGTGTATAGAAGACGCGGCATCAGGCTGCAGTCGCCCAGTGGATAGGCTGCTCTTCATTATTGATTTAAACGCGGCATAAACGGGACGGAACTTGCCGGGAGATTACCGCACGATGCGGAAAATTTCAACTAACATATTAAACAGATGATTCGCACATAAACAGCTTTTGTTGTCATATGCGCAAAGAACTGACAAAACTTCGAAATGATTTGGAAACGAACGCTAAATGTTTTTGCTCTCGTCCGTACAAAACGAAATTGACCGTGCGCAGAAAAAACTTCGACGAAAGCAGAATTCAAGTTCCGTTGCATACAGCGGAAAGAAAATACTTCGCGCAATCGCTATCGTTTCCATTTTGGTGCTTGGTTGGATTCTTTCTGCGTGTGACAACAGACGACTATACGCACAAGTCGTCTGTGTAATAAAATGTTGAAAGTAGCGCTCCATCCGACTAACTCCTTTCATGTTCCGCCTGGATTTTGGCACCTCAAAATCAAGAATGAAGAAAAACGACTCCAGCATGAAGGTTTATTTTAAGGCCGGTTTGCCGCTACCTTGAGTGGCGGCCAGGACCAGTAATGGCACTAACGTCAGTGAGCGGGTGCATTCATGATGGCATAACGATGTTGATTTAGTAAGGAAGTATGTTCTTTTTTTACTTTTTAACATCTGGGTTTTCACTCTTTACACAGTTTTGTCACCCAGCCCCTCTCTTTAAATATATCAGATATTTATCAATTTTTGAGTATGTTGGCCGTATTGGTACAATTTTTAATTGCATTATTCATACATTTACCCCCTCCTAGAAATAGTTGTGAAACAGATATATCATATGCTCGTTCCTTTCTGCATCAACCATGTTGATGCAGAGCACTGAGGTATTCTTCCCTAGCGGTTCAAGCGGCAGCGAAGACAGGACGCGGACTATATATAGAAGTGACTATGATTACTTTGCCATGCTACTGTCGGCGTCTGAATGTACTCATTGCTGGGCTGGTGGTTGTTCAATAAGGAGCGTAGAGGGCGCCAGGAAGACATTACAACAAACACGAAAGGGACGAAGCATGCACATGTCCCATTCATCTTCCTTTAATATCTTCCTAGCTTCATCCTCTCAGCATTGGTTAGTTGGTTGTTGGGTAAAGAAATGGCGCAGTATCCGTCTCACATCTCGGCGGACCCCTCAACCGGGCCACAAGTGAAGGGATAAAGAAGAGATTGGGAGAAGAAAGGGAGAAGGAGGTGCCGTAGTGGAGGGCTCCAGAAAAAATTCGACCACCTGGGGATCTTTAACGTGCACTGATATTGCACAGCACACAGGCGCCTTTGCGTTTCGCCGCCATAGAAACGCGGCCGCAGCGGTCGGGTTTGAACCCAGGAACTCCGGATCAGTAGCCTAGCGCCCTAACCACTGAGCCACCGCGGCGGGTGAACATGCTACCGGCTGGTTTTGCCTTGTGCGCCCCTCCCGAGACGAGAGTCCAGCTGCTGGTCCTTCCATTCGTGCTAGCCATCACCCGCGCCGCAACACGGCCAGCACCACGACTACTTGCCTCCAACTCGACGGTCATCTGGGCGCAGCATCCTCAGCGCCTCCTGGGTGTCGGCGCGCCGGCCTCGCTCCATGAGCCATCGCGGGGACTCGACGGCCAGAAGGAGCAGCGCCGTTGTGTGGGCGGCACCGCGCACCACAGAGCCAGTCGCGGCCAGTCGGTGAACTGGCCGAGCACGTAAGAGTACAGGACACCCGCTGCGATGCCTGTCTGGTGAGCGCCGCACTGCGCCGAGGGCAAAAGGGCGAGCACTTGCGGCTACTGCCAACAGGTACGCTAATCCCGTTTTAGGTGTGCTGCGAAGAGGCGACGCTCATTCCGAGCAAGAATTTATGGCAGGTGGCAGAATCATATTTTTTAAAAAATATCTGCAGTGACCGAAAGCATTAATGCAGAGGGGAAGAATACATGTTTTCATGCGGCTCACGTGAAGAAAGAAGAGAAAACCCGTGATCAAGTCCTTTGCCACAAAATTAATTAGCCAAGTAACTAGCGAATATAACTGAGAAAAGAACCTAATGCACATATAACTCGTACATTTAATGACAGGTGAACCTACAACACAATTCACAGCGGCACATGTAGGACGCTGAGTCCATCTTAGTTGGCTCGGAGGGTCTATCTCTTAATCTACGATATACGTACTGTAGGGGTGTCAGCTTTGGGTCGTTTATTCGTCACAACTACCTTAGACCAAGACATGCATAAACGGCCCGCCGTGTACCTCAAGAATAAATGGAACCGAGGCCAGTATAATTATCTTCTTTACAGAGCTTCACTCCAGTCTGCCCTAGAGCACTGCAGGAACCACATTCTTAGGTACGAGCCTGCCCCGGCCTTGAGATTCAAAGGCCTAGTCAGGCCTAGGCCCATGGCTTCAAGCACGTGCCTGGCATGGGTTTACTATATCACTACTGAGCCCGGCACCGCCGATTGCCCTAAGAACAAAAAAGGCCTCAGCACTGCTTCTATGCCTTTAGAACATATATGCATTAATTTAGAACACAAAATCAAGAAATGGCGGTTACCGGGGAAGAAGGCCACTGCACTCCTCTTGTGACGTCACGAATTGCGGCTGTCCCTATCAGGGAATTCTCCTGCCGGTCGTCGCTTCATGGAGCTTCTGTTCTAAAGTCGTTCACTGATAGGGACAACAGCGCGAGGTGTTTGACATCACAGGGGGAGTGCAGTGGACTTGTTATTTGTTGGAATTAGCTCCGGCCCGCCAAGCTATCCATGAGGCCCGGGCCCACTTTCGCAGACATAGAATTTATAGATATTGCTTTGACGAAGAGCTGGCATCGCAGTCTATGCTATTGTCTTAAAGAGCACTCCATGCACCGCGGCAATGGTGGCAGGACTATGTTTCGTGTTTGCCTTAGCCAGTGCTAGGCCGAAAGCGTGCATTGCAATTCGAAATTAGCAGTCGCAACGCGAAGCTCTCTTTTGTGCAGAGATCGAGTTATTTCAATACTGCATTTTTCACTTGTTCTACAGATTTAACGCAAGTGACAGTTCGATGTTAGGCCGGTATGGAAGATTTCACAGCAATTCTTCGAGGTTTCCCTCGCTAAGAGCCGTACTAACGCGATAGCGTTAAGGCTCCCATTGTGCAGAAAATCCAGCGTCGTCTGCGTTGTCAGCAAAAAATTTTCGGAGAACCAACCTAGATCGAGAGCCTCGGTCAATTGACATTGTGGAATTATCGCAACCTGCCCAGATGATTGTGAGCAAACTGACTACCTTTAAAGGTGGCAGTTAAATTAATGATTGGTAGCAATAAACTGCCCAGGACGAACAACCTGTGTCGCACAAGACACACCGATGGAAGCACCTGCAATCGCATTGCTATCATTTAACCGCTCCATCACTGGGCCAGGACTGTATGAGGACTCTCAGGAGGGACTCAAATGAGCATTTCAATGTGAAATCGAGAGTGACCAATTCCACATATATCGGCGTTAACCCACTAAAGCTATCGCGTCACACCCTAAAGGAGAGCTTAAGTGTACCCTCGAATTTTTTTACTGCTCTATCCAAGTTTTGTGCCCAACAGTAGCGAAGTCAAGTAGGAAAATTCGCCTTTCCAGGATTCCTGTGCCTTTACAAGGTGTACGGAGTGTAGAGCCGCCAGCTTTCACGCAAAATTCCCTTTTACGCAAAAAACCAGTCGTCGGCGTTGTGAGCGACAAATCACGAGCATAACTTTGGCAGGTGGTGCCCAGAAAATAACCTAAGAGGCAGATGGGCCACCGAGGTCACATGACTTTGCGGCGTCATCACAGCATGCAAACCGGATAGTGAGCAAACTGCGGACCGTGGCAGCAGGAAGTTATTGATTGGTACCTCGGATTGCTTTTCCTGAGCTACCAATCATTAACTCTTGCCATCCACGTTTGAACAGAGGCGAAACGCAAAAGGCGCTCGTATACTATGCAATGTCAGTGCACTTTAAAGATTCCCAGGTGGTCGAAATTATACCGGAAACTTTCGCTACGGCACCTCTGTGAAAGGTCACTATTTTCGGGGGCATCTTCCTTATGTGGAACCCCGCACGCGCTTGAACTGTGTGACATTGCGCTGCGCGTTTTCGGAAAGCCGCTGTCTCCGGTGGCATGTTTCCTATGTGAGACCTCGGAGGTGCTTGAACCGTGTGACAGTGCACTGCACCCTCTCAGAACGCAGATACCTCCGGAGGCATCTTCCCTGTGTGGGACCCCAGACTCGTTTGAACAGTGTGACAGAGGGCTGCGTGTTCTCGGAAGGCCGCTATCTCCGGCGACATCTTCCCTTTATCAGACCCTGGAGTCTTTGAACAGACTATGACGCCACAATTCTCGGGTGTCGTGAGAGGACGCTCATTACAGGTCTGAAGGTTGACAGCCTGGCCCATAATATTTAGCATTCAACCGGTCAAACACGCCTACCCCTTCCCTCGCCGGAAACAGTGGCAATGGCGCCGGCCAGAGAATATATAGGCCAGGCCCGGTGGGAAAATGCGGGGCAAGACGAGGAATGCAGCAGTCGCCGGCCCTGAGGGGAGGGCATGGTGACGCTCATGCCTGGAAAGAGGGATCGGCGGAATGGACAGGAAAAACGCAAAAAAAGGCAGTCAGTATTGGTGACGAGGAAGGCACGAGAGGATACTGCTAGCGAGGCTATGCTCCGGCCCCCAAGGGCCCACGCCATCGGAGAAAAGACAAGCCTGAGCGAACGAACAAGCTCCACTCCTGAGCCCCTCCATTCCTTCAGAGGAAGGCTCCGGCGCCAACAAAGCAGCAACAGAGCTTGGGCACCCCAGCCTCTGCATCATGCGATCTTAACATGTAATTGTCGAATATTCTTCTTCTTCTTTCTTTTTATTTTGACAGAACTGGTTACAATACAAGACCGAATAACACACATTGGTATAAAGCACTGTCAAGGTAGACGAGGCAAAAGGCGTTTAATTCACGCCTGACGAGGCCTCGTCTCCGGAATATTGCATCAGGACAGACGAGTGGCCGGTCGCGCCAACAACAAGAAAGAATAAGGAGGCAGCAAAACTGTGCAGTTAAAAAACAATCAGAAAGATTCGGTACAAGACGCCATTATTAGAAACATCAATCGCTAAGCAGGTAGAATACAATGCAAAGGCAATACTCAAGATACAATAGAATACCGTACATAAAAAAAACACTTAAGAAAAAATCAAACAAATTAAAACAGCATACATCAAAACAGCGCAGTTATGCTTTATCTAGTAAAAAAGTTTTAACTTGTCTCTTAAAACTATTTACTGAGTTGGAGTTACAGACTATTTGAACAATTTCCTGAAACATGTTTAAAAGTGCAGGGATTTGAAAGTCAACCGACTGCTTCCCGTAGGATGTTCTGATCAGGTTTGAAGTAAACAATACATTTCTCAACTCGTAGCCACAGTGAGCACGTTCATATGTTGCGAAAAAGCCTGGTTGATCACGTTTAATTTCGTTGTATATTCTGAGTGCTAGTACTTGGCGAAATACGTTAGTAAATGTAAGAATCTTGTTTTCATAGAAAAAACCTTGAGTATGTTCACGTGCTGATAAGTTTTCAATAAATCGAATCGCTTTCTTCTGCATGATATGAAGCCGTTCAAGATTGCCCTTTGAAGTCGTGCCCCATACCAGTACGCAGCAGTGTAGTCGTGAGTAGATCATTGCATAGTACAACTGTCGCTTGAACCACGTGGGTAAAATGTACCTGAATTTGTTTAGGATTTGTTTAGGAATTTGTTTAGGATAGGATAAAACGGTGTCTCTTTGCCTCTCCGTGCCGTGTGGACCCACGAAATATGTGGGATCGTCACACGTGGTGTCAGAAGGGGCCTCAAAAACAATGGACCCTCTGAACGTTGCAACATGCATGACTTTAAAAGTGTAATCCAAGAATAATCACTGGACTGATTGCGTGACTTTGACCCCAATTTGAGAGGCTTGAGACACTGAAGGGCATGAGCGGAAAAAATATCTGTAATACAACATTTCTCCCACTCCGCAACCATCGCTTGAAGCCAGCACGTTGGCTTTATGAAGCGTTATTCCGACATTATCGGGTGTTAAAAATGAAATTTCCATCAGCGATTTCTTTTCCATGCTTGAAAAAAATGAAAAAATGGGAGGGTGGTCTGATGCGCAACTGCTGGGAATGGTAAAGATAGAATATGGCAGGAGCTGGTCATGTTTTTGCATGGCGGCAGGCAACGGTTAAGTCCACAAAATTAGCTTCGTAACTGAAGGAGCTCGAGTTCGAATACTGCGATACTGAACCCCGTCACCTACATTTACAGAAGTTCCGCGAGGCCAGACAGATGGTAGCTGAGGACGTGCGAACGTTTGCGTCGCGACTTCAGCGCCTAGCACGCGAAACAATTAGAAGGGATTAGGAAGGCGAGCCGCTAAAGAAGAAATAGGCAGAGGAGCTACTGAAAGAGGAAATGACCGTTTTGTCTGTGGCCGGTTTTGCGAGGCCCCGTGTGCTGGTTGGTTATATCGCGCAAGCCGAGTGATTTTGACCCCGAGCTGTGGAAGCTGCTTTGAACGAAGAGCAAAATGAGGCGCGAACAGTGAGCACAGACAATGTACGCGTCGTCGAAAGAACAGTGCGAAACCCCAAGGTTGCCCTTTTGAAAGAGCTAGAGCGCTTAGAACAGCTGCTAGCGCAGCACGTGGAACGCAAGGATGAAGCGAGGACTCAGCAGCGCCCATTCGGTGCAAACCAGTGACCGCCACAAAATTTAAGGCGTGGTATGAGAGGTTTCGAGCAAATCGTGCGCGCTCGCTTGCCATATACGCGGGGACATCGCAAGGCTCTGCCCAAACGTGTGCCGAGGGGAGCCAGAAACTTAAGCAGGGGAGACCCGTCCCAAGCAAGCGTAAAGAGAGGCTCCACGTCCTGTGTCAAAAACTAGGAAGCCCTCCCCCAGGCTGAGAAGCATGCAGAGGGAGCAAGGGATAATGAAGCGGTGGTGGTTTGTGTTACCGACGAGGCTTGCCCTCTTGTGCTCTACAAGATAAATGGTTGCTACCCGGAATGGTTGATAGATACAGGGTCAAAGATGGCATTGCTTAAGGAAAGCGGTTTTAACACGCTTCGTAGGAAAGGCCATCGCAGGTGTTGGAATTGTCTGGCAGTGTTGTAACCAGGTTTGCATAAGTGGTTTAAACCGGTTACGCTTCACTCGATGAGCAATAACTTCAATGGCTCAAATTCCGCAGTGAACGTTAGTTGTGTTTTCTGCCTTAATTCGGTGAGGTCTGACAGTAAATGCGCGAATATCGAAGGATGATTGTATGCGCGATCGCAGTAACTATGAGCCCCAAATCCCAGAGTTTCTGCTGTACAATCTGAGTGGCTCTCCCTCGCGTCACCCCTGTTCCTCCTCTCTCCCTGTTCATCTTTATCCCCACTGCTTCTGCTCTCTTACTCCGCAGCTCATATGACGGGTGATTTACAACTGTACCACAATTCGGTCACATTAGGTGCAAAAGATCCACTCTCGTTCTTTTGCCTCAGAGCTCTAGCTTCACTTTGTACTGCACCCAGAAAGGCTCAGATTCATTATTTTTATAAAGTGGAATTCACGCGTACCTTATTGAGACGTGGTTGTGTCTACAGAAAGACAAGGTCACCACAGACAGCTCACCTGCTTTCCCCTGTCCTTGGCCGTGGAGATTTCGGCAATGTACGCAGGCACTACTAGTGAGACGACGCCTGTGCAGACGCCTTGCGCTGATCTTGCCGCGAGAATATGCCAGGAATCGGCGGAGGCCCACGCGACGGCTAGCCAGGACGCAAGCGAGCCCACAGAGCCCATTGCCAGCGCACGACGGCGACCAAGGATGAACGCCAGAGAGGAACTGCCGAGTGCTCCAATGAGAGCCCCGAGCGGAAGCACCATATCGAACCTGGGAAGGCTTTCAGTGTACTGCCATTGTACAGCAGAAGGGTGCTAATACTACATACATGTCGCGTTCATTTTGATGCGGCCGCTGCCTTGGAAGAAAGTCTAGAACCTCTCCTGTCATACTGTTGATCATATAGGGAAAGCACAGCCTCTAACCTGTTTCAGGCAGCCGTCCTAGGCTCGTTGTGCATATATTTAAGTTGGAAATAAGAGAAGCAACTTGTGCTTTGTTCGCTTACGTACTGATACTTATCGAGTACCCAAAAAAACCCTAGGGATCATCTGGGTACTTTGTTAAGCAACATGGCGTAGCTTGTTCGTGCGGAGTCACTACGTTTTGAACTCAGCAGAGGTCTGTTCAGTGGCGCTCTGGATAGCAACGCTACTTCACTGTGACGAATTGTTGTGCGAAACTTTTTCCAGAGCAGTAACTTAATAGCACACACTTCACTTAGCCTACCGGTACAGACTAAACACGTAAATTTATTTAAAGACGTCTTTAATTTCCCGCTACGCTATAAAGCAGTAGAGCGCCGTCCTTTCGGGAAATCATCCACTCTTCAATGTACCAAAGCACGCTGTGGAAGTGTGAGTATTATTTGAAGTTTGAAATATTACTACTTTGGATTCTCGCCTTCCCAGCCTCATCCATTTTCGAGCAAGTATCGGAATATAAAACTTGCTAAAGGTACGTACATAGATGTCATCTCTGGCTTCTGCATATATGAGCTGTATCAAGAACAAAATAGAGAGATGCTACCTGGTGCAGTATTTCAGAGGCGTTGCTCAGAACTTCCGTGATGCCCCTGTGGTGGGCTTATTTGAGGGACCAAAATTTAATTACTTTAGTTACAACATTTAGAGAGTGTAAGCTATTTCTTTCTTCTTCGCTTTCCGGGCTTCATAGCTAAACACGAAAGAAGGATCAGAACGCTTTTGCTATTTTGCTCCTGTTTACGACGCCCGCGAACACTGAATCACGTCAGAGAAATTTGGACAGTTTTAGTTTCACGTACGTAAAGAGTTCATGTACAAACGTGAGAAGTCTACGTAGCCTACGCCACGTTTCGTTTGAAACCCTTTTAGTCACACGTACTGCACGCGACGCACGCTGCGCGTTGTTCTTAGCGCCATCTACTAACCGACACAGAAGCTGCTGCAATCACTTAATACACGACGAACGAGTCAAAACCAAGCCATTCGAACTGCGTCGCAGCATTGGTATGACCATGACAAACGTTACATCGTCAGGTTTAGCAGCTGGAAAATCGCACTTCTATCTGAAATATAAAGGCTATTGTACTTCACGCGAGTGCAAGAATGGGAAAACTGAAGGCGAATAAAACAGTTTAGAACACGACTTAGCGTCGAGGGATAAGCGACGAAATAGCTATCGCTGTGAACCGGGCTTGAAGGGCGTCGCCATGTTGTCAACGCTACATACGCAAGGAACGCGAAGACCGCAACGTGAAAATCCGAAGCTCACGCACGTCCTTGAGACACGCGCAGACCCTTTGTGTTCTGCGCATGCGCACTGGCCACCCGTAAGAGCTCTACGTACGTGGAGGTTCTAGTACGTGAAACTAAATCTGTCGATGTACTCTGAAAGTAACGTACCAAAACACTGCTTGGCCACTGCCTTCTGCGTCGGGAGCGGTGCTTCTCGCTCGATCGAGGCTGCGACTGGCGGGCAGCGAGTAGCCGATGGCGACGCCCATGCTCAGCGATCCTGCCCATCCGGCTGCGAGCGAAGTACGCAGCCTGCTGCTCGTCGTCTCTTCGTGAGAGCGCCGATCCGGCGCCGGGATGTCGAGGCTACGGCCCGAGCTGCGTCTCACGGAGGTTGGTGGTCGCGCTTTGCTGGATTGGGTTGTGCCCGTCGAGGACTCCTCTTTTCCAGCAGGTAAAGCCATGACTTCTTCTTCTTCTTCTTCTTCTTCTTCTTCTTCTTCTTCTTCTCCTCAAGTAATATGGCACATACCCACGTGGGGGATTGGCCAAGGTATAGAGTAGAATGCCAATGAAGCATTTGCGCGGGGAAGGAAACGTCAGAAGACTGAATCAAGATTAAAAAAATAATAAAATTGGGAAAAATAAAATGAATTCAAGAGGTATGAGTTAACCGGAATAGAATCAATCTAGCCTTTTTTGGACATGCGAAAGAATTTTGTATATAGCTAACAAGATAATCGATTAGTTGCACTTATGTAATCGTGAAGGTAGCCGCATACACTGCTTAACGGGAATCCCTAGGCACTCGCACCGAACGATAGAAGAACTGTAACAGACAGAGGCAGTCCTAGTCTCGAAAGAGGAACCTCCAGATATTGCTTTCTCTGAGCCGCGAACCGCCGGCAAGAGAGGAGAAAATGATCGATTGATTCAACTTGCCCACATGATACACAAAGGTTTGTCGCAGCGAACCCGCACCTGCATAAGTACAAGTTTAAGTGAGGGATTCTACATCGCAGGAGTGTTATGGACACTTCACAAAGCCTTGACTTACACCACCGGATATTCCATGGGTACTTTAGGTGTTGAAAGTCCACGGTATTGAGCAACGAATCACTCACAGTGGCTGAAATATGTTGGAACCGCTGGAAACGTGAAGCTGCTAACAGAACGAGGTGAGGGACGGGATATATTACAGGTGCGCTGAGAGCTGACCTTGCCAATAAATCAGCCACCTCGTTAAAATAGACGCCTGAATGCCCAGGTACCCAGACCAAACCGATCTTGCGCACTGTGCTCGAAACAAAAAACCTAAGTGAACGAGTCAAGGAAGATTTTTTCCGAATTTTGGAGAGAGACAATAACTGAAAGGCAGTCTGTAAGAATAAGAACCCGTGCGACATGTCTGGGAATTTTGAGAAGAGCCAAACCAATGGCCAAAAACTCTGCGAAGAATATAGGAGTATAATCAGGGATACGAACGGAGTAGCTCCAAGCTAGATCCTGCGAATATATGCCAATCGCCGCCTTCTCACAGCTGCCGGAGGCATCAGTGGAGAGAACAGTATGATGTGGAAAATTCTGTAGGTGTTCAGAAAGAAGACCATTTAGGGTATGTGCGGGCATATGCTTCGCATGGGACGGGAAAATAAAGTCGTAATAGAAGACGGGATCAGCCTGCGTGTCAGCAACTCGTTGCAAGTAGATCAGATCAACCAAAAGCGGAGCTAACAGATTCTGTGTGAACCTAACTTGCGGAAGCTGATAACGTGGCCAGTGATTAGTCAAAAAAAGTGTGGTTGGGATACAAAAATTGGAATACTAACGCCTGGGGCCGGGTCAAAAGACTTGAGGAAAGTACGCACTGTTAGAAGTTGGAAGCGGGAAAAGAGGTTGGGGATACGGGCTTCCAGATAAAGGACAGCGTTGGAAGCTGATTTTGGGAGCCCGAGGCATAGCCGTAGGGCACGTCTTTCCAGTAAGGCTAATGGCTGCAGCTTGTAGTTCGCGCTACCAGAGAACAAGGGGCAACCAAATTCCAGAATCGGTCTCATATAAGCCTTATAGAGCAACAGTAGCGTGTTACGACGCATGCCAAACTTTTTATTGCCAACTCGGGTCAAACGGCCCAGTGCACGTTCCCCTTTAATAACATTATTCTTAATATGG
Source organism: Amblyomma americanum (assembly GCF_052857255.1). Classification (NCBI taxonomy): domain Eukaryota; kingdom Metazoa; phylum Arthropoda; class Arachnida; order Ixodida; family Ixodidae; genus Amblyomma; species Amblyomma americanum. The sequence goes on from NC_135501.1 coordinate 129,992,559, forward strand.
TGTCGCCAGTCCAAATTTTGGTCATAAGTAACACCTAGGTATTTAACCGACTCCACCTGTGAAATTGGAGTGGAGCGGTAGGCTAGCGAGATGTGCATAGGAGCGTCGGGTGGAAATACCAGCACGCCACATTTGCTGACATTAAGTGATAAATTGATTTGGTCCAACCAAACTTCAAGAGCATTCAGATATGCCTGCAAATACCCGTAGAGCACATGAATATCCTTTGCTGATGCGAAAAAAGCTACATCATCTGCGTATACATAAACTGTAACGTTAGGATGAATGGCCATGTCCCGAACTAATATGTTGAAAAGCAGCGGAGAAAGAACAGAGCCATGCGGCACACCTCTTGATTGACCATAGGTATTAGAACAAAAAGATCCGTCTGTATAGAAGAAAAATCTATCTTTTAGAAATTCACAAATCCAGGCGTAGAGGTAATGCGGTGGTTGTAGTTGAGCAAGCTTGTTAATGAGGACTGTGTGCTCCACGCTGTCATAGGCCTTCGCAACGTCAAGCGTCACCAAGGCCGAAACTTCTCTCTGGCGCATTGAGAGTCGTATTCGGCTCTCGAGATCCACATGCGCGGACCATATGGAACAACCGCGACGAAAGCCAACCTGTGCGGGGCTGAGGCTGCTAATATGATGAACATGCTTTTTGAGGCGACTGTGTACTACTCTTTCTATTAGCTTTACTAAATTTGAGGTTAAAGCAATCGGCCGAATATTGTCTAATTGAAATCCATTGTCTGCACTTTTCAAAAGTAAAATTATTTTCGCAAATTTCCAACTGTGAGGAACCCAAGAGGTTTCCAATGACGCATTTACAATATCTAGAAGGTGAGTTGGAAAGTCGTGCGCTAAAATCTTTAACATGCCCACCGTAATCCCGTCAGATCCCGGAGCAGCAGAGTGCATCGAGGAAACAATTTGCAGGAGCTCCGACACGTCGACCTCAGGATAGTCCGAGCTGGGGGTGAGAGTGTGCAAAGGTTCTGCTTTCTTTGTTGTTGTTGTTGTTGACCTCACACAATGGCACATACCCACAAGGGGGATTGGCCATAACCAGGCGGTGGCTATTTAAATGACCAGTTGCATGTGGCAAGCATGGGATGACCTACCAAAATTTGGATCGCACAGTTTTCGTAGCCGAGGAGGTTGCAGGAGGTTAGGGGGGCATACAAACTAAAATTTAGGCAAAGAAGGGGTAGGGATTACTATAAGTGGTTGTAAAAACCGAAATACAGAAGCTGATAATGGGAGGGGCAGGACGAAAGATCATGAAGGTAGACGTTTTGATTCCAGTAGATAATTTTGAACGGCAGAGCAAACATTCCCATTGGTATGGCCAAGCATAGAAGCGCCAAGGGAGAGAACAACCACAGAAGACAGGCGCAAACTGAGATTCTGTATTGGAACTTCTAATAGTCGCCTCCTAATCGATGAGTAACGACGGCAAAAAAGAAGAAAGTGCTCTATTGTTTCCGGCTCCGCACAATACGGACACAATGGGGAGATCGCCAGACCAGGCCTGTATAGGTAAAAATTTAGTTGCGGTACTCGGCAGCGAAGCCTCGTGAAGGAAACTTCAAGATTGCGCGATCGCCAGACTGAGCTTCTCCATGGGAACAGTAGGTGCTGGAAGTCGTCCAAGGAAGTAAGCGCTGGTGCACCCAGTTCGTTCATTACAGTGTACCGTCGGAAGCGTGCCGCCGTGATGTAAGCAGTTTTTGGAAGCGGGTCAACAATCGGTCCACTCAGGGCTGCCTTCGCTAAAGCATCAGCTGATTCATTTAATAGAAGACCCCTGTGCCCAGGAACCCAAAGAAATCGAATTAATGTGATGTGTGGAGGGATCAGGAATTTTAGAATGCGAAAGAGCTGCGATTCAGTGGACGCCGAGAGGGAAGTGCATAAAGATAACGAGTCCGTAATTATTATTACTGCTGATAAAGAAATTGGTACCTTTCGCAAAGCGAGAACCACTGCTAGAAACTCAGCCAGATAGATAGGAGTGAAATCTTGGAGACGGAGAGAAAAAGACCAGTCAAGGGACTGGGAGTAAATACCTACACCTGCCTTTTCTGCACACACCGAGCCATCAGTCGCAATTGCAACATGTGAGCTGAAGGTCGACAAATAATCCTGCAACATACCATTTAACCATGAGAAAGGCAGTAATTTTGCATTACGTGGATAAATATCATCGTAGATGATAGACACATTTGCAGGGATGGACCGCACCGGAACAATTTCAGGTATTCGCACATTCAGTGGGCCCAGCAAAGATTCAACGAAACAGATTTGGGGAGTTTGAAGGCGAGACCATCCGACACCCAAGAACTCCGCTCGCTGCCTTAGGAAGATCAACGCGGATGCATGCTGGTCCGAGTCGCAAAACTTTAAAAACGTTTGTACTGTCAAAAGGCGAAACCTTGCAGTAAGAGACGGCACCCGCGCTTCCAGATACAAAACATTGTTTGCCACGTATTTAGGGAGGCCCAAACACAGGCGCAGAGCTTCTCGCTCTAAGAGCAGAAGTGGGCGCATTTTGTATGCAGCTGCTCCAGAAAACAAAACGCAACCGAATTCCAAGATTGGCCGGATATACATTTTGTAAATCAGCAGCAGAGCATGTCTGCGCAAACCGCAGCGAGGGCTACTCATCCTTCGCAGAAGGCCTACCGCCCGAATCCCTTTCGCAGCAACCTGATCTATATGTGGCCGCCAAGAGAGAGAGGAATCATAAGTTACCCCGAGATACTTTAGGGAACATACCTGAGGAATGACATGATGACGATAAGACAATGAAATGTGTACCTGTTGAGTAACCGGAAAAGGTAATAAAGCGCACTTGTTTACATTAAGACTTAAGTGTAATTCAGATAACCATCGGTCAAGGGAATATAAATATGACTGTAAAACCATATACACAGAATGTAAATCACTCGCAGCAGCAAAGAAAGCTATATCGTCTGCATACACGTACGTAGTCACGTCAGGGGAAGTCGGAATCGAACTGAGTAAGAGGTTGAATAGAACAGGGGAGAGAACTGCACCTTGAGGCACACCTCTAGATTGATGAAATTTCCTTGTAGAAACTCCGCGTTGACAACAATAAAATTCTCTGTCAGCCAGGAAAGCTGACACCTATTCCACAAAATAACTTGGCAATCCCAGAGCACGTAGTCTGTACATCAGAGGCCCATGTTCGACACTGTCATATGCTTTCGAGATGTCAAGAGTTACCAGCGCAGCATACTGTCGACGCCGGCGCGCCAGTCGGACACGGCTTTCGAGGTCAGTATGCGCACACCATATAGAGCACCCAGGCTTGAAACCAATCTGACAGGGGTTAAGTAGTCCCTTTTCAGTAATAACGGGCATGATTCGTCCATACAGCACGCGTTCAACCAATTTCACCAGGTTCGATGTCAATGAAATTGGTCGAATGTTGTATAAGACCAACCCTTCGCCTGGCTTTTTAAGCACCGGGATAATTTTAGAAACACGCCATACATCCGGGATCCATGGGGTTCTAATAGAGTAATTTACCAGCTCCAATATAGCATTGGGGGATTCGTCGAACAGTATTTTAATCATCGCAGAGGTGACACGGTCAGGACCAGGAGCTGCAGAAGGTAACCGATTTATCACCTGGGAGAGCTCAGAAACCGAGACATTAAGGAAATCATCATAGTGATTCCCAAGCAGTTGTGGGCGAGATAGCGCAGCCGAAAAACGGTGTTCCAAGCCTTTGCCAATTTCTTCTAATGACCTGGCAAGCTCTACTGGAGTCAGCACATTAGAGGGGATGTTGTTAGGCGGTGGCAGCCTGTTCCTTGACCTCAGAAAGCGAAACAAGGCTTGTCTGTTATTAGATTTTGATAGATGGGCATAATTCTCTTCATCATATTTTTCATTGTCCTAGCGACTGTGCGCTTGAAGGTAGCTGCAAGAAACTTATAATCGATCCAATTCCGGGGACATTGATTATGGATAAGTTTCTTCCAGGCTGCCTTGCGCCGCCTATAATCTTTTGAACATTCTGCATTCCACCAAGGGCTCTGAGAAGTGCCTATGCTATCGCACACTGTAAACTCTGATTGCCTCCGTACCCGATCTAAAATAGAGCATAAGCCTAACACCCTGCTCTCCTGAGACCAATTCGGCAAAGAGTGTAGTTCTGAACTGAGTGAACTTTTGAACTTGTTGTAATCGACTAGGGTGCAACTGAATCCGCCGATAGAAGTCATCGGACACACAATGTCAAAAGTGAGTGGGAAATGGTCACTGTTTGTGGCACAGTCAACCGGAGTCCAGGAGGAAACTGCTACCCCTGGGGTTGAAAACGTTAAATCCAATGCTGATCGGGAGTGCCCACGGAGAAAGGTCGGAAAACCCGAGTTATGACAGTTTAGGTTATTCACACAAGCCCAATCCCATAAACGCAAACCGCACTGGTCTGTTCGATAACCCCAAGTCAAGTGATGCGAATTGAAATCCCCAACAAGCAACACATGTGATCTGCTGACAGAGAGTAAGGAATCTAATGGCCGTGAGTCATGAACCCCAGATGGAAAATATACATTTGCGACAGTAATGGGATGGAAACCAGGAACTGAAAGATCCACTGCCTGAATTTCGCAATGAGCGTCCACCCGCTGAAACACCAATCGTGCCTTGTGACAAAATCTGGATGAAACCAGCAGAAGCAAACCGCCCCCCCTTGATGGGCGGTCCATTCTAAAAATTCGATAATGTTCCATTTGAAATGAAAACTCTTTCGACAACCAGGTTTCTTGAAGCGCAATGACATGAGGAGAAAATCGATTTGAAAGAGTTACTAAATCAGTGAAAGCTGATTGAATGGAACGGCAGTTCCACTGCAGCACTCTCAGAGACCCTATTCTGGGGAGAGATCTGCAGCAGCAACTGCCTTTTCCAAAATGCTGTGGTGACCAGTTTTTCCTGAATTACTCTTTTTTGTTTTGGATTGAGGGGAGCTAGACGGACCAGCAACGGCTAAAGGAGACCGGCTACGTTTCTGAGCTCGAGCATCGAGCTCCATCAGTTCAACACACCCATCAATTGCTCCGGTCGTGACTTCAGGTACATGAGTTGGAGGCGTGCGCTCTTTTTGCGGCTGCATTGAAACAAGGTAAGGTGTCTCCGCACTGAGTTTAGTAGGTACTGCAGGATCCACGGATGACTTGGACGCAGCATTGGAGGTCATTATTGAAGAGGTCATTTGCGCCACCATGACTTGCGATATGCACTCTGTTATTGAATTCACTAGCCGATCCATGACCTTGGCCATTGCCTTTTCAACCGCTGCAGCAATCGCATCTGTCAGACTTGAATCCACGACCGCAGTCGTCTGCCGTGCTGCCACACTTGAGTACCCGTACGTCCTTTCTTTAACCATAGCCATAGCCTCGCGCCTTGAGCACCGGCGCTTTTCTAATACTTCCAGCACCTTAACCTCCTCAGCCCTTGCAGGACAATTAGAATATGTGGCGGAGTGACTACCGCTGCACAAGCAACACATCTCATCTTTTGAACACCTTCCTACACGGTCATGATTACCACCACACACACTGCACCTTGAGCTCGACTTGCAGGCGTTCGCGCTGTGGCCAAACCTCCAGCAGTTGCGGCATTGAAGTGGCCTTGAAGAATACTGATCGACCCTGAAAACCAGGGGCCACACCTTCAACTCAGATGGACAGGAGAGACCCGCAAAGGTGGCAATTACCGTTTCAGTTGGAAGTTTTGTTTCCTCAACGACCCGAGTGCACCGATGTACAGAAATCACCCCTGCAGAGGAGAGTTTCTCAAGCGTTTCCTTAGGGCTAAGGCGTGGGTCAACCCCTCGCACCAGCCCTTTAGAGCACGCCAAGTGCGGCGGTATAAATGCGCTTACCGACTGGCTTCCAAAAGCTGTGGACGTTAACAAATCCATGATGCAGGCCTGGTCGGCCGACCTGCACACCACGCCTCCTCTGCCGTACTGCCGGACATCACAGATTTTTAAGAAGTGAGGCGTAATCGCCTGTAGCGCAGTCTGAACTGCATCCGGGTTATTCAGTCGAATGGCGCCACCATCCGATGGAACCAAGGCCACGGGAATAGTGCCGACGCCACCCCGAAAGAAGGCGTCCAGGGGAAGTTGGTTAGGGGGGAGGCTGGCCGACCAGGGGGAGTTCCCCTGGCCAGGAGAGGACGTCGACATGCGCCCCTAGCGACCTGCAAGCGCCCTGCAAAAGCGAAAGACAATCAAGCAATCAGAAGCTATTGATACGGCCAGACACCGCCCAGTGAGACCACGCCCGCACATACCCCCCGCGGGGGGATTGGCCAAGGTGTATTTGAATAAACAAAGAAGTTTCCATAGAAGATGACGACAAAATTGTAGCACCAATCGTGAATTTTGAAAAATCAATGAATAAAAACAACAGAACAATATTGACAGTTAAATAACAGACAGAATTTTGGTGAAAAAAGAAGAGCTCGTAGAACTTTAAAAGAACCTCGCTTCTCTTCTTCTTCGTCCTCTTAAAAGATGGCACGTGCCCACATCGGGTGATTGGCTAGGGTGCGGTGGCATAAAAAAGGAAATTTCCATAGGAGATTACGACAAAATTTTAGCACCAAACGTGAATTTTGACATATGTGTCACGCTTCTCCTCTTATTCTTCTTCATCGTGCGTTCGTGACCGAGCATGCATCGTGAAACGCGCACCGTGAAGACCTGCGCTATTCTGCACTTCAGAGTCGTGCTTAAATTTTCCGCGAATTTTCAGTTTAATATTCCTTATGAAAAAAAGGCTGTACATCTTTTTACTTGCACCAAAACAGGCGGGGCCACCTCATATTCCGTGCAGGAATGATGACCCTGTTGTATGAGCTAAGACCCTGTGGTAGAATATGACTTCAACTTGAATCCTCACTCTCAATTTATTTATGGACAGATCTGGAGCCACCAAATTTTTGTCATGTTTCTTTTCATTTTGTCTCATTCCAAGCATAATTTTAGCCTACAGTTTTGTTCCGTGTTCGACTGTGGGTTTGTCTAAATACGTCAACGGAGATTGATGAACTTTTGCAAGAACCGAAATTTATGCGTTTCAATTGTCCTAAGGGACAGAAAAAGGGTTCACCTCGCATTATTTTGATGGCAACAAAATGCACAGAGAGATGCTAAACTAGTCGGCATTTCCCAACACAGCATCAACTGCCATTTCAATCTGGATGAAATGTGGATATATGACTCAGACTCCGAAGCAGCACATACCGCAATTTTTGCCGGCTTACCGTAATGTCCACGCCTTGAACTGACCGGCTGAAAATTGTTGATTTAGGGTTGCTGGGCCTGCATAGCGGAGTGAGGAATTGTCGGGAACGACTTCACGTTTCTCGTTGCTCAGTTCACGCTGCCTCACTCCGCAGTGTCAATTAGGCTTCACTCTTTAAGCCTTTGTCACCTTCAAACTCCTGATAAGCACACAGAGTTGTGAGCTTCTGTAGTTGTGCCAGTTCGATCCTATTGCACAAATTATGTCGAAGCTATGGCTTCGATTAGGGCAACTGCATTAGTCAAAGCATGCTTTTTTCGCTGATGCAGGAGTGAAGAGGAGAGTGATACTGACTGAAACTGGATATAATCATCACGAATTTTCGCGGTAGAGAATGTCAGCAAATATAAAATTCTCCAGTCGGTGTGACCACAGTTTTGCGGGAGAAAATTGCTGCAAGCCTACGGAAAATATTCATCGTGAATCCGAAACACTACTTTAGTTCTTCCCGAAGTGATCCCCCAGGATTTTCCCTGGGCCATATCGTCTCACAGTAGCTTGCCACTTGGAACAAGATTGCTGGTAAGGTAATCTCGTTATTACAGAAAACCCTAGAATGATGTCCCATGCTTGGGAATTGAGTAGAACGTATTAGTGGAAAGTGGGGATTTTGTCGTCTCCGCTGAACAGCTGAGGATCGCGTGGCAGCTGAGTGCGCAGTGACAACATGAGATTCCAGCATACCGTTGCTTCCTTGCCTCATCTCATAATGCGTCAGGGAGGTTTTCCCGACGTGCACTGGACGCACAATTGTTTGGGGGGACACTTGAGCTCAGCCGTAAAAGCATGACGCGACAGCTTTAAAGGAGTCGAGGCACCCAACTGTTAGGTGCGTGTTTTCTTTTTTGGGGCGATGCGTAAGACACTATTATACATGGATTATCACGTGGTATTCTCCTACGACTGCTAAATAGTTTATAATCAATTTTTTCCACAGGTTGGTTCGGATTATATCAATAGATCGCTGGGAGCCCCCTACCACTCGTGGAGCAGTAGAACACGTAGGCATTGCACCACTGCCCTGTCAAGGCAGGTGCTGCCGCAGGTGGGGCTTGTGAGACACAGGCGGCTTTTCGCGAGCAGCTTCTCGCGATTATTGGTTAATTTAACTGCACCCAGCCGCAGTGGGCAGTCTGTTCACAATATAAAGCGCAGGCTGCGATGGGGCCACAAGGTCACGTGACCTTGGTGGCTCGCCTAGGCTGCTTCTCAGGGGAATTTAGAGCGCAGCTCTTTAACGCCCGTTCGTCGGTTGAGCGGCGTTCCCCACCGTTGCCGTCGACGTAACACGGCGTCGAACATTAAAACACAAATACGTCCCGCGCGCGTTACAGTAGGAACAAGAACCTTAGAAAACTACCCCTGTCTACCCAGTGAAAGGTAACCTTGCGTGTGTCGTGTCATGCCCTCTCCAAGTCCTCGCGCATGGCGACGCGGGTTTGAGAGAAGAAACGCGAAACCTCCGGAAATCTATGTCCACCTGAGCAATAGCGACACAAGCCTCAGCAGGAGTGCTTGACAGTGTTTGTACAGAGGACGCTATGTGTGTACGTGCGCCTGCTTTGGCGCAAAGTGACGCACTACAGGCTCAGCGCTCCCATTATATAAATGGCGTTTAGCGCTGTCGGTCAGTCCGTGTCGTAGTTTCAGGTTTGAAGAGACCCGCGCAAAATCTAGACGTGTAAAGAGCTGCGCTAAGATTTCGCATTAGGAAGCACTGGGACCACTGATGTACTTACAGAGTTAAACATTTCTTCATATCTATTTCCTAGCTCGTTTCAAGTTACCAGGTTATCACACTTTCCCATTCTTTCGTCCGGTGCGAAATGCAGATGTCTTCAAACAATAAAAATTGGCGGTAGTTCAACTGTGGTTAAACCTGGAGTGACGCGATAGCTACCGCTGGCCGAGTGGAACTTGCTCAGTTTAATTGCAAACTCAATCTTTCGCGGCTCTGTTTAGCTGGGCGTTCCTTCTTCATCTTCGTCCTACTTGACACTGCGCATGCGCACAGCTGTGGCAGCTCGGTTTCGCCGGCGCGCCGTGCCGCCGGCAGCAGTAGGTGCTGCGCACCACGGGGCTGGTCACGTGGCCAACCAGGTGACGAACCACGCGATCAGCCACGGCGCCGTGCCGCCGGCAGCTGCTCCGCACCCCGTGACAAACCACGTGATAGCGCGGCTCTAGCTGCGCAGCCACCGAAACAGCGTCGCCACTCTGAAGGCTCGAAATGTAGCTATTGCTACAAAAAGACAACGACATGAGTTTTCGAACTACGCTTATCTTTTGGCCATACTGAATCCATCACTCTGCACTGATATAATCCTAGATTCTGATTAAACTTGCTTTCTCTATATCGGACATCATGTGGCAACAAGCGTCTTTTTTTGGCCCAGCTTGACTCTGCGTTGTATCATCTTGGGACCGATTAATGTGCCTGCTTCTCTAGTAAATGGCGATAAGATATATACTCTATCCCTGACCGTAGCGATAGTAGCCAATTATCTAAATACAGTGTCCAAATATTGGACTGAAACGAGAATCCACACCACAGCTTATGAGCAATTCCTTTCCCAATGCCTTGTTTCATCCTGTATTGATCACATAAACGTTCGTGCCTGTAATAAGGAAGTTGGATCCGCTATTGCACATGTTAAGCTTTTAGGCCACTACTTCGTGGGCTGTTCACCGAACAAGATTGTGAATGTCCTGTTACCTAAGGTCATTAAATCTATCAGGCAAATTTGCATACCCAACCCAAGGCTTTTTGACAAACTAGCTCAAGCGTATGACCGGGATAGTTTATGTACCTTGTCGCCGCAAAATGGGCACCATGAACCTGTACCTATTTGAATCTTTTAAGCAAACGGCAACACGCGTTGCTCAAGGCTGGGAACGCATCCTGAGCCAGAAATGGATGACCAGAAAAATCCTAACAGCTATATCTTCTTGGGACCGATAAATGTACTTAAGAGACAAAGACTTCTTTGTGGAAAAAGGCTAGCGTCCAAACGGCAATGACAGGGGTATAAAGCATAAATGTTCCAGAACCAAGGTAAATGCAGCAACTGGACTTGATAAGCGGACTTTTTTTAAAAAAGACGTTTAAATAAGGGCTATTTGACACAAGGAAACTTAATCAATTTTCAACAATCTTACAGATGACAGCATTTCAACTCTTGAAAAGACCATTTTATCGTATTTTATTGCCGGTCACAAAACTTCAGTAAACGTATTTAACCACTTCTTCTCCCGCATTTCGGGACTGAAAGCATGGCAGCCATTCTTGTCTACTTTAACAAATGTCTTGGATTCAGCATGCAGCCATCCTTCTGTACTTACTTTAATAGATATCTTGTCGGATTCAGCACATTTTCCTCTTCTCTCGTTAGACGAACTGAGAATTGTCTTAAGCCTTAAGACAAATTAATCACGTAGCTTCAACGAAATCACTGTCACTGAACTGCGCAGGAGGTCTTACGCAATTAACATGTCTTGGTATCTGTGTCATACTCTATAATGGCTGCTAGCGTGATTCCAGTTGCTGTGAAACCCGCAGTTGTAATCCCTCTTCATAAACAAGGTGCGCCCAATATTAAATTGAAGAAATATTTCATAATCCCCAGTCTGGCTCAAATATTAGAGAAATACATTGCTCTTACGATTACACATTTTCTGGATGCGCACAGTGTAATATCATTAAATAAATACACGCTTTTACAGGAGAAAGTTGCAAACGCGTTATTAAAAGGCTTCTCTGGTCTATTAACTTCTTCACGAGATCACAACCGGGTTGCATGTGCTCAGTTTCTGGATGCCTCTAAGGCGTTTGGTAGTGTTGGTCATAAGATTCTGTTGCAGAAACCATACCTGTTAGGACTTCGCGGCTCATTCTTCTTTGTGCAGAAAAAACGACAGCCTGTAACTGTGGGAAATAGTTTAGCTGTTTTTTTTCTGTATCAAATCCAGCGTCCCCACGCGCTCAATGTGAAGCCCTTTGGTCTTTAACATCTAATGCTCTTTAACATCTAACATGTGAAGTATTTGTCTAAAGTGACCGCATAGATCAATATGTGGATGATACAGTCATTGTAACCTCAGCTACTAATTACTGCGATGCGCTTTGCTCCTTACTACTGAGCCGACGTGGCGGGCGACTGCGTTCACGCAATCCTCGAGGCTCCTCATACCCTCCCCCTCCCCCCCCAGACTTCCACGACAACCACCCTACAAGTGCTTCCTATGGCAACCATCCTCTGTTTGCGCACTACTACTAAGACGAGAGACCCAGGAAATGGCGCTTAACAACTGCCGCTATTAAAATAAACAACTGTTGCGCGCCTGGTATCGTTAAAGGAGTGCTCACAGTTGAGGTTCTCGTGCTCGGTGCTTGGCTTTGCGCTGTATTACAATCGGAAAGCTAATAGTTATTCGTCTTTAGAGCGCAGCCATTTCGGCCAATTTCTCGTTTCGAATTGCATGTTTTTGGAACAAAAATAGCCAAACGCTTTTAGTTTGCACGGCTGCCACCATGAGTAAAGTGGCGCTGAACACTCAAAATCGTCAAGTATAGCTGGTATGCTCGGTGCATTCCATTGCTTTTCTAAGCTCGCCAGAACTAGTCTTTCTGAGCGCACGAAGACTTAAGCACGAGAGATTTCTCAGGGATGTGGGATAGTCGGCCTTGAACATCGTCATATATGCGTCGAAGTTCGGCGCACCCTCTACTTTCCTTGACATTACGAAATAAAAATATCCCCATCGAGTTAGGCGACGTTCGCTGCCGTAAGCCAAGAGATTACGCTAGTGGTCATATTCAGAAAGCTGGTCATGATGCCAATTGAATTAGGGCAACTTGCACTACCATGTGCCTTTGACTCGGTCTCTCAATTCCTTCCATCTAGTTAGTGCCCGCATGTTCTTCCGCTGTATGGCTACCCGTAACTTAAAAAGTACTGTTCACGGATAGGACAAAAACGCTCACAGTGTTTCCGTCATGCTTTTCGAAGCGTTTTACGACCGCAAGTTACGCCCGATGACGACGAACGTTCCACTATGCGCGGAGGACGGTCTGTGTATGCGGTGTGATCACCTAGTTTCTGGGAAGAGCTATGCTTGGTCAGAGATCAGGAGTGAGGGCGCACGCTAGCCGACGACGGTAAAGGTAGCGCCAGGCGCGTGCGGGAGGGAGCTGGAGAGTTACGTGGATGTGCAACACCATCGCTATCGACCGTGGCCATCAACTGCAGTGCTTGAACAAAGTGATAAGAAACTGCGCTAGTGAAACTTCAATAGGATTGTCAAGGCAGGCATTATAGCACGTTGCAAGTATGACTGTAATTATGGATTTTGAGTGTACAGCCACCGTGGATTAAGCTGGGCGATTTTTGCTGGTAGCGGAATGGCACTAAGAAAATAGAGGTCGTAGTCGCAAGTGATGTTGCGGCGCTTATTGCATAAATAAGAGGTATATCTCAACTAAGAAAGATTAACACGGCTACGAACATCCTCAGATTGACGATAACAGTTTGCACTTTCATGTAGAGAAGAACTATATTGTTGGGCAGTTAAATAATGAGGTACATACACGAGCAAACGTGGCGCTACAGGTGAAATTACCGGCGAAACCAGGTGGGAATGTTATATTGAAATTTCGCAGCGCAAAATATATAAAATGAAATGGCAGCCTGACATTAGAGAAGACACAGTGAGCGATATTAACGGCTTGCATGTCGGAGAAGCGCATGTCTACATCTTATGTAGCACAAGTCCTACACAATGAGCACTTGTGCTTTCCTATCACGGCTCCGCCTACTTTTGGCGGCCACTACCAGCCATATGGATAGAAGGCGTCGAGGCCAGAGCACTATGGGACGACGAGATGGCTCCGCTACGCAACACCTCATCAGGGAGTGCCCGAGCCCGTTCCTGATGCCTATCGTCATCCTCGGCCAAAGCTTCAGCTTCACTCGACCCCAGCCGTGTGACCTCTTTCAGCTGCTGGAACACCAAGCCGCGCCCTCGAGCTGTTTTCTTTGTGTTGGCTGAGAGCCTTAGCTTCGTCAGGACGCGGCGTGATGGAAGAGGTGGCAGCTTCAGCCGTGTCCGATGTCTTCTTTTTCTTCTTGTAGTCCTGGCCCTCCATCAGTATGCTTTCGACGCTGATGCCGACGGTTTCCGGAGCAAACGTGAAGGTGGTGACGCCGCCCGCGAAGGTGACGGTGCCGCAGACCCAGCAGAGCACCGCCAGCGAGTGCTGGTCCGTTCCCAGCGTGGCGAACAGGCTGACGACTGCCAGCGCTGAGGCCCAGTAGAAGGCGCACACGCTGCCGAAGTCGAAGCCGCTTGCGCGCAGCGGCGCCAGTTCGACGGCCAGCACCCAGGACGCGGGACCAAGGCCAGCGGAAAAGGCGGCGCTGAAGACGACCTGCAGACATCCGTGCGCGATAAACATGTCCTACATTAACAGGAAAAAATTTTTAAAATCGGAAAATTATAAGACACTTTTATTGAAATGTTGAAGGTAATCGTCCATTCTTTTGATGTGTTGCAAAATATCTCGTTTAAAGTGTTTCCATCAATCGCATAGAACAGTTGAGACTGCCATAGAAAACCAAGGGGGAATGCTTTTAACAATAGCAAAAACGTTAATGGAGAAAAGAAACAAGACTGCCGTCGGGTAATCTTTTGACGTATTGATTGTTATAGTGAAATCTTACATTATATGAAAAAAATTGCATTCATCAATGGTTTCAAGCTCTAAAATGCATGCGTCCAGGATTGTTGGGTATGTGCCCGCACTGCGCCGCAGATTAGAGTAGGGAAGAGGGCGAGGAGGCTGGTGAGAGATTTTAAGAAGGAAGGTGAGCAGTAAACCAAGGTGGCGAAGCGGAGGGAAAAGAGATGTTTTGGGACAGCAGGAGCGAACTGGAGCGCTAATATGCGTATGCTTAACGGTGAAAGTTGAGCTGACTTAGGGCTCAGATTGTACCGTCATTATTTGAGCTTACGTTTAGAAATCAAACAACCAATTCTCAGGTCGTTTCTAATGCGTTTTACAGCTTGCGTAACAAAGTTTATAAAAACAAAGACAAGCATACGTTTAAGATGTTACGAAAATAGGATTTTCAGTAGTATTTCTGTTAAAGTTATAGATAGATAGATAGATAGATAGATAGATAGATAGATAGATAGATAGATAGATAGATAGATAGATAGATAGATAGATAGATAGATAGATAGATAGATAGATAGATAGATAGATAGATAGATAGATAGATAGATAGATAGATAGATAGATAGATAGATAGATAGATAGATAGATAGATAGATAGATAGATAGATAGATAGATAGATAGATAGATAGATAGATAGATAGATAGATAGATAGATAGATAGGTAGATAGATAGATAGATAGATAGATAGATAGATAGATAGATAGATAGATAGATAGATAGATAGATAGATAGATAGATAGATAGATAGATAGATAGATAGATAGATAGATAGATAGATAGATAGATAGATAGATAGATAGATAGATAGATAGATAGATAGACAGACAGACAGACAGACAGACAGACAGACAGACAGACAGACAGACAGACAGACAGACAGACGGATGGATGGATGGATGGATGGATGGATGGATGGATGGATGGATGGATGGATGGATGGATGGATGGATGGATGGATAGATAGATAGATAGATAGATAGATAGATAGATAGATAGATAGATAGATAGATAGATAGATAGATAGATAGATAGATAGATAGATAGATAGATAGATAGATAGATAGATAGATAGATAGATAGATAGATAGATAGATAGATAGATAGATAGATAGATAGATAGATAGATAGATAGATAGATAGATAGATAGATAGATAGATAGATAGATAGATAGATAGATAGATAGATAGATAGATAGATAGATAGATAGATAGATAGATAGATAGATAGATAGATAGATAGATAGATAGATAGATAGATAGATAGATAGATAGATAGATAGATAGATAGATAGATAGATACATAGATAGATAGATAGATAGATAGATAGATAGATAGATAGATAGATAGATAGATAGATAGATAGATAGATAGATAGATAGATAGATAGATAGATAGATAGATAGATAGATAGATAGATAGATAGATAGATAGATAGATAGATAGATAGATAGATAGATAGATAGATAGATAGATAGATAGATAGATAGATAGATAGATAGATAGATAGATAGATAGATAGATAGATAGATAGATAGATAGATAGATAGATAGATAGATAGATAGATAGATAGATAGATAGATAGATAGATAGATAGATAGATAGATAGATAGATAGATAGATAGATAGATAGATAGATAGATAGATACATACATACATGAGGAGGGAAAGGCAGGGATGTTAACCACAAAGGGGTTCTGGTTGGCTGCCCTGCACTGTGGAAGAGGGATTAGGGGACTAAAAGGAGGAAGAGAGAAGGGTAAAAGGAACACGCACAACGCTGTCACAATTTGTCACTCAATCCAGTCGCTCTTAAGTAGGCAAACAGTGCCTTGTATGCCTTGAGGGAAGTCGACTGCTGTGGCCACGGACCGAGGATTTTTTGCTCTATTAATGGGCGAGGATCGAGGCGGTCCAGGGCACAACACAATGTATGTCTTGCACTAGCAAATAGAGGGCACTCACAGAGAAGATGAGCGATGGTCTCCTCATAACCACAGCTCTCACAGGCAGGGCTGTCGGCTATCCCCATCCGGAAAGCATAGTAATTGATAAATGCAAAACCGATACATAAACGGCATAACAGTGTTGCGTCGCGACGTTCTAAGTTACGTGGAAGACGAAGGCGCTGTTCAGGGTCCAGTGCCTTGAGGCGGAGGTTGCAAAACTCTCCCGTGTTCCACGCTGAAAGTGTGAGCTCCAGCGCCAAAGGGCGAAGCCCACAGGCAGCGTCAGGTCTCGATATTGGGATCCTCACTGGAAGTCCGTCGTTGTGAGCAGAACGCGCAGCCGCATCGGCCTGGTGATTACCGTTAATACAACGTTGTCCTGGCAGCCATTGAAAAATGATGTCATGACCTTTGGAAACGGTGCCGTGGTACAGTAGACGGATCTCAGCAACAAGTTGCTCCTGCGACCCGCGGCGTAGCGCAGCTTGCAGGGCTTGAAGGGCTGCTTTAGAGTCGGTGAAAACCGTCCAGTCATGTGGAGGTTCTTGACTGATGAACTCTACCGCAGCCCGTAAGGCTGCGAGTTCCGCACCAGTTGAAGATGTTGGATGGGTGTGCAATCGCAAGCTCTCCGTATCTGTCTTGGACTGCCTAAATGTGCGTCAACAGCAGAAACTGTTCTTGTTGCCCGGGAACATCCTGTTACTACATACATTGCTGTTGACACCATGAGAATACACATTCGGCACCTCACACGGGTTCCTTGTCATCACCTCGCAACGCTCCCAATAATTAGGCCGCGTACTGCATTCGCCAAAGTCATTGAAGCCCATCGCGCATATCTTCCATCGTCGTTCACCCCTGCGTCAAGACCGAGCTCACCCTTACGGAGTCTTCATGAACCTCGGGTTCACCTCTATATTCCTAGCATTACAAAGAAAGCTGGTGTATCACTGCCCGCTCTCAGACAACTGACATTGAATCACCTGCATTCTTACCACAGTCACCGCATACATATTTACACAGATAGATCAGTTCACTCGACCAGTTCTGCGGGGTCGGTGGTGATACCGGCCAGATCCATCTTAAAGTTAGAGACATTTATGAAATGCCTATTACGGTTAAAGCAACCGAAATTTTTCACTACTTCCCAATAACGATGTCTATCTTCTGATTCAAAATAATAATGAGTGCTCCCATCGTTATTTCATGAACAAATTGCACGATATGTTTGTTAGTTTTGCAGTTCCTGAGGAGCATTTAGTTTTTGTAAACAAAATTTTGAAAGCAAATTGAAATGATATTGTTCAGCATGTGACGCAATCAAGTAATCGTTATAAAATATTAAGGTGCAGTTTTAATTTGGCAAATAGACCTTTCTGGCTCTATTTGCAAAAAGAAAAGCTCCGCCTTAAGGATACGGCGCGATAGCGTTAACGCCTCTCTTCAGCGGCCTGGGGTCTTCTTTTCACATTATTTCTCAGATATAGACATGCCCTTTATTTTTTATTTATCACAAGAGACACAATGCCTCAATTTACCAAGCCGAACCAACGTTCCTTAGTGTTCGAAGGGTAGGGCGTCCGGCTCACCACCAAAGGTGCAACGGTGTGAGTCCCGGCTCGAACACTCTTCGTTCAGCGCAATTGATTTTCATTCTTCACATGCACTACATAACGGCGAAGGAATGACGCCACGCGCCATTGGTCGATGAGAAATTGCGCACTAACGTTATCACTATTGTTCTGTAGGATCTTTGTAGAGTGTTTGAATTAACCGCTATAGGTGGCGTCGTTCTGACGTCACGACCCTTTCAATCAATCCTGATTTTCTCGACAAGCGCACAAAAACAATAAAGGCGGCTTCTCCGCTGAACGAAACCGTTAACGATATCGTGTTAAAACATGCATTTCACTCCCTCAAAATTATTTTCAGGAAATGTGCTTTTTGATGCAAGCTCAGAATCTTAAAATGTGTGAGGTGCGTCCTGATGTCTGGCGTCGTCTTCCCTGCTGTCTTGCTTTTAACAATTCCGGGAAATTCCTATTTGTAATCAGCCACCGCGATGGCTCAGTGGTTACGGCGGTCGGCTGCTGGCCCGATGGACGCTCGATCGAACCCTGCCGCGGCGGTCGGATTTCAATGGAGGCGAATTTCTAGAGGCCTGTTTACTCTCCGAGTCAAGTGCATATAAAATAATTCAGGTGGTTTAAATTTCTGGAGCCCTCCACTGCTGCCTCCCTCAAAACCCGAGTCGCTTTGCAACGTTAAATCCCCAAAAACCAAACCTCTTTGTAATTTTGGCGTTGTGCGTAATTTTGTGTCAAAGACTCGGATCCGCAAGATTTCGTTCCTGTTACGGTGCCTTGATCAAAGCAACGGAGCATACATGTATTCTCATGATACCAGCATATCGCAAATAAAAAAAGAAAATAGTGCTCTTTGCCAACTACATAAAATAGGGTGCGCGATTAGCGGAAGTACTGATGACGGTCTAATGCTAGCCTAAAAAAGCGTTGTGTGGAGCATTTTGTTTACTTGGCTGCGCCAGTGGTGCCAAAGAGGCGCACTTAAAGAGAATAGAATGTATACGCTACGTCACGTCAAAACAAATTATTTGTTTTTGCTTTCTTTTTTGAAGTGAAACAACAATGGAAGCAATGCCTGCCTCAAGTCACACACAATTCAGTGTTAATGACCAAACTTAGTGCAATTGTTGCATTTCTTTTAGCGCTCCTCTATCTTACCGTCGTATTCCTCCAGGAGACAGAAGCTCCTTCGCCCTTCCTAGGAATGAGGCGAAACCCCAAAAACTGTTTTCTTCATACCCATCCTTATTGTGCAGGACTTACAGTTCGTGCTGGCCGAAAGGAACGTTTTCGACGCTTGACGCTCCAGCCTACATGCACCCGTATACAGACCACATCGATTCGCACTCGAAGTGTTTTCTAGCCTCGTTCTTGAGCCGCACGTACTAGTTACGCGTCTCGGTTGCTTTTGCTGACAAAACAGACCACCCGCGCTTTCAGTCGGACCCATTAGTCATTGCCAGGAAAAAAAATACTTGAGATCAGGAAATAAGAGCCCTAGCTGGAACTATTGTAGGGTTGAGGGCAAGGGGGCCGGAAGAGAAACAACTACTATCACTAAGTTGTCTACCGTCCCAAATTATCCAGCTGCACCAGCGCCCCTTTCAGCTTGCTTCCTTCCATGACTGAGGGCCCTGAAATTATGGGCCCGCTATTACAATTAAACCACTTGGCGAACAGAAATTTTGGTTATTTTAACTGGGATCTTTTTGGCTTAAGAATGGTCGACAAGCCAGCTCCTGCTGGACCTGTCAGTAATGAAAGAAGTAAAGGAGAAAATGGCTGCGTTGAATCCTTGCTGTATTCGTGTTTCTTTTTGCTGAATGAAGCATATGTATGCAGCTGTGTCTTGTCCTTTTCAAGCATCCTCCTGCCCCCCCCCCTTTTTTTTCGTGTATCGATGGAGGTGAAACGCAAAAAGGCACCCGTGTGCTGTGCGATTTCACTGCACGTTAAAGATCCCCAGCTGGCCCAAATTATGCCGGAGTCCTCCACTACGGCACCTCTTTCTCGCTTTCTTCTTTCCAATATTTCCCTTATTAGAAACTAATTAACCCTGGAAAGAGCCTTGTTGAAGTGAAGGAGATATACGTCTGCCACATAGACAACAACCGAAAAAAATTCAAGGTATATTTTAATATATGTTTTGCCTGTTTCATTTTCTCATGATGGGTCAGTGCGACTGATATCAAAGAGATTGCGTTCTGATCTAAATTTGCTTGATAGTAGCGGAAGCGAATTTCTACATTTTGGAACTACAATTTAGATTTGTAATCAAGTTTTGAATGTAGAAGAAAAAACCACATTTCTATTTGGTACCTTGGATCCGAAGATCAGGTTAGATGCCAGTGTGCTGTCCACTGCATAGGCGGGGTTTGCTGCCGCAAAGTAGACACTACCCAGAACCATCATGCTGCCCGTGCACAAAGCCACCGACACCGCCAGCGGCCTCACGCGCCCCGCCAGGTCCAGCAGCTGAGCACACATCCCTGTCGTCACCAACTGCGGAGCAAACAGCATTGGGAAAGCTACGATCTGGTACCGAAGGCAACTTAAGAGCATTAAGAATTTTTTGGCGCATTTGACACCATTCCCATTTGCCGCGCCATTCCCGTTTGCAAAGAAGTGGACGAACGAAACCAAAAAACAACTCGTCTTTCCCTGCCGCGCCATTCCCTCCTGGGAAATGCCTGGGCGAAAGAAAACAAAAAACAACACGTCTTTCCACCTCTTGTCCTGCTGCGCCATTCCTCCCAAAGCATATCGCACCAACTTGCCCAAAGCTTCACATTACTTAGCTCCGCCTAAAGGATATTCCGCTATAGTTTTGTAGATGTAGCTGACATCACGAATACGTGATATAATTAGGAACACTAGTAAAACGCAGACCTACAACATGATGTATACTACTGAGAAGATTGCGAGCAGAACACAAACACTGCGCGGTAAACACAGGCCGCGGCTGATTTCGATGCTGCCTGGAGAGGAAACAAATTCGTTCAGTCAAGGTCACTGTGCGCAATAAGACCGAAACGCGGACAGCGCCGGGCACTTACTCTGTCCCATCTTCCATTGCGTTGCCGCCGGCGATGGCGCTGCTACAACTTGGCATGCTACAGAGGGGCATACATGACGAGAAGCTGGTTTCGCTGATGGCAAATGGTCAAGTATAGTAAATGGCAGCAGCTTCAACGTGACAACCGAGTGCCACAAGGCAGCGACGGGATCGGACTCTGTGGCTATTGCTCCGCGGCTGTTCGTTTTGTGCGGGACGCGAGCCGCTGGTCTTCCGCGTCTCGCCGGAAGAATCAAATTGGGTGCAGAGCTTGTTCGGATTAGCGATTTTAATAGTTACAGCCTTACAGATTACCTGGTCACTTGCTGACTGTCATTATTTTCTACATGACCGAAACAGAACTTAAAATAAACCGTATGTGGGCATTGTTCAAATTACAGTTCAAAAATCTTTGCTTCTTTGCCCGGCTGCTATGATGTGATGGACATTAACAAACCTCGCTAAACAAAAAAAAAACTGAACAAATGTTCAGGAATGCAACAATGAAGGCTTGCGCAAACAAGAGGTTGAGGTTAAGGATGCCAGTAATTGCAACTGCGCAAATACCCGTAGAGAGAATCATGACAAAATTAGGAGAGAACGCTTTTAGCTTTAGCTGTAGGTGATCTGTTTTTGCTTCATATTCCAGCCACAATAATAGTACTAAGTTGAGTGCAAGGTACGGCATGGCACAGATCTGCATAGTTTGTTCTGTGCAACCTTCTTATGTGCGATAAGGCGGCCTCATTTTCGTGCTGTGGGTTACTGAGAGTGGGCCTGTACCTGTATGATTGCGAGGAAGATGAAATCCTCGTGCGGAGTCGCCCCGAACTGGACCTGCAGGGGCCCCGTGGCGTACTGCATGATGACGTTGACGCCGGAGAATTGCTGGGACACGATTACAACCACAGCGAGCATGTAATGCAGGATGGGCATCGGTGTTTTCGGGTAGATCACCTCAATCACCTGCGATGAGTGTGTTTAAAAAATCATGCGAAGAATGCTTGCCTCATAGCAAAAACAAAAGTGAGCAGGGGGATGTGCTGTGGATGGGAGTTTCTACGTCGCGAGTAGAGAATTCATTCACAACGAGCGTCGCAGTTGTCGCCTTCAACTACTCGCTTTTGATATGATTGCTGGCTGCCCAGTGATTGCAAAAGGTATAGATAAATGGCAGCCAACTTTGTCATCACTGAAAAGATGTACATTATAGTTTGAGCTGCGCAAGTATTTTCTCAGACCCTTCCAGTGACTTAGCCTACCCGCTTAATGAGTTAACTTTGCGCGCTTAAGGTGAAGTTCCGGCAACTTTTTACGACATCTAAGAAACTCTGGGTGTCTTATGAGCAAATAGGTGGCAAGAAATATGCATGAAGAGCCTTAGAAACTCTGGGTGTCTTATGAGCAAATAGGTGGCAAGAAATATGCATGAAGAGCCTTAGAAACTCTTGGTGTCGTATGAGCATATAGGTGGCTAGAAATGTGCATGAAGAGCCTTAGTTAAGCGAAGGTGTAAATTTGAAGTGAAAGCTAGCGTACCAGGGGGTGGATGAGATTTAGAAGTCTGGGCGTATAAAGTTGGTCCCAACTAGTACACGACAGGATTAATTGGAGGCATATGGGAGAAATTTTAGTTATGCAGTGAGCGTAAACAGGCTGATCATAATGATGTGACATTAGGACGCTAATTTTCTTTGGAAACAAAGAATACTCGGCGATATGGGAATAATATTATAACAGGAAATATTTCGAGGGAACTGAAATATCTGAGTGCGATGCGTGGAAATTTTAAAATGAGTCGCACTTTTTATTTTTATACTTGACCGCCAAAATAATTTTCCCGCTTGATTACGATGTCGTCGCCGCGGTGGCTCAGTGGTTATGGTGCTCGACTGCACACACGAGAGACGCGGGTTCGATCCTGGGTGCGGCGGATGTATTTTCATGGAGGCTAAATGCTGTAGGTCCGTGTACTGTGCGATGCCAGTGCATGATAAAGAACACCAGGTCGTCTAAATTACCGGAGACATCGACTACGGTGTCCCTCATAACCTGAAGCACCTTGGGACGTAAAACCTTATAAACCAAACCATTCCAATGCCAAACCAGTTTAGTTTTTTCCCTTGGCAGAAAGTAAGCTGGCGCACTTATCTGTCATGTCACCACCGTTATCTCTTTGCAATTTCACCAAAGCCCAAAGCAATTTTCTACATTATCCACGTCGCTGAAGATACCGCAAAGAATTGGGAAAATTTAAATTTTGCAGAAACGCTTTCTCTGTGGAGGCAATGCGCCTAATTTATTATTTTTAAAACGTAGTGCAATCCACGAAACATAGCTGACGGACGAAACGATATGGAAATACCATGAGGTCAAAATGCTGTGATAACCACGAGGACAGCAGACTTGCTAAAACACTGGGTACTTTCTGCGATACACGAACAAAAAGTAAAGCGAAATGAAAGCCCAGCCATGTTTCTAGAGTGCCTCGGCCAGCACCACGACAACTCGAAAAGATTGAAAGCAATTAGTTATAATGCGTTTGCTGCTGCATTAAATATTGTCCAAACAAGGAGGGCAGCAGTTTAGGCCGCTGTGCACCGAACACCGCGGCGGATACGCCCACCACTGTTCTCCATCGCTGTTGTACCTGGACGGTAAGAAAAAGGCACTCATTTTGTCATGGCCGACTCTAGCCTGTTTTCGTTACCACCAAGGTACAAGCGCGATGAACACAACAGCGAAAGCTGGAGCGTAGGTGCCGCGCTGTTCACATATATTTGTACCGCTACTGTAGACGTGACGACTTTACGCTAACACCTTTCCGAATAAATATGTCAAGTCTCCACCTAATATGCAAACCCGACTCCTCAATCCTTGATGTGTAATGAGGCCACACTTTTGAAGGTGTTTTGCAGCAGCACGGCGTCTTCGACGTCAGTGGCAAACATTGATGTCTCTCGTGGCAAGTTCCCCGCGCTAGACTATGACTTGCCTCCTGTACTCCTGTCATCGCGTTAATGTAATTGCTGTTGGGCTGGTCCCTGATTTTTCATAATGAGGGTGTAGCGTCAGTAAGGTCTGATGACAATGCGGACGAGCAATGCGTGCGTATTTTCCCGTCCGTCTTTGTTGCAAGTTTTAGGGGACCCGTGCACACATCATGTTCACCGTTCTTTCTCTCGAGCTCCGGTTCAAAATGCAATATCAGCTGTTGATTCTTCCACACGTGCTAATCAGCATCATCGCAGTAGCGTGACTTGCGCAGCTGCTTACCTCGAACTCGCTGTCCGCCAAAGAGGCATATCTGCGCAGCCTCCTCAGCGCCGCCTGGGCGTCGCCACGCCTACCCTGCTCCATTAGCCAGCGCGGAGACTCGACGGCGCGCACCAGCAGGACCGCCGTGAGGATGGACGGCACCGCGCAGCACAGGGCCAGCTGCGACCAGTCGATGAACTGGCCCAGAGCGTACGTGTACATTATGCCTGCCGCGATGCCCGTCTGGTGAGCGCCACACTGCGCCAAGGGTAAAGAGGTGAGCGCTTGCGGCTTCATCCGCCAATAATGATAAGCCCTGTCTTCTCTCTGTATCTGAGACACGTTTCTCCAGAACAAAGACTCATAGCGGATGCTGTACAACAGTTGTGACAAAAAGCTTTCTCATACAATTAATTAGCCAGTAAGAAGGTTAAAACCACTTCGAGCAGTGTATTTGCTCCCCATACCCTCCACGCGCTGTGTATTGTTCCGCCTATCTTTTTCTGGAATGATTTCCGGGTTCATACTTGAGCGGACTCATAGCGAAGATTGGGGGGAGGGGGGGTGGTGCCGTTGCGACGCCAACATAGAACAGTTCGTAGAACCTATCGCAGTATGTTATATTCGCTCGTGCTACCACTATCTCACTGTTTCATAACCCTCCTCTTCACGATTTTAACTCAGTCTTACGTTTACAGCGCCGCCATCACTCGCCACTCCGCCCACGAATGCGCCATTGTCATCTGTGCTCTAAAATGTGTAGGCTCCAATTCCATCAGGGTTTGGTTTGGTTTATGGTTTATGGGGGTTTAACGTCCCAAAGCGACTCAGGCTATGAGAGACGCCGTAGTGAAGGGCTCCGGAAATTTCGACCACCTGTGGTTCTTTAACGTGCACTGACATCGCACAGTACACAGGCCTCTAGAATTTCGCCTCAATCGAAATTGGACCGCCGCGGCCGGGTTCGCGTCTTTCGGGCCAGCAGCCGAGCGGCGTAACCACTCAGCCACCGCGGCGGCTCCATCAGGGTTTGGAAGGTGCCTCTGGGTCACATGGGCGATGATTTGCAACTTCTCCACACTGCCGTACCACTAAGGGTACCCAAGCTTAACTGTCAACGCTTGTCCCGAGAGATATCATCACTTGTGTACTGCACCTATTAACCGCAATACATGCAAAACACATTGAGACGGAGAGAGAGACGATCCCCCCAGCTCACCTGCTTGCCCCTGTCCTTGGCCATGGCGATTTCGCCGATGTACGCAGGAGCCGCCAGTGAAACGACGCCTGTGCAGAGTCCTAGTGCACCTCTTGCCGTGAGAAGGTACCAGGAATCAGCGGAGGACCAGGAGATGGCTAGCCACGAAGCAAGCGAGCCCGCAGATCCCAGAGCAAGCGTACAACGGCGACCCAGTATGAACGCCACAAGGGAACTGCCGAGTGCCCCAATGAGAGCCCCGAGTGGAAGCACAGAGTCGAACCTGCGGAAGAACCCCTTTGTTCGATTTCTCGGCGGAGTGTTTGGGCATGACGTTTGGGGAAATAATGGCAGATGAACTCTCTTAACCGGGGTGGATACCGGAACAACGCCGTCAAATCGAAGATGAAGAATTGAACAGAGAAACGGGAAAGGGGCGGCTGTGGAGGGTGCGAGAGATTTTATTCTTTTGCCGTTGTGTTCTGTAAAGTGTACGGACAGTGCACAACTCATGAGGGTTACTACACTTTACTTTCATTGAGGTGCGGCAGCCCCAGAGGCACCAAGTCAAGAGCAGCCTTTCTTAGTCCTACTGCACTGATGCCTCCAGAAAAAACGCAGCCTCTAACACGTCCTCTTCCCTTCCTGTTTCAGCCATAGTGCGCAGTGTTGCACGTACATTTAAGTTGTAAAATAAGATGCATATATGTTGTTCCTTCACCTAGGGCTATATGTCAGGTATCAAGGTAAACCTTAAAAACGCGCGGGAGCATTTTTTTCCGTAAAATCGTGTCGCCCGTTCAAGCAGAGGCACAGGGTTTTGAACATTGTAGAGTTCAGTTGAATGGCGCTCCAATAAAAAGGCTTTTTCACTGAATGGAACATAATTATCACAGAATAATATCCACGTCAGAACTCTTAAAACAAAGTTACAGGGCGTCATTGCGATTCATGCGGGAGAGTATGCGTTAGCATTAGTGTCCCCACGACGATGGCGGGTAGTGTGATGCAGTCCGTCTTTAACCATGTGAAAGGCAGTGCACCCTCTCCACTCTAGAAATTAAATACGGGAAACACAGACTCTCCTCGTTTCTTATTCGCGACCGCCGTTTCTATCTGGCCATTTGTCGCCTTCCACCGGCTCGTGCCCTCTTCACTTTCAACGTGCCCTCTCCTTCCCTCTACTTTGCCTCCTCACTTCGAGGCGTTCCACGCCGCCTGCTTAAGGCACGTTTCGTGCTAATGTGGTTTGTAATGGAAACGCTTATATAACCTAACACCACAGGGTGAAAACGTCAATTTAAAAGAAATCTAGCTTTAATTTCCCGCTACTTGTAGCGAAGAATAGTTTCCTCATTTAGCATGCTGCGGATGTACTTACTCAATCTGCAGACCTCGGCTACCAATCGGCGGTTTTGGATGGTGGCTGGTGCAATATTATCCTAGGCGTAGCTCATGACTTCGGTAATGCCCCTGAGATAGGAGTATTTAACGGATTACAATTTAGTTAATTAAATGTTATCACTGAAAGGGCCAGCTTTCTTTCTCTTCTTTTGCTTCTGCGGTTCCAAGCTAAACATTAAAGAACGAGTCAGAAAGCTCTGCCTATTTATGGGACGGTTCACGGCGACCGCAAACATTGAATCACTTAAAGACAACCGTACGTCTTCAAAATTCGTACCAAAACACTGCCTGGCCAGTGCCTTCTCCGTCGGAAGCGGTGCCGCTAGCTCGAACGAGGCTGCGACTAGCGGGCAGCGAGTAGCCGATGGCGACGCCCATGCTCAGCGATCCTGCCCACCCGGCTGCGAGCGAGCTGAACAGCCTGCTCTTCGACTCAACGTGAGAGCGCCGATCTGTTGAAGGGATGTCGAAGTATCCAGCCGACGGCGAAGCCGCGGACACTCTAGGCGAGGCCGGACTTGCGGGTGACGTGGGACGGCTTGTGCTGCGCCTGTCCGAGGGCGACTGGCCGGCGGAACGCTTCGATGAGGGTGTCGCGATCTGAACCTTACGAGGAGACTGCGACGCCATGGCTACCTGTCTTCTTATTCGTCCTTCTCCTCAGTTTTGTAGCTGGAAATGGCGCATGGAATCGTACATGCTATCAAAGAGTTAAGTGACACTAGTAACTGAAATTATAACGCCACGAAAAAATTTATATAATAATCAGAAATAAAAATTTATGCCCTTTATTTTAATTCGAAATTCGGAAACCAGAAAAAATAACGTACTCTGCTATTTATGGTGAATTAAGAATGGATAAGCAATGGATGGATGGATGGAGAACTTCATTGTGCAAGCGAATTTGGAACCTTCAAGAGCTCAGGGCCACCGGACAGGCCCCTTACGCACATGTGTCCAGGCCACGTAGGGCTATGGCAGTGACACCCCGGTTCACACAGCGAATGAAAAGGAGAGAGCATTCAATGAACTTGACTGAACTATGGACAGGCCGGAAAGAAAAGCACCGAATGATTTAACTTTTGAGCTGAGGGATGAAACTTTAGCTGCCGTAAATGTGAATGAAAATGTAATGTGGAACGGGAACGGCAGTATGAAAGAAGAGCTTAAAGGATCAGTTCTTTACAGTTCCTCCCAGAAGAAACATAGGGCACTGGACGAGCAAGTGGACGTATCAGTAGGAATATTTAGCATGATTCCTTCATGGTAACTCTAATATTGCCGAGTCATAGTTTATTACAAACGCATTGACCTGCATCAGAAATGACTTCAGATTATTCAAGCCGGCACAGAACAGCACAAACGACACCTCGTTTGGTTTGGCATTTACATAACCGAAAGCTAAGAGAAATGTTTATGTCTTCCCCTACGTTTGCCTACATTTGGAGAGGGAATGGGAGAAACTAAGTAAGGAAGCCCATCAACACGTGAGTTGCAAGACGTAAAGTAGAGAATTTCGGCATATCGCTGCAGACACTTATCCTGCTTTAACCGACCACGATTACCTTAAGGTTCATGCAATAAAGTATAATCTCACCGCCATCATGACGGAGTGCGCCCTACAAGTAGGCGGTTAAAAAACAATTAAAATGATTAAAAAACGCGGAAGCATGAAATCCTCTAACCCCACATACAGAACAGAACTGACTGGCTTTCAAAGCTACTCAATATATCATTGTAACCAACAATAAAAAATTTATTACGGGGAGAATCGAACATGCTCTATGGACCGCAGGTAGCCTAAGAGCGTTCAAGAGAAACTAAGCATAGGCAAAAATCAGATATGTGCGCTGAGATACAAGGGGGGCTATTTCATTAGCAATAAGTGCAACATAGTTATTGCAACCAACGAATTCTTTACAAATCTACGCAGTGGCCGATGCAACCCTTGTGCTAAGGAGACAGACAGTAGCGCACTGCATTTGGGCATCCCGCCAGCAGCAGAAGAAAAGTAAAGAAAGCCCTAAGAGCAACCGAACGGGGTAAAGCTGCTGAAGATCAGGCAACAGCAGATATGTGGAAGGTAGTGGGCGTATTGTGCTCGAAAAACTAGCTACCCTGAATACTCGATATGTAATAACCTCGAGAATGCCGGACTATTGAAAGAACACTAACATCATCTTAATGCATAAGAAACGGAACGTCAAGGACTTGAAAAATCAGAGACCGATCGGCATACTCTTCAATAAAACTTGTTGCTGGGCTAGTTAGTGACACATGCTGTGGTGTGTCCCACTAGCCCAGCTCTGTGCCTACTGTGGCACATTTGAGGTGCCTCCATCTGCGGTCGTCCATTTTGCGCTGCGCTTTTATCTGTTCGTTGAGTGGAACGAATTTACTAAGGTAACCGCTAATAGAATCGGAATAACCTTAGAAATAAAGCTATCTAAATGGACAGGCTAGATTTCGTAACGGCTACTCGACGATGGTTGATTAGCACACTATCAGTCAGGTGACAAAAACATGCGCATAATATAACCAACCTCTACTTATAGCTTTCATTGATCACAAGAAAGCATTTGACTCAGTCGAAACCTCAGCAGTCATGCAGGCTATACGGAATCACGGTGTAGAAGAGATCTGTGCAAAAGCGCTAGAAGATATCTATAACCTCCATAATTACTTCAATAAAATTCCAGTAGGGAAGGGTGTCAGGCGAGGAGACGCTATCTCTGCAAAGGCATTCACCGTCTTTTTACTGGAGGTATTCAGAGACATGGATTCGGAATAGTTTGGATAAGGGGTCAGTGAGATTACCATAATAATCTGCTATTCGCCGATGACAATGTCTTGCGAAGCCACTCAGGAGATGAATTGCAAAACACGATCAATAATTTTGAGAGGCAAAGAACAGTGGGTCTAAAAATAATATACAAAAAGGTATAGTACCGTTCGACAATCTTGAAAAGGAACAGCAGTTTGCGATTGGTAGCGAGGCGCTGGAAGTCGTAAGAGAATATGGGGAGTTATGCCGCGGAATATCAACGGGGAGTTATGCCGCAGCGTTGTCTCTGTCCGTGTAGATATCTGAGTTCATCAAGCCCAACCTCTACTGGCGTGAGGGTGAAATTGCTTTCGTCCGAAAGCTTGGAAAATCTACCGTGGCGGTGGTCACCTATTTCGTGAGGAAGTTGCCACGCTACATCAATTACAACTTCGAGTGCGTTATGATGCGACGCTACCAGAAGACGATGCCAACTTGCTACAGTTGTGGTACGGTCGGGTAAAGGGTCGACAATTGCCCCAACCCTGACGACGGCAGCTGTCACCAGGGCGGCAAAGCTACGAAAGGAGCCTCCGGAGCCACGGCTGAACGCGAATGTCAGCCAACATGTCTTATCTGCGGGGAACATAATTTCACCGGCTCCGCATCCTGCAAGGGGAAATTCCGGCCTGCCAGCAACTCGAGCACCATCAACAGCAACCGCGCCACGGCAACGGGGAAAGTCGCATCCTTCTCTGGCAATAGCAGTGTAACGGCCAGGCCTCAGAGTAGAATGAAGCAACCTCCAAAGCAGCCGAGGTCCGGGACGTTAGGACAAGAGCCGCCATTCTTTAAACCCGGCGATTTACGTCCGCTGGAGCAAGAACATCGCAATCAGGTGTTCGGCTGGTCAGGGGTCGCCTCCAACCCTACCACCCCTCTCCTCCTCACCACTCGCGAACTTAAAACGCGCATGAGTATATACCTCTTTAAAAAGCAAAAAGAGCAACTCTCTCATCACCCGTGCGGCAAAGCGAACATGGGCGCAAGCTAAAATAAAA
This sequence comes from Amblyomma americanum, assembly GCF_052857255.1. Taxonomy (NCBI): domain Eukaryota; kingdom Metazoa; phylum Arthropoda; class Arachnida; order Ixodida; family Ixodidae; genus Amblyomma; species Amblyomma americanum. The sequence continues at coordinate 130,022,937 of NC_135501.1, forward strand.
AAAACGGGCGCACTATCCACCTGCAACAACCACCTTGCTCTCTTCACACTAATGGATATGTCAGGTGGGCCAACCAACTCAAACAGTCAGAGAAACAACAAACCCAGAATTTACAGACCACCCGAGCCATCCCGGCGATAGACGCACACTTGCTGCACTTGTGGGATGTACGCCGTGGCCTCACTGAGTGGTGGCGAAAACCGAAACACAAGCGCAAACTCAAACTCTGCATTGCAGAGCTCACGGAGGGAGCTGCGGCATACGCCACCCAACTCGTGGACGCAAACTGGGTAGAGAAATGCGTGACCATTGCTGGGAAGATAAATTCGAAGGGGGCGTGGAGACTCTTTCGAACCATCGTTGATCCTCGACAATCCTGAGGGGAAGCCCAGCGCCAACTCCGCCGTGCCTTCATAAATTCCAGGGCACTACAGCACAACTCGCAGATGGGCTGAGTGACATTTGTCTCTGCCGCATCCGCGGCACACTGGTACCCTGAAATTCTACCGCGGCTTTAAAGACACGTTGATCTGCCTTACTAAACTACAATACTTTGATCCCGCGGCCACTGGCAGGTGAAGACACTGTGTGGATACAGCCGATGTCTACCATATTGTGTGGGCCTGCCAAAGGAACACAGCCATTCCCTCACTGCCCAACGTTAGCCGAGGGGATAAGGTCCGAGGGGACCGTAGTCGCCCCTGCTTAGGTGAACCAATTTCGGGGCCCAACCGGCCCTCATTGCGAAAGCCAAGTCTTCGGTACCGTCCTATGACGTCCTGGACTGAGAACGTCACCTAGTTTAGGGCCCCTTCTGAGGCTCATACGGTTTCTCTTTTCCAATAAATTTCCCATCACCAAACCCATGCCACAAAGCTTAGGTAGAAACTACGACCACACGCGCGTAGTGAGCTGAAACTCGCGGGAGGGAAGGAATTGTAACGTCACTTTTGCAGGTTCAGGATATGGTCGCTCCTCGCGACGAGACACAAAAAAATGTCATACGGCTTTTCTTTTCAACAAATTGAGTTCATTAGGCTAAGGATTCAAACTCTTCCCTTTTTAAAAGATTACAGCTGCGGAAATTTTCTTCTCTATATCATTAAATAAATCCGAATGGTTGACACTAATTCTAAAAACACTGCTGCAGGGCCTCCTCGTTTCAGCCATGTTTCTGTGCCGTGTTCATAGAGTCCTTCACGTCGTCGACTGTGAGGCCCTTACTGCGCCTTTCCTTTGCTGCTAACCAATTTTTTGTCTTCCCTCTTCACCGAGTACGCTTCCCAAGGGTGGGGTGTTGTCACGCGAGCACGGGCTCGTCCGCTAGGGTTTCCTTGGTGATAAAAAATTGGCTGTGGTTTAGCTCTGGTTAACCCTAGTTGAATTGCGAAAGCTTCGTTTCCTCGGCACGTCGTCCACGCAGCATCTCATTCCGACGCTCTCGAGAACTCAAAGTGGTCTCTTCCGCAGTTGAAGAGTAACTCCGGGACGTGGCACTTCTAGCTGCATCTTCGTTACGACGGTTCTCGAGCCGTGCGGCGCGTTCTTGCGTCTCTTGAGCGCGTTGTCTCTTCATCGCTTCGTTCTGTCGTTGTTGCTCATTTACACGCTCTTCATAACGATTACAATACACTGAGGCGAAGCGCATATATATATGCCCACCGCTAGGCGACACCTCCTCTCCCTCTACCCCAGCGGAGCACATCTGGTGGAGAGAGCAGCGCCGCCGGCGGCGCCATCTGCTGGAGCGCGGTTGCGGCGTTACTAGACAACGGCGGCTCAAGGTCGTTCGTCGGCCACGGCATACGGCTGAACTGCGACCTCGCGACGAGCAGAGGTGGCTGGCTGGCCAGCGTAGTATTGCTTTCGCTACAAAGCTATCGCAAAAAAGGCGACGCTAGCATCGAGGAGCCAATGCTACAAAGAAGCACTGGGCAGGCCTTGACACGTTGCGCATGGATAGAAGCGTGTCATGTGTCAGATACCAGCAGATGTCGTCAAACCGGAAATGGCATCCAGAGATGACGTCGGAAAACTGGAAGTGTCGACTGAATGAGAAGACACTGACGAGGTAGTGTTCCCACAACGTCTCCATTATGACGCCACTTGGAGATTCGGCGTGTAGTACGCACAGAAACGGCTAGGCATAGTTACAGCGCTGCACCACCCGGAAGACATGAGGGTATCATCATCTCTCCCTAACTCCGCGGGGAAGTGCCACCTGCTTATGGATCGGATAGGACAGTTCCGAATTCGTCGGTCAAGTCATTAACCAAAGCCGCATGGGTAGCTTGCCGCACTGCGTGAGCCTGCTGCTTTGTGAAATCCGGAGCTTCATTCTTGTACAAAAAAGAGCAAAGCCGCTGTCTGCGTTCCCTGCCTATCTGCGCACAACAACGGGGCGCTGTACGGGAGCTTTCTATCACTCCAGACCACTCGCCGCAAGCAGGCGCGTGGTGTCGCAACAAAGTCGTGCCGCGCGTGGTAGAAGCGGCGCCTCTCACTGCACGGTTAACAGAGCGCTCGCGCCGGTGTGCGAGCGGTTGTGGCGGAACGCGAAATACTGAAAGGAGGCGACCAGCTACCTTGTGTCTGGCGCTATTCGGCGTCGCATGCCTTTGCTCCATAAAATCCCCCATCATCGCCATCGTTTCCCGATGGTGTGTATTGAGGATGGCAGTAAGGTGATCTTGCTTAGTTGAAAATTTGAGCAGTAGCGCTCTTGCACGCAGTGACAGCTGAGGAGGTCTATTAAATAATTAACAGCTTTTAGAGTTTTGGAGAGGATGCACTAGTGCTAAGCTCTAGGCACCAATAGATAAACGTGCGGGTAATGCGCATAATTGTGAAGTCACTCATTTGAACAGGCAGGTTAGCGGGATCTATTGGGTCGGCGCTAGAGTTCTTGTATATAGAAATGGCGCTGATCTCCAGCTGAGTCCGCGATGAACGCCGCATAGCGTAAACAATGTGACTTCTACATCGAGAGCTATTGTAGATTTGCAAAGCTAGGGATGTTTTATTGCACTTATCTGCAGTTTATTCATCAAGAAAGGACAGTGTAAATAAAAATCATTTATCAAAATAGTGTAAATTAAATATGCCTACAGTTCTCAGACGACAGAAGAGATAGGTGTCGGTGACAGGCTATGTTTTTCTGTTGTTGTGGTTTCCTCTTACTGAGTACAATGCCACGGCACCACCGTTTGGGTCAGTGCAAAACGCAAAAGCATGCATATTCAAAAACTCAAGGTAGCTATAAATAATTAACATTGTGCCCTCCGCTGCAGTGCATCTCGTAGTGGTTTCTTTTACTTCAGTTTAAAAATAATCTAATAAATATTTGTGCCCAACAGTGTGGGAACTGTGTCATCGAGTACTTCAGCTGTTATTTGAATAAGACATTTTGGTACGAATGATTGCTTTTGCAGTGAGCATGTTTTACATTCATATGTAAAACTAGACGGTAGTTCTGCTTTGCAGCTTCAACAATTTTACATGTACGGAAGCGCAATATCCAGCTTGTTCGAAGGTTTCATGCACTTAAGCTTAGTCACTAAACACAGCGTTGATTATACAGATGATGGCGTGCATCTCGTGCAGACGTGGTGAACTACTCTCATCATGGGGTCTCGTGTGCTGGGGAACCCTGTTGCCAGATTCATCTTTGCTCACCTCTCAGCTGGACTGGTCACAAAGCTGCCTGGCCACACCAGGCTCCTGAACGCTTAAATCAGGTGTCTGCAGAGGCGCCGAGTGCTGTACGGCATTTTTTATGAGGTTGGTTTGAAAATCAGCGCAACTTCAATTGTGCACCACAACGTATGCACCCACACTCAACTGCAGCACCGTAACAGCATTGGTGCATGGTTATTGTGGCACGAACATGAAGATTATAACACGCAGGAGGACAAAGCACCGTTGAGATTCTACATGGCAGGCAGGAACCCTATGATCAGCCGCAAAGTGACAATCGCACTCACAGTAGTGGTTTTCATGTCTAGCTATGGCAAAGCAATCTATGTATACATTTTCTCTGCTTCAAGTTTGATAGCATTCTGCTAGGAAGCTGTTGAAGTCATCATTTTGGTGCTCATTTTTAAGCAGGACCTTATATCTGGCTTTCAATTAATTGGTGGTGTGCATGACAACGAGTTCTGGTTTCTTTCGTGCTTCAGTTTATCGTGAGGCAGTAAGTAACCCAAACGCTTTCCTCCAAACATCGGCTGACTTGCTGTGTGTGCTTCGAAACGTGCTGTGGTGATCGTGAAGAAATGCAGTTCCTTGGTGTCGTGTTTCCTTATTTATCCTGTTTGTACACGACGCACATTTTATTCGGAACTTCAGTGATTTGAAAGAAATAAAGGCACCAAAATGTATTTCTGCTACCACTTATAGTGCTGATTGGACATGCGTTCACTAGTGCTTCTCTGTTCACTTTGGTGTTTATGGAGAGGATTGTCGTCAACATGCGCAACATGCTCAACATACAGAGAGCATGTGCTTTCATGCTTCATGTAGTTATAGACCTATTAATCATTTTCCTGTTGGAACAGTCAGGCAGCTCTCTCACAGCCATTGTCTTCTATATGAAAATGAAAAGCCTTGGCAGAATTTTTACAGTGTCACCAAGCTCCAGGTATTTGAGCTTCAATGGGTACCATTCAAGAAATCTTCCCAATCCTAAAATATTTTAGCTGGAGCTAATTCAAATTATAAATTTTCCAGTTCGACGCAACATCTGTTTCAATGAGCGAGGTACAAACTTCATTCTACTGCTGTAATTCAGTGCTTTCCAATTTAATGGGTATGATTTCCGCCACAATAATAGAACTTGTAATGGGGTCTTTTTTTCACCTGGGCTGTTAGCCTTGTATGCATGCAACGGAATATCTCTGAATACCTGTGCTCCCAGTAACACTGTGTTAGATACCGCTTTCATTGATTCACTAATTTGAGCTTTCCGTCATGAAAATTGGGCATGCTGTTAGTGATTTTAAGTCAGATTCCAGACAACTTCCTTGCCCTCTACACTCTTTTTGTGACTGGACCACCACTATACTTGCTGCCATTTTCCAGTCAAGCAATTTTATAGTGCATGTACACAATCGTCATATGCTTATGGCAGGTGCCTCTGTCGAAAAATTTGACGCCTTGGACAGGAGGCATATTGGTAAATATTAAATGTTGCACTAGGTAATAAACTAGTTAGGTTACAAACATCTATACCAGGATATGTAAGAGACACTAATGAAATAAATTATGTCACCACTGTTGCCTTCGATAGAAATTGTGTATGGTTGTAAAGCACACGTCACTCCTCTTAGGAGTAGCAACTTGTTTTCCTTCCCAAAAAATCTCTCTCAGTGACTATGATGTGTCCAAGATTTCCGTACCTTTATTGTCTGCTTGCTGTTCTCGCCCAATCGTTGCCATGTTAGGTCAACAGCCCAATGGCCGTTGCCATACCATACCCTAAAGCCCTCAGGCTATTATCTAATAGTACCGCATCGAAAACATTTTTTAATGTCGCAAAGAAAACACTTTTTCGCCACCCGGCTTGCTTTTCTTTGATATTTCACCTTGAGCTTGAAAATTTAATTGCCAGTACAGAAGCACAAGAAGCACATTTTTCAGGCGCCTAATATTTATCCATTTTTCAGCCTTTCCGCCAATATGTTAGTAATGAATTGATTGTTTATTCGTGATTTTTATGACCTGCCACTTGTAAATTCAACGTCATGCTTGCTGGCCATGTTTACAATTGGTAGAAAGGCGCTAGAACTGCTAATAAAATGAGTGTGCTTAGGGAGGGTAGTGAATGCAGGTCTGGTTGATGAGAGTGAATGAACTTGAATAAAAACAGAATGGAGGGCATCTGGCCGGTTGCCTTAGATCATGGAGACAGTTTAGCAATATCCCTACAGAAAAAAAGTATATAACAGTTTTATATTAGGGGTCCCGGTGGTGCAGAAACGTTGAGGCTAATGAAAAGAATGCTGTGTTAAAAGACAGGAGGAGGGAACAGTGTATCAGGGAGCAAACGTGGGTTAATGACATCCTAGTCAAAATCAAGCAGAAGAAATGGACTTGGGCAGGGCATGTAATGCGAAGGCAAGATAATCGATGGTCGTAAAGGGTAAACTGTTGGATTCCAAGAGAAGGAATGGGTAGAAACGGCTGGCATTAAGTTAGGTGGGCCGCCGAGCTAATGAAGTTTGAGTGGGTAGGGTGACCGGAGCTCGCACAGGACAGGGTTAATTGGAGAGTTATCGGAGAGGTATTTTCCCGGCTTTGGGTAAAGTTAGGCTAATTATGATGAATCGTGCTAAAAAGTTGACCTTGAATGTGCAAACACGAGTGTGCATCCTAATTCATTTTTTTTTGTTCGCACAGCGAAGGACTGAAATCACCTTCTTGCCAATGCAGGTCACAACTATAATCGTGGGCACTTCAGGCATTCGCTGTAAAATCTATGAGGTGAAGACTATCCGCCCCTCCCATAATACTGCAGTGTTTGTGTTGTGTAAAATTGTGTATCTAGTGTCGTGCATGCAATCTGTGCTTTTTCTATTGCATTGGCATTATTCTGCTCCTGCTTGCCCAAATTTCAGTGCGTATGTGTTGCAGCAAAGAACATTTTAAGCATCATTAAAGGAATGAATAAATAATAAACTGTTTAAATGGGCTGATTGAATGCAATTACTGATGAACATGAAGGAATTTCTTGGTGTTGGTTCGCATTTAGAAGCTAGGGAAGGCTTACAAAATCTATATAAGCTGCAGTAATCGGCCGTCAGTATTTTGTGTCATTACTGGACTTCAGTAGATACTATAAAATTTTTCAACTGCTGGGAACGAAGGCAAACATAAATGAGGCGCAATGCACGAAGATGCCACTCCTTAACAATGACGGCTGAAGAATTCACATGCTAACAATTTTCAAACATTTTTACTCTTTTCACGCTCCGATGCAACAGCGTAGGTTTATATAAGGACTCTAATATAAAGAGGTGATGGGGTTTCGTCTCATGCAACCAGCTGACGTTTACATCTTTTACCTTTTGAAGAAGTCCCTCAGTTTCTTCCGTGGTGAGCTTCCCAGAGGAACGTAGGATTAATGTTATGTATTGTCGCATATGCTGGGTGGTCATTAAACAGCCGTCGTGAAGGGCTGCTGGCTGTGGTTTTGGTCATAGAGCTATTCACATAAGTGCCATCGCCGTACATTATGAATAACTGTCTTCTTCTGAAATGCATCGGCAAACATTCTCTACCCTGCAGTCTTTTGTATACACTGCACTCACAGCTTCATTTTGTCGTGCTTATCTTTCATATGGTCTGGTCGACAATTCATTAGGGCCTTTCACGGATCCCCTTAGCCCTTTACACGGTGTTCTTCATTCGTGAATTGTCTTCCTCTCTGTTTTCTTCACCGAAACCAATCGCCATGAAAGCACAACTCTTCTCGAATGCTTCTGTCACACACAAGAATTTTCTTTGAGCAGTAGAAAGTTAGGGTCATTGTAATGTGTTCACCTTTTATCTTTACTCTCTGCCTCTACGTCCCTCTCCTTCCCTGCGAAGAGTACCATATAAGAAGATATTTTTTTCCAGCCGACCTCTACACCTTTCCTACCTTAAACCTTTCTCTCTTACGGGGAATCTTGCTGCATTGAAAGGAGCTGCCTGGTTATGCTGTAGATGCTTAACTGTTGTCCTACAGCATAGGAATTGTAGTACTGTGCGTGAGAAATTTTGTTTCAGTTCTCACATTCAGGTGCGTACTTGCATCAGACGAGGTTGTAGCTGCCGATATGCTTATAGTAAATTTTATGTGCTCACGTCAAACAAAATAAATGAGATTAAGAGCCTCTCCAAAGAGTGAAAGCAAGTACCTTGATTTGAATCAAATCTGAGGCTTGGGCACATCTCGTCTGGTCGGGACATAGGCTCAGGATCTTAAACGCAGATGACCTCGAACAAATTTTCAGGCGCTCAGTTCAGGCCAAGTGCGGCATCCAAATCAAATCTTGGCCACTTACACGACTGAATCCTTTAACAGACTGCATAACAGGGAAAACTGGTTGCGTAGGAAGCACGCTTCTATCTTTTGTATGAACGTGAGAAGCCTCCGCAACAAACATGTGGAAATCGACACATATCTTTCTCTTATGGTGGGTTCTTTTGACATTTTTTTTTCAGTAACCTGGTGTTGTGATAGCTCAGATGTACTCAGTCTTTGTGATTATAGACACCTCTCTGTTTATCGCTCGAAAAGACGCGGCGGGGGCGTTTCCATTTATGTTCAGGAACATCATCAGTCTGAATGTTTGCCAGATTTCACATGCGTGAACAATTATTTTTTGAAACAGTTGCAATTCTGTGTCGTAATGTACTCGTTCTTGCAGTTTACCGCCCTCCCCATGGCATCCTTGATAAATTTATTAGCTTTGATGAAGGACCGCTGGTTCTTGCAAATGTCAAAAATGGCATGTAGTTGTCGGCGATTTTAATGTTGACCGGTTTTCAGCTGAACAACAGAAATGCCAACATCTAGAAGTTATGCTTGCAAATAGTTGCGAAAACATAATTACCGAGGCCACTAGAGTAACTACGCGTTCAAGCACGTTGATTGATCTGTGTTTTACGAACATTCGAAAGGGTACAACATTGTCCGGTGTCCTGTATTCTGATATTAGCGACCACCTATCCATATTTGCAGCACTTCCCATAGATGGAAATTCTCAAAGTATAATATACACTACAAGACATATTAATCACCATAGTGTCAGTTTGTTTACGTCTTTAGTTGATAGCTCATAATGGGTAAATATGTACTCTCAAAATGATCCTTTTGAGTCATACGATGCATTCATTTGCACACTACAACATTGCTATTATGTTGCCTTTCCTTTATCAACTGTTCTTCATTACAACAAAGCCCGGAAACCATGGATAACTAAGGATCTTTATAAACGCATCAAGAAAAAGGAAAAAAAATGTTTAGTATGTTTCTGAAAACACGCAACGTTGAAACACTGCATAAATTTAAACGCTTCAGGAACAGGTTAAATTGAAGTTAAAAAAAGCCAATTTCGCGTTCTTCAACGTAAGCTTGAGAACTTAGCGCGAAATAGCAGCAGAACGTGGAAAGTTTTTGGCGAATTGACCAACGCGCCTACAGCAGACGTACCGTCTGAACTACTAATATATGCAAAAATATTGTCTCGAGAATCGTTAACCAGTCTGTTTTATAATTATTTCATATATGTCGGAGCTCCAATGGCCGTGCCTGATAACCAACCAGAGTGCAGTCCTTTGCATCATATTAATGATGTCGTAAATGACAGTGTATTTCTTGCTCCTACATCTAAAGATGAAGTTGTTTCTCTGTTGAGTTCTCTTGACAACAAATCCGTAGCTGGCGAATATTATATTAAAGCCCTACCGATTAAAGGAGTTGCTAGTGTTATAGCAAAGCCCCTAACCCATATTTACAATCAAATGTTGTCCCTTGGTGTTCTTGCAGAAAGATTAAAAATTGCGCGTGTTACTTTATTACACAAAGGTGGTAAATACAATGAAATAAACAACTACAGACCGATCTCAGTCTTATCACTGTTTTCCAAAGTTGCAGAGCGTATTTCATTAAACGATTCTGTGCATTTTTATTCTCAAAGAAGCTTATTGTTGAACAGGAGTATGGATTTCAAAAAGGAAAGTCAACTGAAACGTCCTTGCTGCGCATTAAAGACAAATCGTTCGTAATATTGAAGGTAAGTTCTTTACAATTGAAATTTACCTAACTTTTCGGAAGGCATTCGATTCTATACAGCACCATATCTTGTTCACAAGCGCGAAGCATTTGGCTTTAGAGGCATCACACTAAGTCTTTTACGAAGTTATCTACATACGAGGTTCCAGTTCACATCCATACACGGCAGTGAAACGGCGAAAGGTGACATTAAATACGGCGTTCCTCAGGGCTCTATACTCGGCTCGTTGTTATTCGCTCTGTATATAAATGACATAGTTAACATTTCGTCAGCGGGAGAAGTGTTGCTGTATGCTGATGATACAAGTGTATTTTTTTTCCGGAGAGAGCCTTGCGTAACTTGATGTCAAGTCAAACGCATGGCTGCATGAGCTCAGTTTATCGGTATCAACAAACATGCTTCAAATAAATACAAAGAAAACAAAATATAAGATATTTTGCTTAAAAAATTAGCCCGGTGTCTTCAAAATAAACCTGAACTTTATTGATTGATGCATTGCCTGAGCGCGTAGATCGTTATTCATTTTTAGGTATTACGTTTCAGTTGAACCTAACTTGGTCCAACCATGTAGAAAATAAAGAATGAAAGTAGCGAGATGTATTGGAATGCTATGCCGCCTTCGAAATCTTGTCTCTCCAGGCTCAAAAAGCAGCTTTATTTTTCACTTGTGCACTCACACTTTAATAGTAGTAGTAGTAGTAAAGACTTTTATTCGACCATAATTTAGAGGCCGAGCATGTCGACCGCCTGGGCGACCAGAAGCCGCTGTTCTTCTTCCCCTTAATTACTTTGCCTTAGTATGGGGAACTGGAATTAAGAATGATAATGATAGACTATCTGCACTGCAGCCAAGGTGATTAGAACACTATTTTAAAAAACATGTACACCCTGTAACCTTAATGAGAACACAAAATATGCAACCTTTGCACGAAATATACATAGAGAAATTATCTGCATACATATTTTCCGAAGTATCAAGCAATTACAGTCGATTTGTTAGTCACTACCTAAATAGAGATACTGGTCACAATTTGCGTGGGACTTACATTGTCACAAAAAAACCGAGGACCAATTATGCAAAAGAGACAATCGAGAATAAAATTATTAAATTATTTATTAATTATCCAAACACTATCGACGTCGCAAAAAACATATAGAAATCTGAGAACTTTCAAACGCGGAATACAACTCCTGTTCACTTCAAATAGAAGGCCATACACGTAAGAATAATGATTTCTAATTGCAATGTTGTTGCGTTATGATTTGTATATTTGTGTACGACGAGTTAACAATAATATGTGTTTCTTGTTCTTTTTGTTGAACTTGTTACATGCTTCGTGCGCATTTTTGTACGGTGATGATTGTTATGTCCTATTGTATGTGTACTCTCTACATGTGTTTTGTAACCGCTGCTGTTGCGTCCAGTGGGGCCATGGCCTCCCCAGCAGACTAATTACCTGCTTTTGTCCAGCCCCGTGGGCAGTACCATATATTGCCCATCCAATAAATAAATAAATAAATAATAAATAAATAAATGTCTAAAGAAGGAACGCCGACCAAAGTTTGTTGTTAAAAAAATTTCGACGTGTTTGCTTCTGCAAGGAAGCCTTCTTCACCTTTTTTCAACAACATTCTTTGGTCAGCGTTCATTTTTCTTTCCACATTGAGAGCCTTCTTTTTATTTCAGGGAAATAATGTAACACTACTCTGCACAGTGTATACCTCACATGCTTTACTGCAAGATTTTCAGGACCGCTTCATAATTATTGTTCACAAAGCGAAAGGTACTTTACAGGAGGCTGACGAGGTGTGCCCGATTCAGACTAACGGTGAATTCCAATCGCAGACCCGGAGCGGTCTGCACGGTCTGTGACAGAGCGCCTGAATCCGGCGCAGAGCGCGCGACCTGAAATTGCGATTGGAGTACACTTGCTCTGGCCAGAGCATGCAGGCCAGATCATGTAGGGCGCCGCTATTGCCGCTGAAAAAGAACGTCACGCAAAGTTCTGGTCGGATCCGCCGATTTCGGCAGAGCAGTCCCGACTGCTCCACGGAGCAATTTCGGCTCGGCAACCGCTCCCTGTCTACGATTGGAAGACTCGATCCGTGCCTCAGATCTGCGTTTCGAATACAGTTGCTCCGAAAAGAGCAGGAAACGTTTCTCCAGAAGTGCTCCAATTCTGCGATTGGAAGTCATCATAAGTTGGCTGCCAGCACTGTGGAATGAATGGCGTTGTTCTCAGTGGAATTTTAGCTGCACTTTTTATTGCGAAGCAATGCTACTTTAGGTCGCACTTCAGCCCGCTCCGTGGCGAGGCGGTGGTAGGCACCATTGACCTTTAGCGTGACCTCGCTGCGTGACGTCACACCACGTGACCTAGAGTGACGTCACACCAGCTGTGTAAAAACGGGGCCCCATCTCACGCCGTCGCGAGGCGAGGCGGTAGCCACCAACGGCGGCCTAACTCCAGCTCCTCTCACCAGGGGCGCTACGGTCAGAGTGACGTCACACCAGCTGTATAAAACAGCTCCGCTCCTCTCGCCAAGGCAGTCATACAGCCAGATGTTACGATGGTGCCTACGAACAAGGCAGCTCAGCAGAATGCAAAGAGGAAGCATCCGCGAGCGACGGAGATGGAAGAAGAACGAGAAGAACGACTTTCTAAGCGGCGTGCCCAGTATGTAGCTCGGCGACAACGTGCAACCTCCTCTGTGGAAACAGCAGAAGCAAAGGAAGAAATTATGAGTTCGCCCGACAGTGACTCTCCTTCTACTAGTTCAGAACGCGACTAAACGGCAGAGGCGTGTCCAAGAAACCCCGGAACAGCGGCAGCAGCGGCTCGAGAAGGAACGTGCGTTTCGAGAGAAGGAAAACGAAAAGCAAAGAAAACAGCGTGCAGAAGAAACACCCCAGCAGAGACAAGAGCGTTCGAAGAAAAGACAGGAGAAATCTCTCACCAAGGCTGGCCCGACTCAACCAGAAGGACACATTGCAGTAGAACGACGTGAAGAACATGCGAGAAGAGTAAAGGAGTTTGAGACTGCCACGCGTGAATTCAACAGACGCTTTACTAACAACCTGTTCGGCTATGCGTGTACAGTGTGTGACCGGTTGTGGCATATTGCTTCGCAATCACCAGGCTTAACCAAGCTAAGCCACGGCCGCATACACCGATACACAGCGCCGCAACTCGGACAGTGCGACTAGGATGCTATCGCACTAAAAGAAACAGAGAAAGCTAAAATTGGTGTTGGAGATACAAAGGAAACTTCGTACTGCTGACTTTCAGAATTGAACGAAACACCTCAGTCGTTATGGGCTCGTTGTGAGTTTCATGCATTTAGCAAATTTTTAGTTGTGCCCAAAGAAGAATTCCTGCCGTTTCGCTGTTTGGTCTGTGTGCAATAGAGTGAGCAGCGCCTCAGCAACGGCCGCTGTTATTTAGGAAGATATAAAAGTGACAATTTTTTAAAATTTACGAGCTACTTTGTGCGCTATCTAGAAGCGTACGAATTCAGCCATTCGGGGAACTCCACAATGCAGGTTGAGAGCACAAAGTGTAAGCACAACAATGCAGTTTAGGTTAAAAGCAGTTACTCTTTTTTTCCAAAGCAGTTTCTCTTTTTTTCCACTGAACTAAGCAACCATCATCAAGCTCTGCCATGCACCGCTGAAAACTAGGCACAGAAGCAAAAGAAGTGTGACCCGTGCGCCTGCACGCGCAGAAGAAGAAAAAAAACTGTGATGGCGAGTGTTCAGGAAGGCAAGCCTCCTGCTGACCAACTCCAAGAAAAAGGGAACAACGCGGCTGATTCCTCATTGTCGCCCTTCCAAAAGAAGGAAAAGCGGAAGGATTCTGTAGAAACCGGCTCCCGAAGGAAGCAAAGGCAAGGCTCCAAAGATATAGGAGCCAGAGGAGCTCGCAAAGGCGACCAACCACCAGTCCCTCAAGCTTCGGCAACAGAGAATGCAAAGAGCGCTTCAGGAGTATCCCGCGCCGGAAAGAGAAAAATGCGAGGAACCCAACAATTTGAAGCCTCCGAAACTGGCAGAGACGCCCAATCGCCCGCCACTCTTTCGCCGGTTAAGGGACGAATTAAGGCCTTATCACCACAGGCCGGCACGAGAAAGAAGACAGGAAGCCACGGTGTGATGAGCGTCGAACCCGCAGAAGCTCCCGGGGGTGAGCAGCCACCCTGCAGGGATAGCCCGACCGCGAAAATCACGAGGACTTCACCGTTGAGCCGCGCCAGAACCGAAGGCGAGAGGCGTGTAAGCGGGACTGCTGGAACCAAGGAAGATCCCGGAGACGACCAGCCGGCGCCAGCTGATGAGCCTAAAGCAGGCAACTTGAAGTCTTCGGCAAAAGATCTGCTGTCTTCCTGGCACCGCATCGACGTTTCGAAAAGTGAGTGCGTAGTTACCACTTCCCACTTAGTTAAAGTAAAGCTACTTGGATCAGCAATAGTGGTCGCACTTCTTCCTTGGTAAAGATAAATTGCGCCTCTCAGATAGAAAAGAACGCATTGTGGCATAAGTAGGTACAACGACAGAACGTCTCTCAGTTAACTATATGGTCTGAGGCTTGAATCATCCGCGTCCGAACTAATTAAATCATTTGTCTTTCTTACGTTCAACGTTCGGTAAGCCGACAAAGTCAAGATTTTCTCGCACTGTCGTCGCTCAGCAGCAGCGTTTCTGAAATTCGGGGTCAGGAATGTTTTCCAGTTCGGGTTTTAGCCCTTCTTCACTCAAAGAGTACTTTTTTCCCGCAATCATTCAATAATGGACCCCGTACCATTGCTACCTATAACATAACCAGCAAAACAGTTAGCAGTTCATATGTCGCATGAGCGGCGTCGTTGTTGTGTGACACCACGTGACCAAGACGTCCGAGTCACACGCCTGGTCATGTGCATTAACATGCGTGGTGAAGTCAGCAGGTGCAGGAAACTTCCTGTATATACTGTTGTCCAGCCAATACAGACGTCAGCGCCAACTGCTGCCATAGGGAAACCAACTGGAGCGCCATATAGTTTTCATGGCAACGGTATTCAGAAAGAAAACAAAAACACACTAGAGCGGGATTGGAACCACTGCCAGCGAAACCAAAGCTTCGTTTCCTCTTCCTTCAACCGATTCGGCCACCTCCGCACCCTCTGGGGGCTGCGTGCACGTGCAGAAATGATTAATTTCTAGACGTAAGTTCTCGTCCTGGCCCCAGCCGCGCTGAAGTAGTGGGAATCGAACTGGCCCCAGCCGCGCTGAAGTAGTGGGAACCGAAACTATCCGCAGCTTCCTACCCCTGACCTAGACGTGTTGGTAGAGTCCTATATCTAACCGAGTTTGACTAGCTGCGCTAGTCAAACGCATTAACAAGAACGCAGAGGAATTTTTTTATTATCAAATAGAGAATATTAAAATGTTGCGCGCGTTGGCATCGTTGTTGGCATGCACCTTTTTACGCGTTTGTCAACGAAGCCTCCGGCAACTTCGGGGGGAAATAATGTGTGGTAATGTTCAAACAAGCTTTTAACGCATTTTCGATGTCTTGTACATGGTTGCCACAGTTGAAATTTTCGGAACTGCAGTGACGGCAACGGCTGCAGCGAGAAGCGACTGCCCACTGCTGGAGGGACACTCTTCCTCGCGCTTAGCGCAGTCGAGGACTTCGATCCCTGCTGATCGGTCCACCAAGATATCGGGCTTGTTTCTAGGCAAGACAACCAAGGCTTCACCACTCTCAACCAAGGTAACAATGGTTAGGTTGTTTATTTGCAAACGGTTCTCTTTAGCTACACAGAGTATGCCGGCGTTGGAGTAAAATCGAAAAATTCTGCGCACGACTATCAATCCCTCCTTTATCCCTTCGCTTACTACGCGGTTCAGGCGTCCGCCGACATGCGAGACAAATACTGAGCCATTTCGTTTCTAAAAAAAACCCCGTTCAATTTCATTTGAACGCTTGCGTGCCCGCATGCGACTTTCGCGCAGCGGTAAAATTTTGCATCAGCTGTTTTTTTTGAGGGGGGGGGGTGGAAGGGGAATAGGTGCGAGGGGCATTTGCGGTGATTCGATAGAGGTTAACCGAAAGCCAGCAATTTTTCAGCGGCGCCCAACGCTAACACGCAGTTCGCCTGGAATTTTACCGTCAGCGCCATCTCTCGACCGCGAGGTGAGGCGGAGCACTATTCGGTTCTTGTCTCGCGTAGGCTCGTTTCGCTATTCTGGCACTGCTGATAGCAGGCGGTGCTGCAGCTGCTGCAAAAATGTACTTTTATCGCATGGCGTGGTCCTTGAATGACCTGGAATACTACTATGCGATGACGAGTTCCAAACAATTCTAATGGAGAGAGGCAGTTTTCACCGAAATGCCGCATAAAATCAAACATGTCGTTTCATGCCACCTCTGTGCGAAATTTAACCGATAAAAAACACGCTACGGGTTGTACCGCAAGTGGAATTCGTCAAATATCGGTTAGACACCGAGCAGCCCGTATATATAATTTGATGTCCTATATTTTACCGGGCTGCATTAATCTTTTGAAACCTTCAGCTAAAATAAAACCGTCTCTTTATTTAAGGAATGTGACTTGAACTCAGCATTTCATCTTTTTCCTTCAAGACGAAATTTCATTCCTTTTAATTACCGCAATATCATACCTGCAGGTAAGAGTCCGGAAACTGAATAATAAATAAAAAAAATATCTCCTCGGTTCCTCTCAGATGTGAGTCTCATGCGCGCAACCGTCAATAACGAGTTGTCTCGCAATACAACGCCTTACTGAGATTCGACGAAAGTTGTTGAGGACGGTGAAAGCATTGCTCAACACCTAGGGATCGTTCAGTTGGCACGGTGTTTCTCGCTATGATAGCAAAAGAACACGTCCGCTTAGTACCGGCGCTTGTTGGCAGTGCAGGCACCTGGACGTGCTTACAAATAAGCGGACCACTATGCTCTCATTTCACGCACAGGGCAAAAGAGCAGCGACTGCACGACCAGCAGAGGCGTCGGAATACTTGGGAGGAACAAGTGAATTTGGCAACCAAATATCCTACCAAATGAAATCATCGGTCCGCTGTAAGTAGCTTAACTGCAGCTCTCAATGTTACAAAAGCCGAAGTGGGCCCGTTTTAATAGATGCGGCAAAAGGCTTAACTATTACGCTCTTTAGAATACTGCCCATCGCTTGCAAGCAATTGTGACTTTGTACGAGGTGCAGGAAATAGAATGCACACCTATATAGCAGGTAACCTTTGTGCCAGTTCAATATTAAGAAATTACGCTATCCGAGCCTGTCAAAATACTGTATGCAAAAATAGGAGGAAACATTTAATCTCAGTCTTAAAGGTATGGCTCGATAGCGTAATGGGTTAATTCCTATAAATGGAGAAGGTCATTCTCTACTTTACACTCATAGATTTCTGGGAGTCCTCAATCCACTTCTGGCGCAATGATACAGCGGTTAAGCGATACGCAACTGCCTTGCGACGGCAGGTGTTGCCACTGGCGGGACTTGTGCGACCCAATTTGCTCTTCCCGACCGTTCAACGATTAATTTAAATGCCACCAGCCATGGTGGGCGGTTTGCTGACTATCCCGCGGGCACGTTGTGATGACGCCGACACGTGACCTTGTGGCTCACCTTCCTCCTTAGTTGCTCTCTAGGGACCGCCTGCGAAGGCATGCCCTTTATTTCTCGCTCAACGCCGACGACGGATTTATGACCGGTGCCTTTACCACTATCGTGTTAAAATAAAGACCCAGGTCTCTACTTATTCAAGAAAGGTCAGCCTGAACAGTAACACTGCATCCGCTCTGCCGTGGATTTGAAAGGCAGCTTTCTCATTCTTTGCAGTGCAGTGTCCTGCAAAGGTAAAAACACGGATATTAATTGCAGCGTAAGGTAGAAATGTTTCGGCAAGTACCTATTCCAAGCTGAAGGGGCTGCCAAGGAAAGTTCTCAAGCAGCAATGAGCATCGACTCAGTATTGGCAATGTGTTGGTAAACACCAGTCCTACAAAGGACCACTCTTTGCCAACACATTTCTAGTATTGAGCCGATGCCCTGTGCTGCTGGGATTGCTAGGCATTCGTGCCCTGATCATTGGCTTAAGGGCTTAGAAGACCGCTAGAAAGGTGCGGAGCGTACAGCTGAATTAAATATTTTATTGTAACTAGTCGTCGAGACTATGTGGAAACATGAATTGCATTAACGGAACGCGTGTAATTGTCTTGAACAGCTGCCTCCGAAAACTTTTAACTTGCATTGTGGCGCTTTTCTCCGCTGGTCCGACAGTGGCGTTGATGTTATTTGCAGATGTGATGTGATGTGACAGTGGCGTTGATAGGGTCTTGCCATAGCATACACACAAACACACAGACGTACGATTCCCAATTGACTGAAATGAATTACTGAAGAAGTCAGCCACTCATCCTAGCTTGCCTGCTGCTATTCGAGACTTAAGCTGGTCACACTCCTGGAACGCACCATTTGATAGGATTCTCATTCCACACGGAGCTTCTGAAACATTCGCCTCCAACGGTTCAAACCAATCCGCTTAATAATGGTAGCTAGGGGAAGGCGATCGATACGAAACTCATCTCTGGAGTTGGTTAGCTATTGCGAAGACTGTTTTTTTTTTATTCGATAAGTGGGCCGATAGGCATAAGTTCAGAAAGGGGGAATGTAATGCAGGAGATAGAAAGTTAGAAGGGAGTGAAGACCAGTTTCGCTAAGGTAGTCGTAGAGGTTGCCGATGAAGCGATTGCGAAGTGATTGCTCATAGTCCATTTCACATAGTCACATTTCATGGACCGGTTCTTCTATTCGGTTTACCGAGAGAGAACGGGAAGTAGTTATCCCCTTCATCTCACGCTCCAGCGCTTTAGCAGGAGAGAGGTGTTATAAAAAGCTACATCCAGCCGGGAGTGGTTATAATGCAAAAGTCATTAGGAGCTCGTGTTGCAGAAAATTTGCCGTCGTCGACGGCGTCGTTGTTCGTGAGCGAAAAATCCACGAAACATCCCCCGAAAAGCAACCAAGCAGGCAGGTGGTCCACGTAGATTACGTGACCAGGCGGAGTGATCGCAATCTGTCCAACGGGTTGTGAGCTAATGGCCCACCGGGGCAGGTGGCAGTTAATGATTGGTCGCATGGGCAGCGCGAGACCCATCGGTGGCAGCACCTGCCATCGCAGGGCAGTGGCGCATCACTTAACCGCTCCACCACTGCGCAAGTAGCTGTATGCGGACTCTCAGGGATCTCTGAATGTAGATAATCACCAGTTCTGCGTATATAAGAATTACCCCATTACGCTATCGCATCATACCTTTAGGGCAGGGCTTAAGTGTCTCCATCTATTTTTTTCGCCTGTCGGCACCGCCTTGCATCTGTATTGACTAGTATTGAACTCATATTTTCGAATCGATGATTTCGAAGCGCGCGCGTGCTTGATTTCTATCAAGTCGAGTCACCTAGGATGAGAGCGCCCTCCAAAATTCAAATAAAAGCATACAAGCTCAATAAAGGCTGAATACATTGAGAATTCATTTATTTATTTATTATGAAAAGGCGATGACAGTTACTTTCGCATTTTTTTTCTGCCGAATTGAATACTCGCTTTAGAAAAACAACTTTCATAAGCCTTCTAACTAGGGTGGGGAAAAATACGGAATGGATAATTTTATATGGGCTGTTAAGAATGTATATTGATAGGAAAAATCAGTGGCTGCATACGATCGGTCTTGGTCTTCACTGGAGAATGTTTACCTGGTTCTATGTGATAGGTTCAGCGGTTAATGGTTCTTCCGTTAATTTCTGGCCGCAAAATAAAGTGCTGTCAATGGTTGTATTTCTGACCACACCCCTTTCTTTCAAATAGAGTGTGGTTCAAGCAGAGCAAACTCGTTTTTGCAGTTGGTTCAACAACGCATCAAGAAATCACTCCCAGGAGCACGACAAGCGGCAAGGACGAAAGCTGGCGGAGAGCTTTTCTCCCCGTTGTGGTCTTGATGGTGGTAGCGGTAACAGTTGTCCTCGTGGTGGTGTATTTCGGGCAAGAGCAAAAAAAGCTCATGCTGCACTGCGATAGTACCGAGTGCAAATTGGCCGCAGAAGACCTCCTGTTGCTCATGAACACCAGCGTCAATCCATGCGACGACTTCCATCAGCACGTATGCGGGAACGTGGAAGACAGCATCTTTGGAAGCGCTAACCTGGTGGAAAGAGCGAGGGATGAGATGTTCACTTCTTTACAGCGGCAGCTTGTTAGCCGCAAGACAAAGGACAGCGGATTTTCTGTCCTTGATCAGTTGGAAGCAGCGTTCGCATCTTGCTACGCCTTCGTCAGACATCCCCAGTCGATCGCTGACGCAGGACTCTCCGCTGCCATTGCAAATCACACCGGCATATTAAGGACAAAAAACGTAGCTTCTGTGTTGCGCCATGTCGTGCGTTTGTCGCTACTCAATGGAATCACAACCCTGTTCAGGATTAGCGTCATCATTCATCGCGGCAAAGTCTGCTTGTATGTGTCCCGGGCGAAAACACTGAGCGAAAAGTTGGGCGAGCCAGTTGGTAGCGTCTCGCTTCCAGGGTTTTTAAAGCAAATCATCCAGCTCTCTATCAGCGCTGGGTTGAATTTACCACCGGAGAATACTGTCCCCTCTGTAGCAGACCTGCTCGAATTCGACCGCATGGTCTTACCTGAAAATAGCGCTACTAACGAGGCAGTGATAACCGGAAACACCATGGTTGCCTTCATGAAAAATTATATTACTGGTAACGATTGGCTTGATTTTGTGAACTCTCTTCTGCCCGCTAGTTCAAAGATACGGAACACGTCGGCCCTACTTGTCACAGAAATGGACGTCGTAAGAAAGGTCGTAGATGAACTGAGGAAAAACTACGACCTGGGTGTCACCTATATGCTTGTCCATATCGCAGTGGAGATTGGCCGTTTTTACCATATTCCGCACAGCCGCGTAACAACAGCGTGCCTACAATTGGCAGATGAGATACTGCCGCCAGTTTGGTCGCGTGTCCTGAACAACCTAACTATCCCGTTGACAGCAGACCCGTCCAGAGCAGACCAGATTTTCCACAAGGTGCACGAGGTATTCTCCAAGCACGCACTGAAGTTTGGGATGAGTGAAGACGACGAGGATTTGTCGTCTTTTTTGATCGCGAATGTCAGCCTGCGTACCCACAGCAGCACCATGAACACGTTACAGAACCATTCCGTTTGGCGGCCGAGCGAAATTTCCGGCAGTTCGGCATCGTTCCCCACAATGCACGCGGTACTGAAGAGACGCGAAGCGCTACGGCGGCTCACGGAACCACCGTCTGCCGAAGAAGCCATCTTAGGCCGCTATCTGCTCACAAACGACGTCACCTATTCACGGCTCCTGAACACCGTTATGCTACCGGCAGCTCTGCGACGCAGGCCCGTGCTCTACACAAACCAGGTACCACTAGAGCTCGACATGGGCGTAGTCGGTGTCCTCCTAGCCATACAGGTGTTCCGCGCCGGTGAGCCCGCGGAGAGCAGCTTTGATGAATGGTACCACACCAACGTGGGGTTTTTCTCCCACTGCATGGCGGGCTCCAAGATTCAAAACGTGGCCGCAAGTTTCGAAAGCCTCCCGACGAGTAGAGTGCTTACACTGTTCCGTTTGACGTACTCCCTGTTGATTGTGCACAGAGTAGTAAGGGAAGAATACGAGGAGTACCGCGGTGCCAGCAACTTTGACAAAGTGTGGCAAAGCGCACAGCAGACATTGTACAGAAGGTACTGCCTGCTCACCTGTGGAGGAAGCTGGAGCAGCGACAGCGAGAAATCCAGACTGGACTGCTTTGTGCCCATTGCAAACTCACCGGCGTTCTTCGAAGCATTCGAGTGCCCGTCTCTCAAGTTTGGTCTCGGAAAGAGTTGCTTGGACCTAGCGTAGACCTCACACTAGCAGACTATCATCACAGTGTTTGTGACTATTCACCATTTACCATACAAATAGCTCTGAATGACGAACTGATTTTTTCTCTAGTGCACTCTTCCGCACTTTACATTGGTTCACAATGAATATGTAACAATTTGCACTGCACTCACTGCGAGACGGATGTGAGGCAGATGTGTGTTAGCTTTTCTAATTTGCCTGAAATCAAGAGGATATATCGGGATTGATGTTGTGCTGAGCATACATATCCTGTATATTACGAAGGCATATGGAAGGCATATAGAAATGCGATGATGAATTGCTGCTTTGGGGAAAACCGCAAGAAGCTTACAGCACGAGTGATATGCTTCGAGCACTGCGTGTACCGAACAGTCTCAAGTGAACGCAAGTTTGTTGAAAAATTTTAAAATAAGTGTGAGATTGAAATGCCGAATGTAAAAGTTGAGCGTGGTTTAATGACACGCTATTCCTCCTTGCTATGGTGCCTCCGGTACGCCAGGGTACGAAGTGACCTTTATGCTTACGTTTATTCGCGGGCCTTTATCCTTCAGCGCCATCATGAGTAATAAACATACATTTTTTCTGCCTTAGAGCCCCGAGTGTTCTGATTAAAACAAAGGACAGGGTACCACAATTGGACGCGTTAAGCTTTCATCAAAGGGCAGCCGTTTTTTTACATGTTTGTACAAAGCGCTCTCACCAATTTACTGTGGGCTTAGGTACACTATCACTGCCACATGCGAATACGAGAGTTTTAAGACAGATAGGTGAGGAAAAGCGAAAAATTAGATGAGCGTCGGAGCCGCTGTGTACCCGGAAGCGTCAATGATGGCTGTGTCAAATCCGCATGCTCCGTGTGGCCTGTGACCAGTCCACCTCTGCGGTACATGTCAATGAACTTCAAAATCAGGTTAGACGATTTGTGTGCAAATTTAAGCAGGGTCATTTGAATGCACGAAACATGCAAGAATAAGCATTCATTGCTTGAATAAATGTTCGAAGCAAAACTAACTTTGCAACGCCAAAGCAAACAAATCGCTACGGGTTTCCATCATGTGACTGTTTGTGGTAATGATATTCACATAGGCGCTCTCAAAAATAAGGACTGAAGACCGCTGCTGACGCGCCAGCCTTCAAACGCATTTAAAAGGAGGAAACTATTGAAGGGTTTCACACCGCATTGAAATGTGTAAGGTTAGTGCAGCGACCTCTGAAAGGGAGTATATATGGTCATGAATATACAGGAGAGTAAAAAAATTGCCTGCTTGTGCCATGATGAAACCATTCCCATCCAAGTTTCAGCAGTTCAGTTTTTAGAGCGAGAACTCTATTTTCACATATCTCCGAAGGGCAATTTTGATGTGCGTGTGACCTTCAAGCCACGGAACGCCGGCAAATCACGTGATTCGTCTAGCAGAGGTTTACCTGCGCGCGATTTCCAGGTACGCCGCTCTGATACCACGTGACTTGGAAAGGGTGTAACAGTTGCTACGTCGGCGCTTCCTCCTTCAGTTTCGCCCTGGATGAGGCGCGCGCCTGACCGAGTGTGTCAACTTTTCGCCGTCCCGTCAAGCCGTGTCCGTTCATCCAGTCGATATGGCTCGCCGAGAAGGTGTACTGCAGAGGACGCGAGTTAAACGAGCCCCTGAAAGCGAGGAGCAACGAGATGCTAGACTTTCAAAGTAACGGAACAGAGCTTTCTTTCTGTGTAACAAGATTTAGAAGATTTAACCTCGCCAATTTTTTTTTCTATAATCTTTTTCTGATGGTTAATTCTGTTCTATTCCTCTTGCCTTAAGACGGCCTTTTGCAATATAGTGCATGCATGCCCTGTGACAACCGCTCCAGAGGCCGCGATTTTGCAAATGTGATGGAAATTCTACTCGTACTGTTTACACAGCGCCGATGGGTGGTCAATACAGACTACCTTGTTACTCACACCTCCGTAAGACCTGCTTCTTGTGAAGTTCGAGGAGATGAAGCACAGCCGACGTTAACATTTTCACATGGGCAGAAACAGAAAGTGTGGTTCTGTAAACTCGTTACTTTTCTTATGTTTTCGAGTAGACCTCTCAAAAAAAGAAATCCGCGAATAGCAAAATATGCTTTTAAACACTTTTTACGTATTTATGAAAAACAAACAAAGGCATTTTAATTGATTTTGAATTTTGCAGCACGGACCTGGGTAGCGGTAGTTGTCTAGTCATTTAGCCTTGAAGTCTACTGCGAAACCATTGCCCGAAACAATAGCAGGAGAAGGGCTCCCATCTGCAAAAAGGCCAAGCATAGTCATGGTGAAGCAGCGTCTAGTTTGAGGAGCGAATGGCTGCGTGGTCAAGCAAACGTTAACCAGGAACAAGCCAGCTGAAATCAAGATCTTAAGAAAAAACGGCGCCTCATTATTGGAGCATAGCTATCTTGACCGAGCGTAGATTAGCACGCCTTTCTCAAGGTCATGCATATTTCTCAGTGGAAGAACTGGATTAAGCTCTGACAACGTCAGTGAATGTTTCTCGTAATATGGTCTGCTCATAATATTTTGCAACTTACACTGTATGAGAAGGACGCAGTCCTGGCCAACTCATAAACTCCGTTTCACACATGAGGCGACACTCTGGAGGTGTCTCCAAACATACACACTGCCCTCTATTATCACCCTATCCTTTTCACACTTCTCTTCCCCCAGCCCCGCCTGCATCCTTTCTCCTGCACAATTCGCATCCCCCATCCACATCCTGTCCCTTTGCCCAGCGGACTCTCCCCGGCGGGGCCTGGAGCATCTGACATGGTGGGAGGACTGGGAGACCCAGCTCCGCTCCGAGGACCCGAAGAGGGGGAGGAGTAGGCTATTGGAACAACATTATTAAGAAGTAACTGGCTTTTTGGCGGTAACTTCTAAAACGAGTCGTGTTGATTTTTTGATATAACACAGGGTGTCCTTTTATTGGTTTTTATATGACAACGAACTGTCGCATTTACGTGATGAAGTAAATGCGAGGAATCGAAGAAAATTCTGAAAACCATACAGAACTGACTGCTCCCTCTTGTTGGCCATGGTAGAGAGAGATACCAGGTAGATGGATTTCGTGTTAACATAAAGGGAACAAGGGAGGCAGAAGTTTCAGTGTGCTAGGCAACGTTTCGACAAGAGGAGTTTTCTTTTTTCTGGGCAAAGGGTTCATCATTTGCTGGGTTTAAACCGGGGCTCACTCCGAGGAAGTAACCTCAATGAGGGTTGTTAGGAGGTGAAGCGTGAACTTGAATATCTTGCCCAGGCAGGGTGACTGCTAAAGAGGTAGCCTAGTAATACACTCTGGGGGGCTAGTAGGTCCATGGTCAATCATAATGTGTATTAACCGGTTGCCCCGCAAAACTATGGTAACTAAATAAACCAGTTGAGCAGAAGGCAAGACAGGTGGGGTGAGTGAAGAAATAGAGAACGGGGGCTTGAAAGGCGATGTGTCCACGCATGGGCAGCTGCGACAGTTGGCGTGGTATGACCGGTTCGGTTGAGCTGGAAAAAACTTCAGTGAAAGCGATTAGTAAACAAGACGGAACGGGAAGCAGGGAAGCAAGAAAATGCGAAAACAGAGGGTTTTGTAGGAAAAGAAAGGGACCAAAGGTTAGTGCAAAAGCCGTGCGGTCCTGAGAAACCGTAGCAGAAGGTGCAGAGCATAAGTTATCAGTAGGTAAAACTAAACAAATAAAAAGTGGAAAAGAGAACGGGGGTCGGGGACGAAGGGATGAAAGAAACGATAAAGAGACGACAAATACTGTGAGAGCGATGTATTGTTTTATTTTTGTGTTGTGCTATTTTTGCTCTGGCCGCGTGCAATACGTCTTTAAACAATTAAATCAGTGCCGGAATATGCCGGACAGTTTGTTTCCTATTTGCCCGCACCTGCATTCTTTTGTGCTCACCTGGGGTATTTCATTGACAGAGTTTTGCAAGCCAGCTGGTTAATGTTCTTTAGCACCCATCGCGCTTAGACGAGATATTCAACTCAGACAAGACTTTGAAAACTAAACATTTTGACAGATTTGTCTGTCTGGTTGGGTTTCAAGACTTATAATAAACTCTGCACATGTCCAACCAAGAACTTTACATCGAAACCCAACTCTCGAAGCCGGCTCTGCTCCCTCAGTGGTGACTAGGGGCAGTAGCTAGCGTCTTTAAAAGTATGCATGGAGGGGAGGAGGAGATCAAAATAACGGAAGCCGTGATAAGAAAGGCTTGGGGGAGGGGAAGACCGGGGTTAAGTCTGTGCGTCACGTTGTCGCACTGTGTGGAGGCGGTCAATGGCGACTTTTCTTTGAGTTGCAGGGCGATGTCCCTTGGCACATACTAGGGGCAGGTTTCGTTTTGTGCGGTTGATGTTGTTCGGGGTAGCTTGGATGGGCCAGGGTTCGAGTAGGAGCCTTTTCTTGTAATTTGGTTCGGTTGCGAGAATGCTGATCTCGTTGAAGTTGATTCAATGGTGTTAGTCTTCGGAACGTTCAGCTACAGGATTGCGCTTTCTTGCTGGGTTGCGGACGTCGTTTTTATATTGCCAAATTCGGCAACATAGAAACGACGTGTTCCAATGTGCGAGTAGCGGGTTTGCTAGAATAGCTGACACATCTTTCTTACTGGTAATGATATGATGTATGCTGCACTAGGAGTAAAAGACTAACATGGTGTAAAGTGCACCATTACACACTCCGATGCTTACAAGTATGACGACATTCATCTGAAGGCCATATACAGCAAGCTAACGAACCGTGTACTCCTCCGCCAGCTGCAAACATTCCGGCCATTCGACGGCTAAGCTTAATATGCGCCACAGACTGTATATATAATGTGTCACCGTATTCAATGACTAGAATGAGAAACGCCAGCTCCCTAACACAGCCTCAGCGCTCAAGTGTAGACTACAATGTGACGCGGAAACCACGAGATAAGTTTTGACTGAGAAAGATATTGCGAACATACCTGTCGGCCCCGTCTAGGGACGTCGATCGCAAGAAGAAACCAGAAGCATAGTTCTTGTTTGTAATCCATTGTTAAATGAAAGTGTAAAGTATATGCTTTCAAGACCTTTAGAGAATTTTCAAACGAGAGTATTTCAATATGGATAGAAAAAATTAAGTCGGCAGAGGCACTTAAGACTGCTTACATGAGAGAAGGCGTAAGCCGACCCGCTCACACTGCGGCGAGATCTAACCCGATGCCACACAGCTAACAATTCTACCTCTGCATAGCTCTACGTGGCCGCCGCTGCACCCCTTCTGGTCTCAGCGCTAAATTCGCGAAGGCAGTCGCCGCCATGCTGCGGCCGCGCTCCTCCTTAGGTGTATGACGCGATAGCTAATGGGCTCACGCCCATATATTCAGATTTGGTCCTTTCATACCTAACATTCATAGGTCGTTGGGAGTCCTCATACCACTCTTGCGCACTGGTGCTGGTGTGAGGCGGTGTGCCAGTGCCCTAGCTGGAGAACCGATGGAACTTGTGGATTGCTCTTGCGAGCAACCTCACGCGACCAATCGGTTATTTAACTGACAGTGCTCTGAAGGGGCAGGTGCCCCAAGCGATGGGACTTTTGCAATCGAGGTTGCTTTTCTCGAGCAACCTCGCGCAACCAATCATTGATTTAACCGCCACCTGCAGGGTTGCATGCACACGCCACCGCTTATGTGTACCGTCGAGTCTCACACACACATACACACACAGAGGGTCTTCGGTGAATGCGGCAAGTAAGGCTTACGCCTTTAAAAATCTCAACCATATAATGTTCCGTGCTATGCGGGTGTTTTCATGGCATATACACAATTCCGCACGTTCTATTCTGGAATTTCTCGGAAGGACGGGAAGCACTCTGAAGACGCTCCAACAACATAAAAGTGAATAGGATTATAATAAAAGTGAATAGGATTATAATGTGAAACTCTCGGCCACAGAAGCGTTTCTGTAGCTCTTGGAAGTAGCGCGGATGCCTCACGAGAACTTATTTAGTCGATTATCAGGGAAGGGTTCTAAAAGTTCCATCTCCGGGAGCAAAGTTGTCAAGGAAGAGATGCGCCAGGCTGCGGCCGAAAACGCGCACCAAGGTAGGCGCTAGAGTTCAGGACAGAAACAAGTACGCGTATGCAGTACGCCAGGCAAAAAGCAATGAGAACAAAGCCACTACTTCCGCAGTAAGATAAGGCTTCGTCGTAGCTACTCACGTTGTCTCGCGACCTCTGAGGACTGATATCGGTTAGCGCCAAACCCCTGCTCTCTGTATGGCCACTGTGAGAAGGCAAGTCACTGTTATGCAAGGCTCGCGCATTCCGTATATTGAGCTGCCATGCTTTCAGAACCGACGCACGTGACCCCGTGAAAGGGAGAAGATCTTTCGGGGCTGAAAAATATTGTTCGATATGCCAAGGCCCCTAAATTTGCACGATACTAGTGTAGATCACATTCAAGGTTGTGCGACGGTTCATCAAGTCTGTGTCATAGTCACCGAGATCCCTCTATCTGTCTTGTTCATGTTTTCATGAAGCCCTCCTAATGCACTGCTTTAAGGGAGTCGTAGTATGTTCACCCATCTGTAACCCTCAACCAGCTGCGTGATGCGTGACCAGTGTTTAGGTGAAATAGGAGTACTATGTTGACCCTCCGTAGTGTTGTGTGGTCCAGACAAGAGGCACACAAAACAACTGTGTCCAGGCTAAAATTTTGTGTCGGTATATATTACTTGAACATCGGAATGATCTCATTTGAAAAAAATTGTGAACTGTATTAGTTTTCTTCTGTTATGTTATCTTTTCTCGCGAAGCTCCTTGTTGCCTTGGGAGAGCTTACCGCTGCCCCTTCTACCTGATCAGCTCCGATTCCTGGCTCAAACGCCATATTGAGGATACGTTCCCAAGGCAATCTTTCATCGGCTCTGTGCTATGATCATCTCAGACGGAATAAGTTGAATCTTGGTCGAGTCTCCTCAAGAACACCAAAGTTTTGTAACATAGTTCTGGCAAAATTTTCGCCTTCTGCTTTGGAGTTTGTTAACCCAGAGCGTACATTTCTATCCTCGCTACACTTCCTTCTTCGTATCGCCTGCATATTTTGTACGCGACGCCGGCATGGGTTCTCGAAATTAATCATACCTGCTTTTATTTTCCATATTTACTCAAAAATTTTGCTGTCTGGCGTTTAAGGAAGAAAATATCAATATTTCAAAATGCATTGTCTGTGCAAACTCTACGTGCAGTGCGTCTTACTAATTTGGAAATATGCTGCGTAGGTTTCAGGTGGTTGGTTGCCTGTTCGTCTTTTCCATAGCGTCTTTTGCATAGAATTCGCCCCCTAAGTACACGGTACACGGATATCTGATTACTGTTCAATGATTGGGCATTTTTGAAATTCTCCACTGCCTCCGCGGCCTAAGTGGATATCACTGCCTTTACAGTTGCTGACTCTTAGTTCTTATTCAAATTATAGATGTTTCCTTTGACTTCACAACCTTCTCAATGCTAAAAGATATACTACGTTTCCAGGGCAGCATTCATGTTTTCGTTCGCTCATGTCAGAATTTTGCATATAGGCCTATTCTCCTGATACTTTTCTACTCTATTTCGTACGACACTGTAATGTCGTGGTTAGTTTCGTATTTTGCTGCTACCGTGCGAGCAGAAATTTGTTCTCTTTACTAATTTCAAGAGCTTTTAATTTTAACGGCTGCATTTGTGTTTGTTACTGCCTGAAGTCTATTTATACTGGTTTCTTGCCCTACTTTTTGCTTTTCTCCTCTCAAGCATTTTCGTGATTTACGATGTTGTTCTTCATCCATGTAATACCATCCCACGGAAGCGTTTTCGGGAATTTTTAATCAATTAATAAACGAATATTCAAGAACCGGCCCTAATTCTCTATTCTCTGGCGAACCAGGACATGAAATACGAGCCTCACTTTTAAAGGTGCATCCGGCTCGCCTAAGTTAAAAACAAGAGGAAGCGCGCAACACAAGGAAATCACACGCACTGGTCAAAAAAAGCATTCAGGCAATGAAATTACGCATATTTTAGGCTACCATAAACACGAAGAATTATCTGAAGTTCATACGGCATAACACATATCCGCTAGGACATTATGAGTCTCAGTGCTCATGAGAATCACTCATGTTTCTCTTTCTTTATTGTTGCCAAGCGAATTCGACCACATCGCCCAGCCAGTAGCGTAAAATACGTTCCTTCTCTCGGTTTCTTACATCTGCTATATAAATTTGTTTTAGACCTTCGCGGGACTAAGATTTTAAAAAAGTGATTTTTTGAGTTATTGCAGTGAGAGACCAGTCTTGAGCAAATTTGATTCAATGAATACGTTCATGAATATCAGGAATGTGACAGGCGCATCTCCGTTTAGTTCCCAATCAAATACACCTCATTTACTTTACTTCGTCGACAACCCCAGACTGCAATTTAGAGCTCATAAAACCCATTTTGATGTCAGATAATTGAAGACGCACCTAGTGCAAGCGTTATTTCAAAATTTGATTTTGAAATTCCTGCACAAGTAGCTTCAGTCTATGTAGACATGACTGAAAATATTTGTTTAATGGAATGAATTGGACTAAGTCGGCTATTAAATATCAGTTCCCATTTTGCACCAACTTGCGGCCTATGTCCCGTATGTGTCATGGCCACCTAGGTTTCTTCAAATTTATTTATCTATCGATACTAGTTTTCTCGCATGTATGAGAACTATGGAGCCTTTGATTGTCACGTCTTGACGAGGCTGGCAACGCAAAGACGATGACGTCGTTGGATAGCCTGAAAACAATATATTATAGAGCTGTTGTTACGAAACAACTTCTTGAATCCACTCCTGAAGACATATCACCCCTGAACATGAAACGCTAGCATGTATTCTCGCACACTTGTCTCTTCGTAAACGAAAGCTCGTTAACTATTTCTCCACACTCACATCTCATTCAGCACTCTCTAGAAGATTGACGTGAAATGCCAAAGCGCCATTCTAATCCGTCTTCGCCAACCATTTGGCACAGGTGAACTGAAAATGTAGCTCACCTGCTTCAAGGATAATCACATTGCCACTCGAATGTTGTCTGGCGCCCTTTGGATTAAACTGCAAGGGTAATATTGGGCGAATAACTGAAAGAATTTGTTCAATTAATAAATGTAGTCAAAATAATCGTATAAAATAAGTCCTTATGCTCGCGGATGCCACTCCGGTGCGACTAACATCACTAAAAAGAGAAAAAAAATTATCAATTGCTCCACTCAGGAATATTTTCGTCGCTTAAGGATCAGTGGGGTAAATTATAAAAATTTCCAGCCCATTTCATCGTGCAGATGCTTTCAGAGCGAGCCAAATAATTGGCTGAAATATGGCAGGGCAAGAACTAAACGTTGATATTTCTGCTAACAACGTGATGAAAGTTTAAGCAGCTAGCATGATGGCAAATATACTGAAGAGCCTGCTTATGTGGCCCCATTAAATTGCTTAACCAGCCTGTAATCTTTCGAGGAAACTGTCAGGAGAAATAGCGATGAACTCAGAGAGGATGTGTTTACTGCTTTCAGTAGTATTTTTCTCCTTGCGCGATTAAATCGAATGTTTTCAAAATTCGGACGGCAAATATATATACTTTTAACCTGCAGTATGCTTTTCGAATACGTGTATACAGGCTGCTTTAATTATCACAAAGCTACCAAAATTTGAAGCTTGTTCAGTGGCCACAGTCTGTTCCTTACGAATGCCCACAAGGTACAAACCATAAGTTGCAGAATGCTTGAAACCGAAGACCATTACAAAATATTCCGAAAACATACCATAAGCATAAGCACCCGCGCAACTTTTTTTTAAACAATGAGCAGTATATATGTGAGACCTGTGCACCTTTGGATTTTGTCAGACATTTTGTGCACCGAATTAGAAAACTGGAGAGAGAGAGAGTGAGAGAGAAAAACATTTATTGAAATCTCAATGAGATTAGCGGTGGGCCGTCGTCTTCATCGTTGACGTCTGGCCTCTTCGCAAGGTCGGGCCCCTATTCCAGGGCTCCGCTGAGTCTTGCTGCTTCGCATGCGTGCTGCACAAGGGCCCTTTGGGCTCTGAGCTCGCTGCAGGTGAGCAGGCCCTCCCATTGCTCATGTGGCCATTGATACTTGGTGTATTATACGAGGCGCCCAGACCCCAACGGAACACGAATAAAACAAAAACAGAGCCGTCCTCGTGATTGAAATCAAGGTATCGTGTTTGGGAGTCATGTAAAGTACCGGCTAATATTTCTTTCGTCCCCCCAGCCTAAAACGTTTGGGCTCATTAATTATTCACCTTTCAAGCTATGAATTTAAACACTAACAGGTAAATTTGAAAGTTCTCACGTGCCATGAAAACAGTCCTGCCCAAGTGCCTATGACGGGTAGACTGGTAGAGCCCTATTAAGTCGGCAAAAATAAAGGTCCGGAAAATTTTAAAACTTCCACTTGACAACGTGCTCTATGCACCCGATTGCATTATAACGTTCGCAATCACCACTTGGGAAATTGCTGATTTTCTTAGCGCCGTCTCCGCAGTCCAGGAAAGAGCTTGAATTCCTTGGGTGATGGAAATACCGCCGCCTCCTGCCGGTTGTGTTAATCATGATGATGATAATGATGATGTCTTCAGTTCTGTTAATCAAACCGAGCAGCGCGCATTTCCTCCGTACTTGATCACTTTCACAGCCTGAACAGCCGCCGTTATCTAATGCTTGACAGCGTGGTAGCAGTCTCTCGCCCGCTCTTCTTGCGCCGCGGGCCGCTGCGTTTAATCGCCCATTTTAATCGTGCTCGGTTCCGTTTTCAGCGTCCCTATTTCATTCAACTGTCTCACGAGCTGCTGCGCTCGACCACAATTCTTCTGTTTCAGCGACGGTTTCGGCCGTTTTTAAGCTTTCTCGCCTTCGTTTAGGGCCCAATGAATAACCTTAGCGATATATTCAATCAATGCACCATATTAACTCATTTGGCACCATTGCCCGACACCGGCTGCTGCTTTACTGCGGCGTAGAAATTTCGGAGCGCGAAACTAATATGTAAAGGTGACGACGGCGCAGTGAATAATTATGACGATGCTTTTATAGCCGTCATCATCCGTGTTCTTCCGGAAATGTCTACTTTTCGCTGGGAAGCCTTATATGCTATTTACAAAATGAAGCGCACGCCACTGCGATGATTGCCGAGTGGTTTGATGAAGTCCCTCCTGGAGAGAAAAGCCTCTAGACTCCTCCTCTGACGACGGGAACATTCCCGGTTTGAAGATAACACAACATAAACGGGCCTTTGCTTCTTAAACATGCCATAAAATGTGCTCAACTTCTTAATCTCTCGCTTTCTATTCAGTAAAAATTATGTAACAAATTTGTATTTGCACAGATCTGACACTTTGGTTTTGTTTCAACTCGTATTTTTCTTTTTGGTTTGCAACTGAGGGCATTTTAATTAGAAATTCCGGATTTGGCGGCATTTTTTAGGAGCACTCTTTTCATTTGCACCAATTTATTGCTGTAACAGTTTAAAATCCATATTCAATTTCTACGCTGTCAACTGCCACCGCTATTTTCATTTTGTTGCGACAGTTAATGCGAATCTTATAGAAAATGCCTCATGATGCAAGTGCCACACAGCTTAGCAATCTCTTCTTATCAAATACCAAAGCTCACATTAAGAAAACCTTTATCTCTTTGGAAGTTTTGCTAAGTGTATTTCATTGCCACTACTGGCTCCGATAGCCTTGCTCCTTATGAGCATTTTGTTACATTTACCTGGCGCCGTTGTTTTCAGTAACTAACTTTGCATTTCGAAGTGCTCCGAAATATGGATGTCATTTCGTGCTCTCTGTCGGAGTGCAGGCCAAGTGCTATTGGCGTCAAAACAAGTTTATCGCGGCGTGTACTGCGCTGGTAGATACATTTGTAATTAAAGAGAGGAAGGTAGGCCAGTTGGTGAGATAAGATGATTAAAACCTCAGCCGACACAGGACGGTGCTGTCGCATGCCTCCGTTTTGTGTCTTTAGCGCTTTTAGTCGTTATATTTGTAATGCGTAATCGTGAAGATTTTTGCAAACACTCTTAAAGCCATTCCCCTAATTAGATCGTCATAGATTTCAGCACAAATTTATTACTGCAAAAAAGACGGTGCTCTATTCACTAATACGGCTTGTTGGATATCGTTCACCGGCACAGCATTTCCCAAACGGACTCACCTTTCCATGATAATTCTGCGACTTTTTACAATACACATATTTTGTTTTGAAGACAATATGTCTCTGGTTGCCTTGCGCATAATAACGATGCTTGATAGTTTGCCTTGGAGCTAGTGTACAACTCCAGCACCTACAGAGTTGTACATAAGCAGCCCCTTGTAGTACTCTACTTTAATAAATAAATTAATAGATCTCCTAGAATAAGTGAACTCAACTGCCACGCACTTCACTCTAAAGGTCTTCTAGCCATGGTGCCGTAAACGAATCAACTATGCCTGAGTTATTTGTGTCCTATATATCCAAGTGCTGTCTTTTTTTCAGTCTGTGCTCTACTAGCTAGGCCGTTTTCAAGCAAATGCTGGAATCGAACTTTGCTACACTAAATACTTACGAAATATTGGGTGGAGATGAAGTCGCAGATTAAAGTACATCGACACTAGAATAAACTGAACTTTGAGAGTATATTATAATAATTGCAAGGTATAAGTTT
Organism: Amblyomma americanum; assembly: GCF_052857255.1. Taxonomy (NCBI): domain Eukaryota; kingdom Metazoa; phylum Arthropoda; class Arachnida; order Ixodida; family Ixodidae; genus Amblyomma; species Amblyomma americanum. The sequence goes on from NC_135501.1 coordinate 130,057,397, forward strand.
GCAAGAAATGCCTTTGTCGCTATCAGAAGGAGTTTATGGTATATGGTTTAGGAGGTTTCACGTCCCAAAGCAACTTAGGCTATGAGGGACGCCGTAGTGAAGGGATCCGGAAATTTCTACCACCTGGGATTCTCTTACGTGCACTGACATTGCACAGCACTTTCAGAAGAGGTCTGTACTGGATAATTTATTTCAAAAATTGCTGTGCGTCTCACAGAGCAGCACGAAAGACATTGAACGCGTGTTTCCATCTGTATTGCCTTTTTACTGTGCTGTGAATTGTGTATTTTTTGTACATATATTGCGACATGCCTAATTTTCTGCAATACACACGATAAACATTTTGCACAACGGGATTCAATGGCATTTTCTCCTCTACTCTATTTGTTATGTAAACAATGCACAGTAGCTCTGCACACAACAAAGCAGTTCCGCAAAAATAACCAGTGTATTGCAGATTAACTCTCTGGATTAATGATTACTATTTTAATTTTCTCAAAAACATATCATCGTGTTTCGGAGACTCTTGGCACATTGGATTATCTAATCACGCAGTAAGCACTGAAGTAGAAAAAGCTCTACGTTTCAGGGTGATAGTAGAAATACCTTAAGAAAAATCTAAGCAGTATTTTTTCTGTTCATCGAATCTTATTGGTTCATCTTCCATTAACGTAGAAATTTGTCTCTGTTTATATTTTTTCAAAGTGATGCTTTCATCAGGAAAGTTTGGCATACTGAGAGTGAAAAAAGTTTCACAATGTGGGGAAGAAATTGTACTTAGCAATCACTTGCAACTTAAAAAAAAAAACATCGAATAACCAATACAATTATGCTTATAGAGAACTCACTCTGGGTGCAATGGCGTGTGTTTTAAGCATATATCGGAAAAAGAAACTAGTTACTTCTGGCAAACGGCAGGCGCTAGACTGGCCTTCAGAATCTAGCAATGTTGATCAACCTATGCGATGACAGAAAGAGAACAACATTGGTGATTACAAAGAAACATTGCCAAATAGCGCACTTTTTCTGGGTAGAAGCGTCGATTTGATGCTCCGAAACAAGAACGGAATTAAAAAAGAAACTTGACAAAGCAGTTCCCAAAGCTTAGTAACACTGCGGTGGAGCATGACGACCCTTTCGCTGAAACATTGACATTGCACCGCCCGGAGAGGGCCACATAATCATAGCTAATGCTAATATATAGAAAACATTTGCCTAGAGCAAATATAGAAAGTGTGAAAAACAAAAATGGCTTTCTGAATTCGGAAATGATGTCCACATGGTGCCTGATATTTTTTAATATAGTGCGTAGCATTGATATTTGCCAAATTTGCTGCTTTGCTTTCAAAAGTAAGCACTATGAGCAGTTTATAGCATCAGTATCTGTAAGGTTGTTGCTTATGACACCAAAACCATTGAGGAAACACTTCCTCCTCACGTGATGAAACAAGAAGAGGTACTACGAGTTTACCTTCTTGCGCTTTTTACGCTATAGAATCTTATATTCCTGTCACATGGTCACTTTCGATCCTCATTGAGTCAATGCTCATCGAACTCAATGCAGATCGACAGTTGTCCCATGGCCACTTTCAAGCACAATCGAGCTCGATGCCGATTACTCAAGAGCGCTTGAGGTTCCAAGCACATTCGAAAGCACTCTCGCTGTCATGAAGCTATAAAAATAAACACTAGTTAACAATACAAAACCACAATTCTTGTTGTTTTAACTGATTAAAATGCAAGACAGAACATTTTTAGGTACTTTCCCTGCTTATATGCAAAATATTTGAAAATATACTCTACACCACGCTCCAAGCTTCGCCGTCAATGTAAACAGAGATGGCGTCCTCCTGCTTGTCGGCGCTCAAACTGTGGAGCGAGCGCGAGACAGCCGCTCTCATCAACTGTTGGCAGGACCGCCTAAATGATTTGTGGCGCCAGAAGAGAAACGCCGAAGTCTATGCATAAATCGTGGAGGCGTTGCGGACCCTCGGGCTCAATCGCACAGCAGAAACTTGACGCAGATACGAAGAGGTACCGATTTGGCTACGAATTTGGCTGGCGCTGCCCCCGACTGCACAGTGGTGCTGGACATCACCACGTTATGGCTGCCGGCGGAACACTTGGATCCACCTAACAAACATGAAGTAAACTTCTCAGTGAGCATTGAAAATGCCCGTGTAGCACCGGATGTTTCGAGCGTGTTCGAAAATTTCGATGCAGATCGAGTTCAATGATGATCCAAAGTGCCCGTGTGACAGAGGTATTAGTCTGGCACCGAGACGCAATATATAGAGAGTTAGGAGCTGCGAGGAACCATAACTTTTTTCACCATTTGTATCCCAGAAGCAATTATGGAAGGACTAAAAATGGCGAATAAGCATACATTAATTATTACTAGACGCACCTAACACAGAACGCATTACTTAACGTACTGACTCCAGGAATTTTGAAAAGCAAACACCGAGGCATTCGAAGTCCACAAACAGAAAAAGACTAGCCACACAGTGAAATTCATTCAGCATGCATCCATCATTTGGCATTATGAAGTGTCAGGAGGAAATTGTGAAAAAGTGTTGGAATAAGCTTCCACGCAGCAAAATGAGGTGCAAACAACACGACACAAGATATTGGCCGGGAATAATCCGAATAATATGGTTAATGTAGTGGTAATAGCAAAGACTGTTGCACAAATTTTTACAGAAGTAGGAAAAGTAATAAAAATGTACTAGAAATAGAGGCAATGATGAAATTTAAATTTAAATGCTACCTATAAAGGAAGTAAGCGAAGCCTTAATTGGAGTGCAGAGGGAAAAATCGCCAGGGAGGTACCAAGAAACTGCATTTGTGTTGAAGCATGGCGGGAATACGGTGTTTGCGAAGTATGTCACCATGTGGACGCCATCTCTAACGCTGTAAACCTTCCTTAAAGTGCGTCGGAATTATGTAAGTCATTATTAGCGAAAAAAATCAAGATTGTCTCAAATTCAAGAATTCAACATCAGGCATTCTACTACGAAGCGAAGAAGATCGCTTGAGAGCAGATTGTGCGGCAATAAACCACATTCTTATTGCATTTCAGCGTACAGAGGGCAGCGTACAGTAGTCATGCCTCTTAGAATATCTGTCATATAAAATGAACAGAAGTTTATTGAGCCGATGGTGCGACGCCATTTTATGCACGGCGACAGTTCTTCTTGGTTAAGACTGGAGTGCTACACAAACACCTGTGACTGCTTTGTCCCGCCAAGCAGGTGGGCCGCACGACGGTGTGCCTGGCTATTATGAGCCTTCCTGCTTCAGGGCATCTTCAATCTGTCGCCGGTGCTGCTGGCGCCATCTATTTAAGATGCGTGTAAAAATACGGGCCTAGCAAATTGATTGTAGTTGAGGTAGCTGTTTCTTTCAGGCATTTAAAAATGAAGGTTGCCAGTTGCTCTAGATACATGTCTTGAAAAGCCATAAATGACTGCACAGTATGTTTTAAGAGCGAATAAAAGAGGCTAGCGGGAGCTGTCTTGTGCAGCTCATGAAACGTGCGCGTGTCGGATCTGTAGCCCGCGCTCTACCATGAAGAAAAGGTCTCGCAGAGCATGGCATGGTGTAACCAGGCCGTGCAAGAAGCATTATTAACGTTGTAGAATTTATCTCCAACCAACCCTGAAAGGTCATACGTCTCCACGCGGTGCATGACTCAGTAATAAATTAGACGCGCGGCCAGAGATTCATCTTATTCTGAGCAATAGAGTGAAAACAGCTATTTATAAGAGTTGTAGTAGAAATTTTAGCCATCCCGTTTCGGCAGCGCCACGTGACAACGCTGCATGACTGTGCTGTATACTTCTACTATCAAGACGCCTTCTCTTTTTTTGTTAACCTATAGGCGTATGCCCAGGATTTCTCTGTACGACAGGAAAGGCATAATAAACCTGGCATACACTAAATAGTGTTTCGACTTCACCTTGTGGTATTTGAGATAACTGACAACTGAAACCGTAAACAAAGAACTGCTTTAACACAGCACGCAGTTAAGGATAATTCTGGCTGTTAAGACGTCCCTCGCAGTCACAGAAACAGGGCAATGACCAACGAGGATTTCTAAATATGTATTAGCTTCTGACGTGTAGCAGCTTCATTAGAGGGAAAATTAAAAACTTCGACTGATATAAATACGCCGCAACTTCTCCTTCCTTGCTGTGTATCACTGCAAATGTAATTGTCACCAGAGGCTGAACACTTCTGGTAATGCAGCCCGCACCTCGTGCCAAAGGGTTTCTGGTTTTTTTTTAGTTAGAAAGAAAAGCTTCGGGTCCTAGCCAACCGGCCCCTGCGCAGTACTTGCTAACCGGCTCGCGCACTCTTCTAAGCATGCCGATTCTAATGTTCTGGTAACCGCGACACATCGCCAGTACTGGGGATCATACAATAAAGTGAATCTCTAGGAAAAACAGGGCACCGAAAATTTCACTCGAATTTAATTCTGCTTAGTTTGTCCCCAAACAATCCAGTTGAAGATCTGGTCACAGAGCTTCCTGAATTACTTTACCACGTGACTGCATGCGTGACCTGCTTGCCGTTTTTTTACACTGTTTTTTCTGTTCGAGTAAACAACTTCTTCAGGCTAATGGACACAAAACGGTTTTCTCTACAATGAGTGTTATCCTTTATGGCAAAATTACACTGACTGTCGTAACACAGCAAAAAAAGTCCTTGGAGTGCAGACTAATGTTACTACGCGGCTTACCTTGGTTATAGAAAAGAGTCCAGGCTCGGAGTAACCGAAAAGTACTATTATGCAAGCGAAATCGCACGAAATGATCACGCCAATTTAACACGCATGCATACACGGTGTAAGCAATAGAAAGTGTAATAGTCACAAATCTCGAGGATAAGTTTATAATTTACTGTCCCTTCTTGCCCGCCAACCACGTACGAGCCTATATAAGAACTTTCAAAAATGTGCTGCAGTTCTTTGCGCATCTTGTGAAGAAAGTATTTTGGAAGATTTTATGTGCCTGTAGGAAAACTGCAATAAAAATTTAATATCGCAACTGTACCAAAACCTTTGCACAATCGATTTTTTGCCTGCCGCAGAAGAGGACTTCGTCCCCCATATGGTCTGCTTGAGACGCAGGTATGCCCGGCATGAGTAGGTTTGATTTCTCACTCTTATGGTTCTTTCCACTTTCCTCAAGAAAGGCGGTAGTGTGACGTCAGAGCGCCTGTGAGGTGCCAGAAACGACACGCTGAGAAGGTTCATTTAAGCAGGATCGGAGAACACATTTTACTTATCTTTTTTATGGATTCTGTGACCATGTGTACAAGGTCATAGCAGATAGGAAGCAGATTTGAAAATAATAAAATATATACACTTACCAAACAAAACTACAGGGAAAATATAACTTCAGAAAGAGCATATTTTGACAAAAATGTTGTAAGCCAAGGAACATGAATCAGTTCGGTTATCTATTTATTTGTTCCGCTAACTCAATAAATAAACGGTCCACTATGCTTGACTAGCAGAAAACAGTGCAGTGACATGTTTTACTACGGACATATTTATCTTATTTTTTAGATATTTACTGAGCAAGAGAAGTGCTCGCGTACTATAAACTTAAATACCCATTACCTGTCCGGTACAGCAAAACATATCGTAAGTTCCTATAAGGTTAGCACCCTGTGGATAGGTGCATATTCCGAGGGGATGATTGTTAGATCGGAAAACAGACGCGTTGAGCTCATCGATGGGGGTCTCAAGGCGCGAAATCCGTGGGTCGGCAGGCGGCAAGACAGCAGCGATGAACGGGGAAGCCACCTCTTGAACCTTATCTGTCAGCTCCGCTAGGCGGTCGAGGGCGATGTTGCCAGCCGCAGGGAGGACAATGCGAACGGGCTGCGGATGGCGTTGTAGGAAGCGCTGTCGAAGCAACGGAGCGTGGCTGGAGACGTCGTGCGACCTGCGAAGCAGCCGTATCTGACGCAGTAGTTGGGAGGGGCCCTCCAGCACGGCCAACGCGCGGCTACACGAGATAGAAAATAAAGACTGCGCCTTGAGGCGGAACGTGAAGCCAGGGCTAGCAGTTCTGTTCTGGATTAGATCCAAGTGAGCTGTCTCGTTTCTTCATTCCCGAGGCATAAGCCTACAAGTGGTGATCTAGGATTAACACAATGACTGATCCGGGCGACCTCTCCACGGAACGAGACTCGCACTCACAGCACGTCTCGAGACTGTAGCTTCGCCACCCACCTTTCAGCCGCCAGCACCCGCAAGTCTGGTTTTTCGAGATCGAGGCGAAGTTCCACAAAAACCGCACCACCTCTGCAACGACGCGCTGCTAATGGATCGGCTCCGCGCTTGATACTGATGTTGCAACGAGCTCTCGGAATTTCTCTGCCAACCCAGGGGAGATACACCGTATCAGCCCATCAAGACCAATGTGCTGGAGAGATCCTTGGCGTCGGAACGCGCCCTCCTCCAGTAGCTCCTTACCGGCGTCCGTCCCAACTGCTCAGCTTCGCGGGGCGCGTGTCGTCGCTACCCATGCCGCGTTGCTTCGAGAGCTCTTCCTCCAATGACTTCCTCAGCACATTCATATTGTCCTCGCTGCGGCCGGCAAGATCGCCCTCGACTGCCTGGCGGAGCTTACCGATGAGGTTTGTGAGGTTGGTTCCCTTCCATCACTGCTGTCTTGTCGGCTGCCGACCCAGCGATTTCGAGCCTTGAGGCCCGCATTTATGAGCTGAAAGCATCTGTCTCCGCACTCCGGCGCCGTTTGCAGGAGAACCGTTCGCCTCGTCCCAGCCATCGCTCCCGTTCGCGTGCACGTCAAGAAAGGAGCCCCAGCCTTCCTTATCTCTGCTGATGCCACTGGAGGTTCCGGCACGGCGCATTGAAGCGCACATCTCAGTGTTCGGGGTCGGGAACGCCCACCGAATTCACTTACGCTGGCGTGTGGTCTCGGTTCTCGTCCTGGCCGCCTTTTTATGTAAACTGACAGGGTCTCTAACGGCCGGCTCCTCATCGACACGGGCGGAGAAATCAGCATGGTTCCGCCGACTAAGTCTGACGGTTACAATTCAAGGGGGCAGTGGCTCCTTGTTTTTTACGTGCCTCGTTCATAGCGCCATACGGACTTCACTCCCTCACCCTTGAATTAGGACTGCGCCCCAGTTTTCGGTGGGTTTTGTCATCGCCGACGTTGTTCACTCGATCTCCGGCTCAGATTTCGTCTCCTACTTGGACTTGGACGTCAGCGTGCTACCTCATCGCCTCACAGATGGTTTGTCTCGTCTCTACACATCTGGAATCCTCTCCAACCTGGCTCCCATCCACATGCTGACACCTTCCTCATCCTTAGAGAAAATCCTGGGGGACTTCCGCAGATAACCAAGCTATTCAACCTTCCTCAGCCGCAGAAGCATACCGTGACAACACCACGTTGTCTCCCGTAGCCCAACAGCAGCCGTTCTACTATGTCGTCAGTTTGGGGACTGTATGGAGATCACCAAATGGTAGTTTCACCACACACTGCTGCTCGGCATTATACGCCGGTCGTCCAGCGCGTGAGCTTCTCCGCTACATCTAGTGCCGAGGCTGCATCCCGGTCACTGGCGTCCGCACGGAGACCATCGAGCCTGGAATGCTAAGGCTGTCCACGACAGCTATTCGCTGCCTCCATTCAGGACTTTACATCGCGCCTGGACGGCTGCACTGTATATATCAAAGTGGACTTGTTTAAGGCACGCCACCAGATGCCCGTCGGGCCAGCAGATATACCTAAGACCGGCATCATGACGTCCTTTGGTTTGAGCACGTGGGGATGCCTTTTGGGCTCTCTATAACTCGGCTCAAACCTTCCGGCGCTTCATCTCTAAGGTCACGCGGCGTCGCACTACTCTGTTCGCGTACATCGATGATGTACTCTACGCCAGCCCAACGCCTGAAGACCACGAGTGCGATCTATGTGCCATCTTCCAACGCCTAAAGCAGTATGGCCTGGTCGAGAACGCCGCCAGATGCGTCTCGGCATGCCTGAGCTCGAGGTTTTGGGCCATCAAATATCGCATGAAACCGCCCCCTCGTGTCCCACGTTAAGACTATCCAGGATTATTCCCAGCCCAATACTCTCCGCAGAGCTGGTCGCCTGCTGGCCGACCTCCTTCTATCAACTGCTGGCCCGTCCTCTACAATTTCCTCGTCATCAGAAGCCAAGCCCGCCTTTAGTTGCCAACGAAGCTGTCACGAACGTCGTGCTTCTGATTAATCTGTGCAGCAAGGCCCCTGCTAGGATAATGGTGGATGTCTCCTGCATGACCGTCGGAGCCGGCTTACAGCAGTGCGTTAACTACGAGTGCCGTCGCTTGCCCTTTAACTCGCGGTAGCTACTTCCTGCTGAGACCCGCTAGTGTCTTCGGCCGCGAGCTACTAGCTATCTACGCTAACAACAGCACCTTTGACATTTTCTGGAAGGATGCCAGTTTCGCGTGCGGACCGATCACAAGCCACTGGCGTATATTTTCTGAACCAATACATCGATGTACGTGTTCGGCGAACTCGGCCATCTCACTTATATTTCGGAATTTACAACCGACATCCCCCACGTGACAACCACGTGACAACGTCGGCCCGACAACAGCGCCGCTGATGCGCTTTTTCTTATAGCTGCTTCGGCTCTCCATCTTCAACCGTCAGTTGGGGCCGCATTCACGTCCGTGCAACAGAATGACAGCGAGCTCAAGGCTTTTTGGGAGAACCCAAGTTCTCTCGGGCTGCGGCTTGTGCCCAATCTATGCTCGCCTGCGCATTTATTGTGGGACCTCTTAGCAGAGCTTCCCCGTCGTTTCGTTCTGGCTCCATTACGTCGCACCATTTTCCACTCGCTACATGACATCTGTCACCCATGCATTCGGACTACTCAGCGCCTTCTCACACAGTGCCATGTTTGGCCCAGTGTTTGGACCTCATCTCTCGCTATATGAAACACGAGTCACAGGACCCGCGCCGTCAGGCCCGTCTTCGCAGCCTCCGTAGGCAATGCTTCCAGACACCTCCGCTATGTTTGTGAATTTGGCTTCCTATGCACAGCCCCACAGATATGCTTGCGCAGCGTGACATGCTTTTCTTGGAGCGTCCTTCACGGCACAGTATCCGGCGGCCGCAGAAGCCATTGGAATAGCCATCACCATCAAAATGAGCGACACGCACTAGCAAGGCACTAGCATTTTTACAGACTCCCAAGCCGCCTATAGAGCCTATACGAGTAGATGTGTCCCGCGCACGGCTCTCCGCGTACGGGGCGGCCATCTCCAGTATGATCACGTTATCACCTGAGTCCCAGGACATGCACGTCTCGATGGTAATGAAACTTAGTCACGTTCGGACACTTCAAATCTACGCCTGCAGATGAATGCTTTTAACCCTGCCAGAGTCGCTAAGTTCCATTTCGTCTGAGCCAAAACTTCTCCCAAGCAAAGCTTTCGAATTTCATACAAGTCTGCCTTTATCACTCTGCACCTCGTGCCTTCAAAACTGCAATGCAAAACATACTAGCATGCATGCCTTCACACTCACAGCGTACATACATAGCCATCCTTACAAACATGAATCTTTGCTTTCGAGTTCTTTACTGGAAAAAATCATACCGTTCCTTGCTTTTACGCATAAAACTGATAACTTCAATTCCGACTACGTATCTGCGATGGCCTTAAAAACCGCGTGCCTTTTCTTTTGCCTAATTGAATTATTAATTGAACACATTCACTCAGGATTTTGTTAATTGTGGCTGGTCAATTCCTCAGTCCAGTAATCATACGGCTTTTGCTGCCGGAGACTCGTTTTCTTCGGAAACCGTACTGCGCTACACATGCCCATCTATGAAGTGCGATAATTTTCACCGGCTGAAAGCTGTCGGTAAAAACACAATACAGATAACATAAAAAAACATACGTGACCTAAGGTTGAGTATGGTAAGTAAGACCATATGAAACAACCTTGGAGAAAAGTTTTCAATATTTAAATATTGTAAGATGCTGCTATGGAAATATTGAAGGCAATGGTGGATTATTGTGATGAACAGAAAACTTCTAAAATTTTCTATCGCTTGCACTCAGTACTAAGACTCTCATGGTGCAATGCTTTTAACGACAGAAAAACGCTTATAGAAAAAAAAAATGCCCGCCTGCCGAGTGGAGACCTGCGCATATATTAGTGTGGAAGTGAAGTCTTAGATTCCATGGAAAAATAACGTTCATATGCTCTTTCCCGTTGAAAAAAGCTTTGGCCCTGAATTGCTGGGTATGAATCAACATGGTTTAACCACGCGAATTACCTCGTCCTGTGCGTAATTTCGCTTCGTGAGGTGAGCTGAAAAAAATCCTGGAAACATGTCGGTACCTTGCAGAAAATGTTACTATTTCCCAGTCGTTCTCATGGAAACATCGACACATTTATTTTCCCGTCGCCACTTCTTTTGCACGAAAACTAACCCTATCTGCTTAGCAGCCAGATTGTTTTTACTGTCCCGACCACTTGAACTAGGCATGTCTGATTCAGCCACCAAAATAGGGAGTTTCAAATGAGGCGCTTCGAAAAGTGATTTTAAAAGACACAAGGCTCGTCGCGACTAATTTTCAAATTGGAAAATATATGTGGGAGCCAGCGTGGATTTCATACTAATGGGAGGAACGCCGTTTGTTCGCACTTTCAAAATATATCATTTGCTTTATGCTTCTTCAGCAGAACCCCCGAATATCTTGTGCTGTGTCAGTGTGTTGTACTCATTCATAGCTGCGGTGCAGGCATCAGCACTGACTGAAGGTGAATAGCGTATTCTGATCATCGAGTTCTCCCCAAGCTTTAGACGCAATTTTATTACTGAAAAAACTGCAGCCCTGAACGTCCTCACCCCAATACCTCATCCTCGAATTTGCGAAAGCGGTCCGCTCACTAAGCGGAACCTCGAACGATGGTAATCCTGCTGAGAAGACTTCTTTAAAATCAAATATCTGCCTTGGAATTTTCCTGTGGCTATCGGTTCCCATTTTTCTGCAAGATAGTAAAACGATACATCCGCTTCATTCATGTAAATGACAAGGTAAGCACATTCATGTGTTTCGGCTTCGCCTTCAGTTAAAACTTTTCACGTTACGTTTCATTGTTTTCATTTCTTCTCAAATATTTTTCCCACAAGGCAGCGCTAACGGCAAGACGAGGCAATTTTGCCTGGCTTATTCGGCATTTACAATGGCTACGATGACAAAAAAAAATGTCCACCTTAATGACTGCACAGCTAATTTTCTTCCCCAACACCAACAGCCAAAGTATCCGCAATTCACACTGCACGTACATCGAAAGACACGATCACGTGGCCGTGGTGACATGCGAAGGAAGTTGGGATCTCTACATCACCGCGGATCGGATATCCATCTAGTCGGTGGACACTGCCAAACCAGGCATTCCATCACATGATCGCAAGGAACACATACTGCACTATCAAGACGAAAGTTTTTATGTCCAAAAATTATCCGACACGCTTTACCTTGTCTTGAGGGTTCCTTAAAAGATCTATTCGCTCTTTATCTCCTTGAGTGAGCGTTTTTATTCCGTAGCTTCAAAACCGTCAGAAGAATGAAAGGCGCCTTACCTTTCCCCCGGGGGAAAATCTCCATTGGTGCTTCACAGATGCCCGGGCCGATTAACTCACAGAGAGCCAGCAAGCCGTCATTAAAGAATCAGTTAAAGCGAATAGCCTGCTACGGTGAAAAGATCCGCCCGAATCTAAATCCTTGTTCAGGAAAAGATGTGGATGTGATTAAAAGTGCACTTCTCGTCCTGAACGCAAAACTTATAATGCGAACGTACGACATTTTATCCCACTTAAATAAAGATCTCCTTAGAGGAAGCATTGACGTCGTAATGGAGTTGTGCGTGGCCACGGAATACAGCATTTCGTACACATCCGTTCCTCCGGCGTGTACATACACTTACGAAACTTTCTACGCCCTACGCGAGATCCCTCACGTTGTATCAATGTACAGAATCTTAATCAATAGCGCGATTGGATTTTCACTTACCGTCGCCAGCCTTGCAGCCTGTCTATTCGTGGTGACTTGCGCTGATCTCCAACAATTTGGATCCGCGAATCTCAGTTCCTTCCTCGATTACTTAATATTTTTGTGGCGATATTTTAATCCATGTCGTCTTCACTTCCTGTCATCAAACGCTGCAGTCCGAGCCGCACTATCGTGTATTCTTGCTGGATTCTAGCCATGCTTCCGCTCTCAAACTACTTTCTAATTGAGCTGACTTCAAGGCTTAGTTTGCGTTCGCGTCCGAACAGCATTGACACGCTTGCTGAACTGGAAGACGCTCTCGACCGCGGACACGTGTCTTCATGCATTGCTCATAGATCGGCCATGCACTCTGATTTGGTTAACAAAATTTCGATAACGCCGCTGTATTCAAAGCTCCGGGCAGAGTTCTTGAAGCCACGCAAGAGAGTGTCTCTCACCGTTACGAGTTCGAGCAAATGCTAGCAGTGTGCACAAAGGAAAGGACGAATCTGTTTGATAAACCGGCTTCCTAACTGTTTCATCACATACATCGCACCGGGACTGTTGGAATCGAAGGAAAGGATAAAGGTAATCATGGTGGTAACACCTGTGCGCAAGAGCTACCCATTCGAAATAGCTTACAATGTCTTGCTTCGTAAAATATTTGAGGCTTCTTTGGTGAGACCAGATATTCAGGATATCATTTGCCCTTTTCTCGAAATGAGCTCATGGAACAACGATGACAATTGTGGGCAACTCGCAGAATTTCAGTATTTTTTCTTATTTTGCAGCGTTCATGGCCTTCTCTGTGTTTATACTCGTAATTGAGGTAGTTGTTGGCGTATATCTCTCCAGATTAAAAAGTTTGCAGGCATAGGGTGGGCGCACCTGGCAAAGGACAGGGTTAGTTAGAGAACGTCTTAAGTAAGAGTAGTGCAGCGCAAAAAAAAACAGGAATATAAGGAGAACACACAAACAACAGGACTGGCGCTGGTAAAAGCCTTTCCTCTTGTTTTTGCCTTCTCCTTCTGCCGCTATTTTTTGCGCTGCACTACTCACTTAAGATGAACCACAGACTAGCCCACACCAAGATTTTGAGAGAGTAATTAGAGAGACATGGGTGAGGCCTTTGCCCTGCGGGGGTGTATTCAGTCCAATGATGATGATGATGATTTCTCTTAATGTTTTCCTCAGCGATGCGCATTCATTTTCAGATACTGCCGATAATCATGTCTTAAAGTGTTAGCTCTCACGGCTGATGTTCCCAGGAAAGGCTAGTGGCTTCTCTATTTCTGTCTATTTCGGTTTGCAATACGCCCTGCGCCTTTTCATGTGTAGCTCGAAGCACTGCTTTTCTTCCTCATTTCTGCACACAACTGCGCACACGAATTGTAAAACCAATAAAGCAGAATTATATAACCAGAAACTTTAAATCATAGCACGATGATATTTGCCTCAAATTTGATCGGTTAGGATTCGTGTATGCAAGAAAAAATAATTGAAACACAGGAATTAAAAACAGCGGGCGTATTTACGGTGAAGGAATAAAGACCACGATAAGGAAAGATTGCGCAGTATGAGTCAAGTAAACTGCGGCTGGAAAGGTTCTTGCGAAACAAGGAATGCAATGCAAAAAAAGACAAAATCTGGGTTCGCAATTTTCGTTCTGTATATTTCTTTGCATATTGTTTTTATCCCTGACATCGATAAACATATTTTAAGTAAACAAGCACAGCGTGCAGTTTTCGAAGAAAATCAGGTTTGATAAATATGAAGATAACACCTTTATTTTTAATCCAGTCAGTGAGAGATGCGTTCGAAAGGAGATGGGAAGCCAGCTTGACAATCTAACTGCTTTCTTTTAATGTAAACATATGAGTTGCGCAGTTACAAAGTAGAGCCCAACGTGGACCCAATTTCCCTTCGAATGCAGAGCAACAACAATAAACAAAAAATGCGTGATCTGCCAAAAACAAGTTTGCGCAATACAGGGATTGCAGCAAGGTTTTTGATGTCAGGAAGGTGCCGCAGCTTGAAAAAATTTGGTGAGAATTGATAATTAACTAGCGAGAAGCAAAAGAGATCAATGCAGCTGAGGATAATAAATAATATTTAACACTCCGGTTAAGGTAAAAACTCCTCAAACTGGATTTAGGTACCGCGCCAAGGAGATTGTTGCAGTTGACGAAATAATTCAACACTGCAAATATTTTAAGACAAGCCAATCTCCTAGTGCATACCGCTCGGATTCAAGCCGTGGCTCGCACGGCATAGCCATTAGAGATTTCTTCGCGCAAGCTAACCTTCTCGTGAATTGCACATGGCGCCTTGTTATCTCCTCGTTTGTCTCACTATTCTTAGTTGTGCTGCTTGTTTTCGCCCAGGAAACAAACTTGCATTTTGGTTTATGGTCCTGTTCTATTGATGCCTTTGCGACGGACGGATACTCTTCCGTTTGCTTACTGTGAATACCGCCCATGAATTCTCACTTTGCATCATCCTTCGCAAGCACGTGTGTGCACGTCGGAAAGCACTCGTAAACACCGTAATAGACAAAAAATGCATAATAGTTGGTCAAATGCACTAGGCGTCATTCGATCCTCCCGCCTGCGCCTAAAAGCAGATGAGAATGAAATTTCGCTTGCGCAGACTGGTCACACGGCAGGATGACTTCACTTGAATCGAACAGCTTACGGCGACGTGGAGGGCACCGAAATTGTAGAATTTCGATGGCAGTGGTCGTGGTTTGGCGGTGTTTATGCAGCGATTTAATTATCATTGCTGTTTCCTCTCAGCAGTTACTAAGCCTGAGCCATTCATTGTAATGAATGTGTCCACCATTGTCCCCAATGACCCCGTCATATCAAAATACTGTGGCTACCGCGAAAAACGACTCCTGCACAGAGCAGCTGGTGATGCGACACTTTTCTTCACTTCGGCCATCTCTGCACCTTTGTTGCATTACAGGAGCCTTGATTGCGGCAGCTCTATGTTCTCTGGCAGTTTGATTATTGATCAGGTGCCAATTTGGAAGAAGCCTTGGCCTGACTGCCTTTCGCGAGAAATCTACAAGGCCGTTAACTCCATCTCGAGCCCCAATTATGTTTAAAATTTCCATAAAAAATCTCGAGATCGGAATTTTCAGGCAGTCGTTCAATAAAACTCGCATTGTAATCATGATAAACTGCACTGGTTAAAAAACGCAGAATGTAGAGGGGTATTGGGAAATTTCTCTATATCCGGTCAATTATAATGTTTATGCTCAGAGTTTGCAATTTCCACTACGACTGCAAATCGCGAGACGTACAGCTTGAGTGGCCGTCCAAATCAAACTTATCTACATAGTGGCCGAAAAATCTTGCAGTTACTGCCGTTACTCTCAGGAACTAATAAGAATGCTTTAAATTGACCTTGAGAAGCAACTGGTTGTGCTCCTCACAATCTTTTCTTATTACTCTAAGAAGACGTCAATGTTGACTCAGTTGTATAGAAAGGAATATCTATTTGGTGCAATTACTGCTCTACTGCTAATTTTGATACAATCTGGGAGGCGAATCCGAATGTCGGCGTGCCGTAGCGTTGATACAACAGAAATGTGGGCCTTCGCGAGAAGTGAAATAAACTAACAAAAACATTTGACTACCATCGACAAATACCCATTGCATATTACAGATATGTGCACGTGCTAATTTACGTGATGCGAAGGCCATGATTAAACAATCCGATCGAAAATCGCTATGAGAAATAGCTCCAATCTCTTGCCGTGATCAGATGTCTGCACGTATTTTTATTGGCTAAGAGAAATAGCTCAAAACTTTTGCCGGGATCAGATGTCTGTACATATATTTATCCCAGGAACACAACTAAAGGGAAAACCTCATATATTATGGATGCAGATTTTACACAAAAGCTAACTTTAGCCAAAATGCAAATGGAAGTCGTTGGCTTGGGATTTAATGGCGTACTGCGCACCGTGGATTATGGTGTTGATGTCGCATATACATTTTCTAGTGCTTGTACAAGCCTGAAGCAGAAACTCATTTATTTTTTGATTTGTAGGCTGTACTGGATAGCGGCTGCAAGGTATAGAGTAGGAACGTAAATATGGATATATCAATCTCGAGGGACCGGTATAAGATCACAAACGGGCTTTTTTCATGCTCGATTCGCAGTTCAACCAATCGTGTGCTCTAAATATTGAAGTATTTTTCTAAGAAGACTGGGCGCGCTTTGATAGCACTCAAGTTAACCGGCCATTAATCCGTAGAAACTTGGTGGAAGCTGCTCTCCCTATTTGCGCTTTACTAGCTACCGGTCACTTGTGCCGCTTACTTTTATATCATCCAGATATGTGTTGTCAAACTGAGCTATAAATTTCAAAAAAGGTACATTGAATAAAGATTCTACAAATAAGTATTCGAATACGATTTTGTCTGCGGCAGTTACATAATACTCGGCATTTTGATGATTTGTTTACTGTTGCTTTTTAAACCATTAGAGCTCATCTACCAACATATATGTTGCAACAAGCATTCATTATGAAAAATGCGATGACATCCGAACATCCTATGTGTTCCGTTCAAAATTGCTGACCACATTGGACCTCTATTACAGCCACCTGCTCTGCTCGTGGTCCTAAGTGTAATAAAATATTTGCTTAGACTGTTCTTTTCGTTACAGTAAATTTTGCATATTTGTTTGTACAATTCTGGCTTGCGGTTGTGCGAATTCTGTCGAAAATAAGTTTTTTTTTTCACTGGAAATCTTATTTGCAACTTCTCTGCAGCCGAAAAAACAACGTCGGCTCTTACTCTTTTGCTAAACTTTTCTCAAAATATGTGAAATTTTATGAGTGCACGCAATGTCTGCCACTCGATTTCTTTGATATTGTTGACAGCTGTCGCAAGTTTGACATTTGTTGCAAGAAAAAAAGATCAGCTGTGTCGAGAAAATTTTAGTCCACAGAGATCGGGAACCAGGATGATAGCTGTGTAAAAGCTCCGTGGATGTCTTTATCGGGAAAGAATACGTTTTCTTGAACTGTGTGGCTTAGCCGTTGTTTTTTGCAGGGTACTTGTAGCACGCGTGTGCTGGCTGCAGTGATTTTAATTCCTTTTTTGGTAGCCTTACGTGTGTTTTTATGCGCAGTGCGCCAAATAAATGCCATTTGTTGTTAATTGCTGTGTTTTGTCCGATTGTACTCTTCCTTCCTCTCTCTTCTTAGGCCGTGTGCCGTTGCGCACTCGGCCTCATGCAAAACCAACTTTCCCAGCAGTTTGTTCATTCAAACTTAGAACTCTGCTTACGCGTGAGAAAGCGATTATACGTCTCGCGATTATACGTTTGCATGGCTCAACGTATCCACCTTCGTGGGTTTTCTATAAACACATCAATCATGAGGTCTAAAAGTTAGCCGGAGCAGAGGCCGTCAAAATGAATGTGAAATACTGAAAACACGGATAAGTTTTTTCGCGCCGTGCGACTGCAAGAACACTCCTTCGATGAACAAATAAAAGTCGGTTCACTTCGTTAACTCAAAAACCGCGAATTCCCAGATCCGGGAGAGCTATACATACAGACTTCTCTAGAAAAGCTATAGAACAATACATACTTGATGCTTAAGCAAATCGTTAGGCTACACCTCCAAGCTATTCACGAAGGAACGTTATGATCTAGATACACTGAGGAAACCAAGTGAGATTGTTGTCAGTCTTGCGGAGAAAGGAGAAGCAATTGTAGTTTTAGAGGGTAAAAAATACAGACAGAAAAAAAACGACCAAATTAACAGTCCAAAATTTTACAGATTACTTTTCGCAGATACTGCCACCGAGCGCCAAAACATTATTAGTCTCTCTCAGCAAACTTATTCAGAAAGAACAAATAAAACCTCGAATAAGCAACCAACCTCTCCCCGGGGCGTGTTTACATGCTCTCAAAAATGGATAAATAAAATAATCCCTGTCTACCAATATTCTCCGGCAATGGCATTCTCACGAATCCCATCTTCACCTACACAGACACCTTCATTATACATATCACTCCCACGCACCCCTGCTACATGCATGACACCCACTATTCCATCGAATAATTAACGAAAGCAACAGCTCCCGAGAGTGCTTTCTTGTGACGCTAAATGTGGCGTCCCTCCACACCAATATCCTGCACCATGATGGCATCAGGCTGTGATCACGTCGTACAAATAATTACCTAGTTCGTACTGGAACCATATTCCTTCGACTTCAAATACATTTATTACTTTCAAACGACCGGTACAGATTGTTTATATTGGATC
This sequence comes from Amblyomma americanum, assembly GCF_052857255.1. NCBI lineage: Eukaryota > Metazoa > Arthropoda > Arachnida > Ixodida > Ixodidae > Amblyomma > Amblyomma americanum. Next base: position 130,075,740 of record NC_135501.1, read on the forward strand.
GAATTGAAAGTTATTTTCCTCCAGTCTAGTTTAACCGCTGTGTACAAACTGTCCCTTGTGGGCATATTCATGGTGTGGACACAAAGTTAAAGTCACCACAACCAATTTTTTGAAGCCTTTAACGACAGCCATTGAAGTTTATCTTTCACACACAGCTACTGCGCTCACCCAATTAACTTTCTGCACCTGCTAAATCAAGTTGAAATGGTACACTGATTAAATGCGTTTACAGAAATCCCACTGAGGGATAAGAATGCATCACTGATAATGTGCGAATATGAATATGAATAAGTGAATATGTGAATATCAGCGACTGCATGGCTTTCTCGAAAAAAAAAGGCAAGCTATTCAGACTTTGGGTTTGATTTGAAGAATTGCGCCTAAAACTGGTGGCGCAGGCTCGTTCGTTGCACGGCAATCGGTGAGGGCAGTTCTGCAGCCACGTATTGTTTATCAAGCCCAGTTTAAACATCTTACAAGAGCCAAATAGGATCGCCTTGAAGCCGTGAACCGAGAGGCTATGAGGACCATTGCGTGCCTTCCACTCATCACACCGGTCATATCTTTACAAGAGAATGCGCAGCGCAATACCATTGATGAGCTGGCGCAGGAGCGCCATGAAGCGCGCAGCCTTATGGCTAGTCTATCGCACTCCACGCATGCACTGAGGACTTATGCAACAACACACTCCATTATTCAGCCACCAACGCCAGTTCTTCCCCCCTGGAAGTTTGTACAGCTCAGCGACAACAAGCCAACAGATAATCGCCGGCCAACATCTGCTAATTCGGCATCGTTGCTTCGCCAGAAATTTGAGGAACAAGATGCTTACCTGCCTGATGGATCCATTGTTGTCTACGTAGACGCAAGCATACAAGACTGCAAAGCAACAAGAGCTATATACTGCCCGTGCAGACCTGCCCTGAATCAAACCTCTTGGTTTCAGCTTACGGAACCCCATTCATCCTTTTGTGCTGAGCTCGTTGCAGTTCAAGAAGCACTCTGCTCCGTGGCCGACATAACTATGCTCACTGCGGCCAGCGTTTTCATCCGCACTGACGCCCTTCAAGTTGTCCGGTTGGTACGACGTATTAGCCGCTGTCCAACGATATGTCAGGACATCCATCGGCTCGCGGCACGCATCCCGCTGCCAGTAGGTATTGAGTGGGTCCCACGGGATCTGCTGACCTATCAAAGGCAGGCAGATTTAGCGACCCGTCTTCCGAATACAAACTCATCACCGCCTCGGCTCCTTCATTTGGACAATTTTACCCTCCTTTCTTTAAGAAAGAAACTTCTCCGGCGCCGCACACGTGCTCAAATTCCTCCGTGTGCGGTAATCCTCCCCCGCGGTCTTACCCATGCAGAGGAGGTTGCGCTTAGGAGGATCCGGGTCGGGGTTTCCCTGAAATCAGCCTTCACATGGAAGTGGCCTCAGTACCGTGATTTGTTTCCTCGGCCAGGGTGTCCGATATGTAAACACGAGGACATTGAAGTCCACATACATCACTTACTGTGGGACTGCCCAGCTCTCAAGCCTACAAGGATCCGGCACCTGATGGTAGCAGGTCTTTCACAAAGCCTGGACGCTTTACAGGTCTTTACATTACCTGGACGCAGGGACCGTATGATCGTTCTCTACTGGACTACATCGAATCAGCTAACCTTTTTTTCATTCATTTAATCTCTACTACATCATCAATCTCACCTTCACCCATCATTGATGCCCTGGGGCAGTAAATTTCGCTTAAAAATATGTGGCTCAGATATAAATACTTCTTTACTCACCTTCGTGGGACACTAGCTTTGACGTGCTGGTCGCGAAGGATGCTTATGATTTCATTCCTGGTCATGGCGGCCACATTTATAGTGAGGCGAAATGGAAAAGCTTCTGTCTGCTGTGCGATGTCAGCGAATGATAAAATGCCAAAAGGCTAAAATTATCCTGGAGGCTTCCACGGCGCTTTTCGTGCTAGCCAATGTACCGGTCTCTGAACAGAAACTGGACGTATCCTACCAACCAATCTTTCATATGGTGTTCCTTACCACAGACTTTTTGCAGTCTGACAGGGTAACGCCACATGACATGAACTTGCCCCAAATGGCCAGATGAAAATCTTTGCTTCCGAAATTGGTTTCGACGGCATCTGGTAGTATTTCTCTAGGTTTGTGACTGGTGTCTCTTCACCACTTAAACGCCGGCGCGCCTAGCCGCGCGCCTTGTGCTTACGGAGCGTAATAGAAACAATAACGTTAGTAGGTGCAAAACTTATATTATAACCAGATTCCTCTATTAGAATAGATTGCCGGAAGCCAACAGCACCACAGCCTTTCCAATTACGCAACTCTTCATATTTCACACCTTCCAATTACTGCGACATATTGTCGAAAGACCACTGCTCTAAAAACAAAAGAGCTGTAGTGGATTTCGTCGCAATAATCTAGACTACCTGACATAGCACCGCACATGGGAATCTTTCGCCTTTCTGTTATAGAGAAATGCTTTCAAACAAATAAATAAATCAAAAACTGTCTCTCTTCGCTGGAAACCTCAACCGTACCGTGAGTGAAACCCTGAAGCTGGGAGTGAAAGAAGGAAGAGGGAAAGAGGGCCGCAATGGAAGTTTGGCTTCAGACGTTCCTTTAAGGGACAGCTGAGTGGTAGCTGAGAGCGAACAGCTACTGTAGCGATGTACTTTAGCATAGCAAAAAAGTCTGTAAAAGAGCGTAAGACGTCTACAAAACTCGTCCCTCGGCTGTTCCTTAAGCTGAAATTTGTCACGAAAAAAAAATCCTCTGAGAGGGCGTCTCAAGATCGGGTACCACAGCACCACAGAAGTACACCACAGAGGACAACTCCGAAATTACTTTCTTTATGTATATTTTTATTTCGTGCATCACCTGGGTGGCAGTACTGCAGTGAGAAAAAATGCAAAAACACAATCAACATTTTTTACAATCAACATAATTTTTTAGCAGCATAGTTTGTACAATCAACATAAGAGGCACACCAAGCAACACGAGCACACATTGCCAAATTCAACATTCAACTCGTGAACAAATGCATTGTGTGATGAGATTGAAACAAATTCAGGCAATAAAGCGTTCCTTTCACGCGCTGCTCGAACAAAACACCGATGATCAGCGTATTTTAAATTACAAACTGAACATCCCTTGTGGGATACACACGTATCCCCTCTCGTCCCCCGCGCCACCGGCGACTGTGACTCACACGGGCGCGCTGGCAACCAGGAATGTGGAGAGAAGGCACCCCCGCGACTCTGCTCATTTCCGCCCCAGCACTGACGTGACGTCACGGCAGCGCGCTGCCTTCTGCGGAGAGGCTAGCCCGCCTAAGCTTGAAGGCAACGATTTGATGCCAGGGAGGCAATGCCCGAAGGGATAAAAGGGGGGAACGTGCGGCGGGAAGAGACTCTCGCTGCCGGACCTTACCTATGTGCCCCACGGACCCCTTTCGCTGCCCGCCGGCCCCGAACACCAACGCCGGTCGACGTCAACGACTTAGTGAGCTACTGAACATCTATTTTACGGATAGAACATTCTTCCGCAGTGTGCTTTACCTCGAGTTAGGATAGACTATTTCCTAGCGTGCTTTGCCGTTGCCTATTTCGTCCGAACCTGCCGTGGCTGCGACTCTGCGCCACGGGTTGGGGAAACGTGTTGCGTACTCGAATAACGCCTGCGTGTAGGTTGCTCGGAAGCTCGCCTTCCCGGCCGGCTGGACGCAGAGTGACCCCATATCTTGGCGCCCGAACGCAGGGCGAACTAGGCAATCGAGCAGTGACCTTTGTTGGAGCGAACGACTACCGTTGCCCTAACAAAGGATGGCAGCCGACAGGAGTGACTTGCAGTGTTTGGTTATGCTGTCAGAGCCACCGGCACATAACCAGGGCTCCCTACTTGACGCGCCGTTGGAAGGGTTTGAATTTGTGAATCTTGGGCGTTCCACGCGGAATAGCCGAGGAACATCCCCTGACGCGTTGGTAGGACTTAGGCCTGGCATGGGGAGCTCCACATCGTGCGCCTCGCCGCTCCGCGGCGCGAACAATGAGGCACCTAGGCCTCATCATTCGATGCCATCAGCGGCTGCGCCCAACTCCGGGGGCGTTAGTCCGCAATCATCCGAGGTGCTCTTGTAGAACGCAATGCAGGTTATGCAGACTCTAGCGGGTATTTTGCAAAACAATTTGCCAGCCCCGGCCCAGTCACCACGTGTTAGGATAGACTTGTCTACCTACACTGGGTACCACGACACTACGGGAGCAAACGAGTACCTCGACCGTCTGCTGCATTATCAGCAAGTGACAGGAATCGCAGACGCCCAAATGCTCGCGCGTGTTGTGCCTGTTTCTTTGACGGAGCAAGCGGCCCGCTGGTACCGACTAGCCGGCAACCGAGCGAGGACAATGGAGGAGTTTTGCGCAAGCTTCCGCGACGAATTCCTTCCCGCAAACTATGAGTGGCGTTTGAGGAGAGAGCTGGAACTCCGAACCCAGCACCCCGACGAGTCTCTGTTAGAGTACGTCCGAGCGATGGACGAACTTTATCGCCTCGCTGACCCTCGCGCCACGAACACGGAGAATGTTGAGCGTGTCACGAGACAAGCGCACCCGACTTTCACGGCTTACCTGAGAGGAGTCAGGTTCAGAGATTTGGATGAGCTGGCAGCTGAGGCGAAGCGCATTCAGGGAGACATCCTCTCTGCGCGAGCGTATCGGCCGCCCCCTCCCGCATCGTTCTCACTTGAGCCGCGCTGCGCGTGGAATGGCAGCTCAGCGCGCAGTCCATCTAGAGCTGAAGCGTCAGCACAGTTTGCTGACGAGCGTGTCCCAAGGGGTTGGGAGTTGACCGACCGCGCTTTGGACCCATTCAGCTACGCGTTGCGAACAGCACACGCTGCCGCAGAGCGGAACGAACCGAGGCAAGATCGCGAGGCCGACACGCGGCCCCCACCATCCGCGCCGCGAGTTCGAGATGACCGACCGGAACGGGGCGACCAGCGCCTAGCCCGTCGGGGCCCGGGCAACCGTTGCTACCGGTGCGACCAGCCGGGGCACTTCGCCCGAGAGTGTGGCCGCCCTCCCGCCCGTGACAAAACACGGTCGGGAAACGGCCAAAGCCGCCGGTGATCGACCTTCGATCCCGCGCGGCGTACACAGAAAACCCTGGTTTGCTAGCGCCTTTCGCATGTCGCGTAGGAAGTTCTGTTGACCTGTCAGCGCCGTTCATTGAGCTAACGATAGCTCGAAAGAAATTCACCGCGTTATTAGATACAGGAGCAAGCGCTTCTTTGTTCGGTGACGAGGTGATAAACCATCTCTGCGAGAACAAAATCCGGCTGAGAGAGTGCGATAGCACTTTTCGCCTCGCGAGCGGCACAGCTCAATCAAGCGGTGCAGCTAGGATAGTGGTTCGCTGGCAAAGACGCGTGCGGTGACAACGCCTCGTTCATCTTCCCTGTTTATCCGTTCCTGTAATTCTTGGACGAGACTTCCTAGCCAAGACAGGTATTGTGATAGACATCAGCAGCGGAGGCTACAGGGAGCGCACGTCAGGCGCCTTGAAGCCTTTAGCGGAAGCACCCGCGGCGTCGCAGACCATTCAGACTCCGAACGCGGCGCGAGCGGGGGGAGACCGTGACAAATCCACCCCGCCAGCCCGAGACCCAGGAGGCGAGCGGACCATCGCCGCTGAGGGAGAGGGCAGGGAGAAGGTTGCCGCGGTAGAAAGCTGCCCTGCCGCGCAGGAAAGGTCAGCGCACCCCTTGTTGTCGGAAGTGAACAGCGTGACGGAGAGGGAGAAGGCACGTTTGTCATCGCTGCTCTACGAGTACAACGCGACATTCACTGAGCGCCCGGGCCTCACTACCCTAGTCAGGCACCGAATAGACACGGGTGACGCACTGCCTTGGAAGTGCAATCCTAGAACAATTAGCTTGGCCAAGAGAAAAGCCCTGGACAGCGCCTTAGAAGAACTTATCGATACTGGCGTTGTTGAGAGGTCTAACAGCCCTTGGGGCTTCCCGGTGGTCTTGGTTCCAAAGAAAGACGATACATATCGACTTTGCGTGGACTACCGCAAGCTGAATGATGTTACGAGGAAAGACAACTACCCTCTACCAACCATTTCTTCCCTAGTGTCCAACCTAGGTGGGACGAAGTACTTCACAACGCTCGATGCTAGCCGCGGATGCTTTCAGGTTGAAATGAATGAGCGGGACAAGGATAAAACTGCTTTCACTTGTCACAGAGGCCTTTTCCAATTCAAGAGAATGTCTTTTGGCTTGGTAGGAGCACCCGCTATTTATCAGCGCCTAATGGACCGTGTTCTGGGAGATGCGAAGTGGCAACATGCGCTCGCGTACCTAGATGACATTGTGGTGTACTCAAAAACGTTCGAGGAACACCTGCGCCACTTGAGGGACGTCCTAGAGAGGCTGAGGTCCACGGGAATCACTTTGAACCCGAAGAAGGCACAGCTCACCGCGACCCGAATAACACTGTTGGGGTTCACGATCGACAGAGGCCGAATTCTGCCCTGCGATGATAAGCTTGAGGCTTTGCTTAAGTTTCCGTCGCCCACAGATATAGCCGGTCTCAGGCGCTTCCTGGGAATGGCGAACTTTTATCGCCAGTTCATCCCAGATTGCGCAGCGCTGCAGTCGCCTTTGACAAAGCTTTTGAAGAAATGCGAGCGCTGGAGTTGGGGTCACGAGCAAGAGGATGCACTGCGCAACCTCACCAAAATGCTCGCTGACACGGCTGAGTTGCAGCTATCCGACATAAACTGAGAGTTTGTGATTCAAACCGACGCAAGCGACCTGGGCTTAGGAGCAGTGTTGCTTCAGGAGCATGAAGGCGTTCTCCGTCCGGTAGCTTTCGCGAGCCGTTCGTTGACGCCGGCAGAGAGAAACTACTCGGTGACAGAGAAGGAATGTCTCGCGATAGTTTTTGCTCTGCGTAAGTTCGACTACTACGTCGATGGGGTGGCATTTGTGATCGAGACGGATCACATGGCGCTCACCTGGCTGAGACGACTCAGCGAGCCGAGCGGCCGCCTAGCGCGGTGGTCCCTGTTGCTGCAGCGTTACTTCACCGTGCGCTACCGCAAAGGGAAAAACAACGCTGTGGCTGACGCACTCTCGCGAGCGCCTGTCCAGTGCGAGGAAGGTCACGCGACCGACCGCCCGACAGTCGGAGAGAGCGAGGGACTGACCCGAGCCGTAGTCCGTATAAGGAACGCGGACCAACCGTTGATCCAGGGCGAGAGCGTGAACCACGTGGACTACGCAAGTTCCGTGGGGATCGGGTTCAGCAGAAAGCAGCTGCTCGAAGCTCAGCAGAAGGATTCGTTTTGTCGAAAGGTGTTCGACGGGCTCCGGGAGCAGGGCGGCAGGGCCGCCGCGCACACGGAGACAGCTGGTTTTGCTGTCGGTGCGGAGCGCTCGGAAACAGCTGGTAGTGCTGTGAGCGCGAAGGATTCGTATCTGCTGGATTCCGACGGCGTCCTGTTGAGGTATATCCCCTCCGAGAACGACACAAACGAGGCGTTCAAGGTGGTGATACCGCGAGTATTGAGAGCAGCACTGTTACGCTACTTTCACGACTCGTGCATCGCTGGGCATGCAAGCGGCCCAAAGACTTACACTAAGTTGTGTCGCTTTGCTACCTGGCTTGGCATGAAAAGGGACGTAACACGCTACGCCCGCTCGTGCCATGTGCGCCAAAGTGTGAAGCCCCGAGGCGGACGACCACCCGGCCTCATGCACCCGATTAACAGCCAGACTCCCTGGCATATCACGGCGTGTGACATCATGGGACCGTATCCTATGACACCGAGTAGGAACAAGTTCTTGCTGGTAGTCAGGGATCACTTCAGCAAGTGGATTGAACTTTTCCCCCTTAGAAAGCTGACGGCACGAGTGATCATGGACAAGCTGATGGACGTATTCACCAGGTTCGGTTTCCTAGAGAAGCTGATAACGGACAACGCGTCCTACTTCACTGCGAAGGTGTTCGTTGATTCGTACGCTGCACTCGGCATTAAGCACAAGAAAACGACCACCTATCATGCTCAGTAAAACCCCACGGAACGAGTCAATCGCAACGTTAAGCACTTGCTTGTCGCGTACTCTGAGAAGCACAACGATTGGGACTCCTATCTGCCGGAGATCGCGTTTGCTTTGCGTTCGACCGTTAACCGCTCGACTGGGTATGCGCCGTCTTCTCTCAATCTGGGTAGAGAGCTGCTAAATCCGATGGACCGGATTCTATCGGACAGCAGGAAGACGCCAGTCGCTTCGTCAGCACGAGCTGAGTACGCGACGCCGCTGCGCGCTAAGATGACGGAGGCCTTACGCAAGGCTCGCCGCTACCTGAGCACCGCTGGTGCGCAGCAGAAAGCACAGTACGACCGCTCGCACCGGGATGTTCACTAACAAGTGGGCGATCTGGTGCTTCGACGCCAGCACGTTCTCAGCGACGCTAGCAAACAGTTTGCGGCCTCGTTGGCGCCGAAATGGATCGGGCCGTTCCGCGTGCGAGAGAAACTTTCCTCGCTCGTTTACAGGCTCGAGGACTTGCGGTCGAAACCGACAGGCGGACCGGTGCACGTATGCGACCTGAAACGCTACGTGCAGCGAGATGAGTGGGTAGAGGACTCAGCCCGACCCGCGCCACAGTCGGATAACGAGCGCTGCGATCAGCCGGTGAACCCCGCGTCCCGCTATAACTTGCGCCCTAAGCAGAAACAGAATCTGCCTGCGCAGCCTAGAGCGAGGGCGCGAGCCGACAGGCAGTCTCGTTAGATGCATGAACGTACGGGCCGCTCATGCCGATCAGTGTAACACAAGACTGAGTTGCGTTAAATCGCATGACTATCGTGAGGGGCGAACAGCCACGCAGCACGCGCTGCGGGAGCTGGCTGCATCTGTGTTGACCTTTTTCAGCGCAGATGGAAAAGAAGCAGGGCACATCAGAACGACACCGTTCCACTACAAACTACCAGCCACCATCCAGCTTCGGCAACGCGCCGCGCCCAAGGCTCGACGCTACACCACGCCCGCGACCTGCAGTCGCCACCCTGGCCACCCCTGCTACGTGTCACATCGCATCGGAGCTACCCACCCGCCGACTGTGCGCCACCGCCTGCGGGGCCCCATTACCACCGCAACCCTGGGTACTCGACTGCTGACCAGGTATGCCAGGGCAGCCCAACCGCGGCCTCAACCATAAAGCGCCGCAGCCCTGGCCCCTGAAGCCACCTGACCCAGTACCTCAGGGGCGCAGCCATGGACCTGGCCTCCAAGTCATCGCAGCCGGCGCCAAGGAGGCGGTCGACCGAATTCACCGGAACGGGGCAGCCACGCGCACTTGTAAGACCGTGACAGGGAGTAAGATGCCAAGCGTCATCGTGCGGAAGGCCAAGCCCTCGGAGCGAAGCAGCTGATCGGCGGGGTCGTGGCGCGGCCGTCAACCGATGCACCTGCGGGAGCTGAAGAACTTCGATCCCAGGATGGCGGAGAAGATCAAGTTATGTTGCCCCTGTTTCTGTGTTCGGGAGGCTTCTTAAGGAGGGGAGGATGTGGGATACACAGGTATCCCCTCTCGTCCCCCGCGCAAGCGGCGACCGTGAATTACACGGGCGCGCTGGCCACCAGGATTGTGGAGAGAAGGCACCCCCGCGACTCTGCTCATTTCCGCCCCAGCACTGACGTGACGTCACGGCAGCGCGCTGCCTTCTGCGGAATGGGTAGCCCGCCTAAGCTTGACGGCAACGATTTGCTACCAGGGAGGCAATGCCCGAAGGGATAAAAGGGGGGAACGCGCGGCGGGAAGGGACTCTCGCTGCCGGACCTTACCTAAGTGCCCCACGGACCCCTTTCTCTGTCCGCCGGCCCCCGAACACCAACGCCGGTCGACGTCAACGAGTTGGTGAGCTACTGAACATCTATTTTACGGATAGAACATTCTTCCATTGTGTGCTTTACCTCGCGTTAGGATAATAAACTATTTCCTAGCGTGCCCTGCCGTTGCCTATTTCGTCCGAACCTGCCGTGGCAGCGACTCTGCGCCACGGGTTGGGGAAACGTGTTGCGTACTCGAATAACGCCTGCGTGTAGCTTGCACGGAAGCTCGCCTTCCCGGCCGGCTGGACGTAGATTGACCCCTTACCTTACAACATAAACGGTAAACTGGGCTAAATTGTGCGAAACAAATTAGGGTTTATGAGTTATGAGCTTTAACGTCCCAAAGAAGCTCACGCACTAAGGGACGTCTTAGCGGAGGGCTGCGGAGAATTCAGGCTCCGTGCGGTTCTCTACTTGCACTGTCCTCACACAGTGCATGCGCCTTTATAGGATTACGCCTACATCAAAATGCAGTTGCCGCAGCCAGGGTGGAGCCCATGTCATCTTTCTCAGCAGCCGGGCACTATTAGCGCTGAGCCACAAGTTATACAGCGTTGTGACCAGTCTTTTATTATTCGCATTCTAACCATTCGTTATTTTTCAGGAACGCGATGTTCCAAAAGATTAATCTTTTGTCGGTGCTACCACTCTACAAATACAAAGCAGGAATGCACCTATACCAGGAATTCTTATCGCCATCCATAGACATGTACTTTAGAAAGTAAAGTAAGAAATTCAGTTTATAGAAAACTTTCGTGTTTTTCCTCAACCCAGGGCCTCTTTTCGCCGTGTATTTCCTTACTTGAGATTTTGTGTGGCGCATATTAAAACAAGTGCGCAAATCTCTTCTTCATTCCGATGCGAATCGCTTTTTACATCAAGGACAAATTGGATGTAGCGTAAGCTTTGGCGGAGTGTGGCCAATAGGTTTATAAATATACAACATTCACTGCACCTCCATTTGTTTAAGTTTGTCATCGCCGCTGCTGGAAATAGGAACACTGTCGCGCCATTTAAAATTAGGGATATTACCTTAGTCTACCCAGGGCTGCCTCAATCGAATACAAAGCGATATTTCCTGCCACTGTCCAACTGAGACTTAAAGAGCACCATTGCGGAAGGGGTGCTTGGCCGCTTTGCTCGCCGCACGTCCGCGTTTGTCGCCTAAGGTGCACAAAGGTGACTTTGGAAGGTACGCCGCTCAAAACCCACCTGGTTTTTTTATGAGTACTGCTTTTCCGCGGCTTTCTAGTTTCTGGCTATTTAATACGGCTCTTGCTAGGCGACGCCGGGAGGCAATTTTGGGCATGTTAAGAATTGCGTGCGACCAAAAAAGAGGGCGCGAAGATGTAACCAACCCAAAGGCCTTAATTCTCTCTGCTGCTAAATGTTCTTTTTTTATTTCGTGCATGAGAATAAGACGCTTGTGAAAAGAAAAACGACGCAGAGGCCGTCTGTCGGTGTCCAGCGTCTGATAGAGCAGGAAAAAAATTGGAGGGGCCACTTGAGCTCCGCCTTAAGAATGTAAAGCGATATCCTTAAGTGGGTAATGCCCCTAAATGTAAAATCTGTTCTCAACCTTTCATTCATAGGTATGTGAGAGTAGTCGCACACAACTTCCGCAATTGTGCAGCGTTTAAGGATGCATTACTGCCCTGCGAAGGCAGGGGCTGCCACCGGTACGACTTGTGCGACCCAAGCAACCTTTCGCAATATTTCATTTATTAAACAGCCGCCTGCCGTGGTGAAAAAGTTGCTCTAAATCTGGTGGGCAGGTTGTGATGATGCATCAAGGTCGAGTGACCTAGGTGGCCCACCAAGTTCTCTGGCGGGTGGCCACCTGGGCCACCCTACGCCACCCTTTGTTTCGCTCGCATGGACAAGAATGCCGATTCAGACGCCGGACTTTCTGAGTAACAAGGCACCTAATAGTGTCGCGTTAAAAAATTTGCCGCCCTCATAGCCTCGAACGGGATTGGAAGACAAGGGGAGGGGGGAGGATAGTTGAATTTCATGCTGGTTGTTTTTTGAGACAGGACCATCAGCGAAATTTTGTTGTGGTTTATGGCAAGGAAAAACTGCAGAAAAATAAAAAAAACAAGGACACACTCATGCCTCACATCTTCGCGTTCCATAATACGATGCCGCCCTACATCGGCAGTTCACCACCATCACATAACATAGAAATTCTTTGAGGCACAGTCATCTATATAAATAAGGTAGCCACCTTCCGGGATCTTCCCGCGCAGCTCATACTCCCCGCACCAAGGCGCACTGCTCTCGGAACACCAACTTCGATGATCGTGGTGATTCGCCCTTGCGGTCCATCACGCTGCTCTTCGAAAGACTGAGTACTTCCAGGAACACAAATCGAGTACACTGAACACACTGTTTCTCTCAACCGAGAAAATCTAACACTGTACACTGTGATTTCAATGTCCCTTTTAGGTGTTCGCTGTAAGAAGTCCAAGAAGAACATGACATCAAATCACAGAAGAAAAGGATGTTTAATGCTCTGACATATTACACATGTCAGGATAGCACCGTCTATGACACAAACATCTCGTGGAGCCATGTGTTGAAGAGCAGCTTCAATGCGTGTAGCTCAAAGCGGAATGCTTTTGCAGTCCATTCAATAGACGTTCGCTCAACGCACCTTAAAAACTAGTGTCTAGAAAGCCCAGATTAGGCTGCGATACAGTGCTATATAGAACATCGACTCATTAAGAATCTTGGTCATCTGCCTTCTGTAGGGGCTATAAAGTAACCTCAGAAATGTGCACGCTGATGGAAATTATTAAATTGAGTCAGCAACTTCCTTAAAGAATTTAGATTAAGCCCTTTCACAAGCCTGACTACGTGGTTCGAGTAAGTAGAGAAAATTAGCTCTAAGACATAGATTAAGATCAACTGCCAAAAATGACTGGATTGAAGGCTTTACAAAAGAAAAAGAGTGCAACAAGTTGCTTAAGAACAAGTGAAAAAAAGCTACTGCACCAGATTTTTGAGGAAGAAACAGGTTGTAATAATGCATCGACTTTCACTGAGAGCACCAAACAATGATTGCAACTATTCTCTGCAGCCCCAGCACTTTTATCCTCGCACAACGCAAAACTTGCAGCACGTCGGCAGGCTTTGCAAAGGAGGTGTTAGAGAGGAGTATCCGAGCAAGCACTGAGAGTTCTGTGAGCAACAAAAGCCTGGTTTGTAGGCTCATTGATAATAGTTGTGAATTCCATTAGGCTCTACTGTTGTGAACCGGGTGCAGAGGAACAGGTACGCGATTACAGGCGCCGCAGCTGCAGCATATGCGAGCAAAATGAGTTGCGTCGCAGTTTTCGTGGCGTCACTACGGAAATTAAAAGACGCACATGACACTTCGCAAACTGCTCAGTTATGTGTAAATCGTCAAGCACACATTTTTGTCCGTAGCAAAGAGGGTGAGTTCATCACTGTGGGTGAAAATCTTCACATTGAGGAAGAGAGAAAAACTGGATAGCTACGCTGTTAGTAATACTGTGGCAAAGTGATTCAAAATATAGGGATAACAACAAATGGGAAAACAACAATGGGGCAAACAAAAAATACTTTGACGAACACATTTAAAAGTCTTTCTAAAGGTTTGTTGAGCTCCTGGTTACAAACCCACCTTACATAACACTCAGTATATCACAGGCTTAGGCCGGCTTGCTTGCGGGCCTCCAACGCCGCAAAACAAATCATGAAGAGCGTCATCAAACGCCTTCGCAAGGTCAATCGGAAGAAGTGACATTTGACCGATCTCATATGATGCATCTTTTGCCATGAGAGGTTTTTCTCCGCAGAAAAGAGGACACACAGACAAAACGACAGTACGAGAGCAAACTGACAACTGTTTTATTCTGTGGTTTACACGTACAAATGACTTCCGAAAGGCCATCGCAGGAACGGGCAACAAGGATAGACGTTTGGATACTGTGGCCTCCATTACCGCAGAACTGATGTGACACTATATTATGCCTAAGATAATCATCTGCAGACGGCCACAAAGAACCGGAGAAAAAAGTTTGTAAATCACTTTGCTCAGCAAAATTGGACGATATCTTTCATCTGTTTTCTACAGGGTGTTATCTGATTGTTAAAATTATTTTCTTTTCATCGAAATATGGAGTGAGGCCACACATCAGCATAATAAGGGCCTTCAAAAAATTGCATCAAAGCTGGCTCAAATCAAGGCGAATTTTTTATAGAAGTCAATAGTAATACCATATAGCCAGAGAGCTTGCTGATCATACAAATAAAAAATGACAGATTTAGTTTTGTACAAAGTGTTAGGCACCTCCGCTACACCGCCAGTTCATCTAGAAGTCGAGGAAAGGCTTCAAGTAAGCAACTTTTTTCCGATGTCGCCTTTTGGCTCCCATAGCTGCCGAAAAGCTTCTGGAAGCAGTAAAAGAAAGCATAAACACTACCAGGTGGATCGCTCTGGTTGCAACTTCCCTGTCGAATTTCTCACTTGTCCTTCGCAAGATCAGTTTGCCTTTCATGACTCAGGGCTTGACGAGATTGCTGCTCATATAGAACGCTACTCAATCTAGACCTTTTTAAGGCCCCCTTGTATCTTTCGAGTGCAAACTGTTGTCTCTCCGATTTTAGGGTATTGATTTCGTCTACATAGGCAAACCATTAACCCTGCCTAGCATGAGTTCCTTAAATGAAATAAGCCAGAGCTTAGGAAGAGGATGTTTCTTCAGGAAAGTGATTAATGCTTATGCTTGAATAAGCAAATTTTTGCCTGGAAGGTTTTTCAGAAGTCCTTCTGAAAAAATTCCCGTTCACTGCGTGACCTTAGGTTTGTCAAGTATGTGGATACAGCGCGTTGAAAGATATCGTCGTAGAGCAGACAAATAATTATTTTACACAGCTCCTATCGAGAGTGTAGTATGTTCCTACTATCCCTCCATATCAGAAAAGACACCACGCAGTTATCGAACGAAAATATGGGCCGCACCCCTCAACCAATCGCACTGGTTAACGTGTCTGTTGAAACTTATATTCCGTCAAGCTTAAAACTAGATGAACTTTAACACTCAGTAAAATTCGCATTCGCACTTTTCTATTCCACCATCCAGAAAGTTCTCCTCACGGGCACAGTCGGCAGGCGAAGCAGCTCTGGGACCATAACGCTAACACGGCATGCCCGCTCCTCGTACTGACAAACCCAATTAAAATCTCCAAGGTTAGAATATTTCTGTTCCTGCACAAATGGTCGTCGACTGATATAAAGGACAGCTTTCTCTCTTACATCGCTGCAGAGGCACAAACACAAATATTTTGCCGCTGTGCACCTGACACTTTCACCGCGCTTGATGGTAGCGTAACCTCTCCCAGTCCATTTCTCTTATCAGGCCAGCCGATGAAAAATTTCTTTTTTATTCCACTTTTATGTGCAATTGAGAACTGCGTATGATGCCTACGGCATAGCATCACATCGCCAGGTATTTCGTTAGCATTTCAATATTTCCAAACACGTCCAGATGGGCACAGGTGCCTGCGAAGGAAATAGAGTAGCAAGCCATGGTCGCGATAACAGGTAAAGAAACTGGAGGGTACTCAGTATACGCGCAGACACAAATGGAACAGGGCCAGAGAGAAAATGCAAGTTTTTTTCTGGAGGAAAACAAAGGGCGCGACGAAGATTTGTGAGACGAACGAGTAGATAACAGGACGTCGTCTGCCATTAGCTCTCCAGTTACGTCGATAGACCAAAGAGTTGTGTAGAGGCCGCGTTCTTCAAGGCACGCTTGTAATTCCAGTAGTGCGAAATAAGGAGAGTGGGTATGTAGAAAACTTTCGTCAGCGTACGGGGCTAGCAAGGCTCTAAACCTTCGCCAAAAATGACCGTATTTACAATCTACGCTTTCGGTTTGTTAATCTCAAACGTTTCGGGAGGGTCAGTGACTCTAAATACAAGAATAAATGTACGCCGTGAAAATTGCCTAGTTTTTTCGGATAGCTAATTTCATGATGTTTTCTTCCAATGCAATTCTTCTTTTGGTAGAATCAATTGAATCACAATTTAAAACTACAATTGTGCCATCATTTCGAATCACTGGCTTCCCTTCACCGTATAATCACTTGCTTTGTTTGTGAGTCCTGTGATGACTTTTTTCTTCGCAACCACAGCTAAAAATCTTTAAAAAGCAACTCTGCATGTTACTTAATTAATCATTTGGCGGTAATGCTTTTAAAAACTCTCGCGTACCGTTGCGAGAGAACATTTTGAGCGAATATTTTGGGAGAACACTAAAGGGTTGCAGCTTAAGTAAAAAATGCACACGGCTGGAAAATCTTAATTCAACTAAATACAAAAACTGTTACACGCTCCCGGCGGGATCCTTGGCCATAAGAGCTCGCTCTCTAAAATATGGTCATCCACAGTTTTTTCGCACCAAAGGGCATCGCCGCTAACTCACTTCGAGGCATATATGCCAACACCTAGCTCTATCACAAATGTTACCAACGCGATGCCCATGAACGCTCCAAAACAAGAAAAAAATTCGAAATTCGGAGAGCTGCCCTTTAATATCTTCATGGTAAATGGTCTTAATTGATCTCGGTTCTCGAAAAGGGCAAACAGCATCCTCTATTTTCGGTATAACTACAGAAGCCTCAAATATTTTGCGCAGCATGTCACTGTAAGCCCTTGCGAAGGGGTAGCTCTTGTGCACTTGTGTTACCGGCGTGATTACTTTTATCATTTCCTTCGATTCCAACACTCCAGATGCGACATAGGTGAAAAACATTTGGGAAGGCAGTTTACCAAACAGATCCGCCCTTCTGAATCTGCACACTGCAAGCACTTCTGCGCGGTGGTCGAGACGAGAGACGATTGCCTGCGCCGTTCGAGGAATGCTGTGTGGAGGTTTGAATACAATAGTGTCTTCGTAATTTTGTTAACCAGGTCATAGTGCACGTCCGATCCATCGACAACGCATGGAAATAGGTTCCCGCTTTCGGGAGCTTCTTCCACTTCAGCAAGTGTGTCAATGCTTTTCGGAGGTGAACGCAAACTAAGCCTAGAGATCAGCTCACTTGCAAAGTAGTTTGAGAGCGGAAGAATGACTAGAATCAAGACAAAATGTACGATTTAGCGACCTGGTGTACTGCACCTCATGGAAGGAAACGGGAACGATGTGGAGTAAAGTGACGCCACAAAAAGCATTAGATTATCGAGAAAGGAATTCAAAGACGCGGATCCAAGTCGCCGTAGGTCAGAGAACGCTACCACGATAAGGCAGGTTCCAAGGCTAGCGGCTGTAAGTAAAAATCCTATGCAACTATTGATTAGGATGCTGAACATCGATACAAAGTGAAGGAACCCGCGGTGGGCATAGAAAGATTCATGCGTGTATGTCAACGCTGCAGGAAGGATTGCGTGCGCAATGCTGTATTCCGTGGGAACACACAACTCCATTACTACATCAATGTTTCCTCTAACGAGATCTATATTTAAGTGGGATGACCTCTCGTACGTTCGCATTATGAGTGTTGCGTTCAGGACGAGAAGTGCACTTTCAATCACACCCACTTCTCTTCCGGAACAAGGATTTGGATTCGGGCGGAGCTCTTCACCATAGCATGCAAAGGTGATGAGCTCATTCTTTAACTGCAGCTTTGTGAATGTCCGTGAGTGGAATGGTAGAGAATAATTTCGGCACTCTTCATAATGCACTGAGGTCGGAGTGTTTCCTTGCACGTTTACCGTTTCGTTTTGATTCCTAGCTGAACGTACGCACTTGTGGCAAACAAGAACAGGTGTTGTTCATTGGGTCGGTTTTAAGGCGCGTTGCACGGTGGTGATGATTTCGGAACTATCGTTAACAAGTGTCCAGTGAACAAGACCAGTTGTGTAGGAATCTTTTAAAACAACTTTAAGGCAACGTAAAGCATGTCGGCTAATTGCTGACATAAAAACTTTGTACCTGATATTGCAGTATGTGTTCCGTTTAATAATGCGATGGAATCCATGGTTTTGCAGTGTCCTCCACATTAATAGATGTCACATCTGGGGCGCCCATTTATTGACGGAGGGGTCCGTTCTCTTTTCACATGTCGCTATAACCGCATGATTATGCTTCTCCATATACGTGCAGAGTGCATAGTTGGTACTCGGTTTGACGGTGTCAGCAAAAAATAATAGCTGAAGAACTAAAAACGCGAACAAGAATGTTGTCATCCAAGCCATTGTCGATGTCAGAATGGGTGACGAAAAACTGCCTTGTCCTGCAGTTAGGCATAGCCTATGGGAAAAGATATTTATGCACAAAACAAAATTAAACAGAATTACCAGAAATGCAGCACCTCGAGATGATTTGGGAAGGCACGAACGTGCTCACCTGGTTATTTATGGCAATGGAACTGATGAACAGTGTTAACCTTGTTACGAAAAAATAAACACCTCTAGCCTAAGGAATATTCAAAGGCAGATACGGACCTAAATAGACAAGTTCTCCTTCCCGGGTTGACCGCTTCCCACTGCCAGCCGTTACACTTCGCGAATAGAGCACATTAGCAAATTCAAGCCTTAAGGAATATGCCAAGGATGTCCAGTGATCTCATCTCTTTTAAAAAAGAAGTGTAGTTCTTGCAAAGAGAAGCTCGACGATCTTAAAAACGAATTTGCCTCCTTTCGCTGCTGCAGTGTGCAACACAGTCACGATTCGAGTACACCACATAAGCGCTGCCCAAGATATTAAGGTCTCGGTTCAATAAATATATTGCACATCAGATATTTAGAAGAATGAAAAAAGCGTGTTGCTGGAAACAGAGACCCTACGGTACCACCCACATAAATTGGGCATTATCAAAAGTAGGCGTGCTATAAGTGTTTCGTATTAACATATCCTCTACAAATGCGCAACTTTGTTCACTTTTTGCACGGCTGAAGGTATACATATTATGCAAATTTCTTGTGGAAGGACATTAAAACAAAGCGGGTGCACGAGTGAACGAGCCGGTTTTCTCGAAAACATTCAGCAGCGACGACAGCTGAGAATGTCATTACGTCCATGACGACTGAAAAATCGAAACATTTCGCGCGTGGACCTGATGCGTTTACATATGTTGAGCATTCCTGACGAAGTGAAACTGCCCATGCTTTCAAGCCTAGGCAATTCGCATGCTTTGGCCGATCGTCAAAGTTTACTTGCTACCTTCAGGTTCAGGTTAACAATCGATTTTATATTTCTTTTGTATATCGTGTTCTTGCCCAGGGTTTTCTGACACGGGTGAACGCGCTTTACAAGAAAAAGAAAAATGAAATTCATTTAGAAATGTGTGATCGGGAATGCAGTTGAAAGTTGTAGAAGAACGGCAGATTGGGGGAGTTGGAAATGCTCCATAATGTTAAAACAGCGCTAAGCAACAAGGACGAAGAAAGAAGGGAACACACACAAAGGCGCTGATCTTACAACTAAATTTTATTTGAAGTAAGCAGGTCAATTTATACGTACACCAGAACTACGCACATGCACATGGTCAAACACAGATGTACTCATTTAAAATGCAAATAAAAACACACCGCATCAAAGGCTCGTGCAGTTATCGCCGATATGATATCCCCTGTGCAACAGGCTCATTTCTTTGGAGGTTAGGGTTACTGAAGGTGTGCTGACGCAACAGCTTGTCTTTCTGTTGATATGAAAGGCCTCTGCTATCTCTCTTGTGCGCCGATCATTGTGCACAAACAACACTTCTGTGTCGACAAAATACGGTGTGCATTTACATGTGAAGCAATGCTTGGCTAGGTTAGTCTCTTTTTTTCTCAAGGAATTGGCGTGCTCCATGAGGCGTACATTAATACATCGGCTGGACTGACCTATGTACGTAGAACCACATGAAAATGGGATCTGGTAGACAATGCCAGTCCTGCACTGGACATATTGATTGACATGGTTGATGTTACACACTTTCCTCTTTTTATGTCCTTCCATTTTTCTTTGTACTGCGGCCCCTACTTTACATAGTTTATTAGGGGCTGAAAAAATAACATTAACTCTGTACTTAGCCCCCACTTTTTTAAACCGGTGCGACAGGTTGCGAACATATGGCATGGCAGTCACTCTCTTCCTTTCTTTTTGACTAGACTGCACATCTGAGGTGCGCTCAGAGGACTTCACCGCTTTTAATACTTTATGAGCACTTGACACAGTAACCGATTCCGGGTATCCTGCTTCCCGGCACTTGCGCACTTGGGCTAGGAGACTGCTGCTCATTTGATGGAGGCATGAATTGTTTACTGCTATACTTAAACAACTAGTAACAATTCCAGCTTTTACCAGTTTTAAATGAAACGACTTATAGTTCAGTAGGGGCTTCTCACTTCGGGGGGAATATTGCCAACACACATGGTCTGGTTCAAAAGTCAGTTTTAAATCAAGCAATTGCAAGCCATTTTGCTGGGGGACTTCATGCGTAAACTTCAGTCCCATGCCATTTTCTGTAAAAACATCAAGAACTCGTGACACTTATTCAAGATCTAGGGGCCTTCCAAAAACTAGGAAATCATCCACGTAACGGAAAATGCGAGTGTCTGTTCCTGCTAATTCATTTGACACTTGCCTATCAACGCGGCTCAGAAAAATATTGCTCAGGATAGGGGCTACCCTAGCGCCTATGCAGACACCCGACTTTTGCATAAGTACTTTGCCTTCCCACATAATATACGTGTTATTGAGGTAGAATGACAGCAGTTCTAGAAAGGACCCGGTTGGAATACCACAGGAATTCTGAAAGAGGCATTCATCGTTGTCTTCAGTAATACATAGCTGGACGTATTTCATGAGTTAGATATGTGGAAGTGAATAGTACCAATCAACCACATCCACGCTGAAGCCAGAGCAAGGGCCGGGATTTTCATCCCTGAGGAACCTTGCAACAGTTTCCGAGTTGGGAACCATGAAAGGATCCACTACATTAAGTGCAGAGAGATGTCTGCACAGGTTAGTAGATACAACTAACTGCCAAGAGTTGCGCTCAGAAACTATTGCGGAGTTTATGTTCTTTTTTCAGCCCCTAATAAACTATGTAAAGTAGGCGCCGCAGTGCAAAGAAAAATGGAAGGACATAGAAAGAGGAAAGTGTGTAACATCAACCATGTCAATCAATATGTCCAGTGCAGGACTGGCATTGTCTACCAGATCCCATTGTCATGTGGTATGGTTCTACGTATGGTTCTACGTACGTAGGTCAGTCCGGCCGATGTATTATTGTACGCCTCATAGAGGGTGCCAATTCCTTGAGAAAAAAAGAGACTAACCTAGCCAAGCATTGCTTCACATGTAAATGCACACCGTATTTTGTCGACACGGAAGTGTTGTTTGTGCACAATGATCGGCGCACAAGAGAGATAGCAGTTCATATCAACAGAAAGACAAGCTGTTGCGTCAGCACACCTTCAGTAACTCTAACCTCCAAGGAAATGAGCCTGTTGCACAGGGGATAGCATATCGGCGATAACTGCACGAGCCTTTGATGCGGTGTGTTTTTATTTGCATTTTAAATGAATACATCTGTGTTTGACCATGCGCATGTGCGTAGTTCTTGTGTACGTATAAATTGACCTGCTTACTTCAAATAAAATTTAGTTGTAAGATCAGCGCCTTTGTGTGTGTTTCCTTCTTTCTTCATCCTTGTTGCTTAGCGCTGTTTTATATTATTGAGCAGTTGAAAGCTTTATGCGCAACACAAAGGATTAAAACGGTTTTCTTCAGTCAAAAACAGGAAAGCAAATGTGTATGAATTCGTGCGTGGCTGTGAGCCCACGTGTGAAGGCATGTTTCTGTGAGTGTGCTTTCATGTAATGGTTAGGAAAGGGCTGCAAAAAATACTGCCGTCCTTTTTCACCTTTCAAAAATTATAGGCGAGAAATTAGAGACTGTGAAGCTTATAGCATTACAGACCGAGAAGACTCTCATCGCTGCATGAATTGGCGCGAGTGTGCACCGAGAAGCTTATGCTGTAAGACCTATGTTCTAAGACTTATGCTATAAGACCCATGATACAAACTTATACTATAAGACCTATAACAGATGCTTACGCTATAAGTCTGATAAGCTTTTAGCATTACAGACCGAGAAGACTCTCATCGCTGCATGAATTGGCGCGAGTGTGCACCGAGAAGCTTATGCTGTAAGACCTATGCGCTAAGACTTATGCTATAAGACCCATGATACAAACTTATACTATAAGACCTATAACAGATGCTTACGCTATAAGTCTGATAAGCTTTTAGCATTACAGACCGAGAAGACTCTCATCGCTGCATGAATTGGCGCGAGTGTGCACCGAGAAGCTCATGCTGTAAGACCTATGCTCTAAGACTTATGCTATAAGACCCATGATACAAACTTATACTATAAGACCTATAACAGATGCTTACGCTATAAGGCTGATAAGCTTATAGCATTACATACCTAGAAGCTTCTCATCGCTGAAGGAATTGGCGCGAATGGGCCCGAGAAGCTTAGGCCATAAGACCTATGCTATGAGACCTTTACTATAAGCTATGCTCTATGACAAATGCTATAAGACTTATGCTATAAGACCTATGATACAAGCTTATGCTATAAGACCTAAAATAGATGCTGATGCTATAAGACTGAGAAGCTTATACCATTACAGACCGAGAAGCTTCTCATCGCTGCAGGAATTGGCGCGAGTGGGCACCGAGAAGCTTATGCTGTAAGACATGCTGTAAGCCCTATGCTCCAAGACTTATGTTATAAAACCTATGATACAAACCTATGTTATAAGGCCTGCAATAGATGCTTATGCTATAAGGCCGAAAACCTTATAGCACAATAGACCGAGAAGCTTCTCATCGCTGCAATAATTGTCGCGAGTGGGCACTGAAGTTCCACTGAAATCACGCTGGCTGTGGTGTGAATTTAAGTGGGTTGGAAGGCAGGGCTAGAAGGTGATAGCGCTACGACTAGGTTTCCAGGATGTGTAATGGTTGTGCTTCAACTCTAGAAGAATTAGGGAACAAACACTATGCAGGCGCTGTTAGAAGGTAACCACACATGTAAGCGGGATGCATCATATGTAGTGTACGAGCCATGTACGGTAGCACCAGGAGAAGTGAAGAGCCATTAATACCATTAATACACACGAGAAAGGCTCTTTATGTTTGTTGTCTGGCCTCATTATTACAATGTAGACTAAAAATCCCGCGTGGTTTCCTTGTTGCAGTCTATTACTTATAAAGTGCGCTAATTTCTTTGTGTTCATTTTTTAAGAATATCGCTTCAGAACCCAGGATCATCATACCATCCCGTACCAAAGCATAATTAAATCAAAACTTGAAAAATATTTTTCTTTACCATCAATTACCATGCCAAAAACCCTGCATTTATGGTGTATGGCTTTTACTGCCTGATTGTTTTTGTATATTATTGTCTTCTCGTTTTCGCTGTTTAAAAATCTGTTTGCAAAATTGCGGATGCCTCATCAACTTTTTTGTTGCAATTATTATTTCCCACTGCATCTGTTTTCCTCGGTCTGGTTATCGGCTGTATTTTGCCATGCTTCATATGTAAAATTATTGCAAGGAGGTCCCCCTGAAAGTTTCTACTTAGCGACCGCCTTCTGTATTGATTCTTTCAAGTACTTCATACCTTTACTGCGTTGTCAACTAACAATAATAAAAATTTCGCGTTCGTTTAGGAAAATTCGTCCATGTTGTGCGACCCAAAAGTAATAGAAAAAGTGGCGTTCCTTTGATAATTATTGTGGTTTTCTTTCGAATAATTACATCGAAAGGTGAACAAAAGTTTCTTTCATTAACATCCGCTTCAGATTTTTTTGCGCCATCTATGCTACCTGATCCCAGCGAATTTCCGAATTTCATTGCCCACCAGATTTGAAGTTGAGGTCATTGCGAGCTACCACCAACATCTTTGCCTCATCACTGTATCCGTCTTACAGTAGACTCCACTGCGTTTGCAAAAGCGAGCATCGATTATCGTCTGTACGATACACATACCAGACTCATGACCATTTTTCTTCTTCATAGTGCCTTGGATATCATCAGTTTGCGTTTGATTCCGGAAAAACTATGTTCTTCCTACCTTAATGTACACATGTCGTTTTTCGTTTCGATAGCTCTCTGCGCTGTCCTCAATCGATATTCAAGGCTTGCGTTAGCCTACAAACTTAGCTCTATAGGCGTGTTGTGGCAAGAAGAAAAATAGTATAGGTCAGTTGTGAGAGATACTAGTACGATGCAATTATAATTTAAGAGGCCTTGCCAAACGTGCGCACCCGACCCGTCATGCTGGCTGTGGCTTTCAGCGTTCAGGGGTCGCAATTCAGTGGATGCGAATAGTCCAGCCACCAGGCTGGACTATTAAGTGTAGGTTAAACAATCACAGGTTGTCTAATTTTTGCAGATTCGGCCGCTAGTGCATCGTTATTGACCGCTGAGCAGCTCGTGGACGTAAACCCCAGGAGGTTGAAGATTTGGCCCTTTTCTTAATCTGGTGGCTATTTCACACTAGGCATCGCTGCCTGCGGCAGAATATTGTTCTCTGTTCAAGGCTGTATAGCTTTGCCTTAATTTTCAGAGAGTATGATGGTATGGGGGGTGGAGATTTGCAGGCGCTTTGGGCTACTTCGAAAAATTATAATTAAGCCCACACGTATGTAGTGCGCTTTTAAACGTAGAACCGGAATCAGCGAGTAGATTTTGGGGGTGTGCGAAGAAATAGCGCTTCAGAGGGTTGCTCGCATGATGTCGCTGGAAGTACGCTGCGTGGTAAGACGCGTACGAGAAATCCATTGGAAGCTTTCTCTTCAGTGCAGGGTGGATAGAGTTTGCACAGTATTGGGCCAACTTACGCCGTTAACTTAGGAAGAGCTCAGAAATACGTTCACTTTTCGTTTTTCGTTTAGCACGGCATTTCTTCTAGTCTCGCCTTCCCAGGATTGTTTTTCCACCTGTGCTGGTCATTCTTTACTGGCCATGTTATTGCAAGTTCCTGCGTCGCCCATCATGTGCTTGCCATGAAAACATGGCGCTGCGTTTGGAAAGTGTTCGGTTGTCCAAGAAATAAAAAAAAATTCTTTACTTTATTTAGATATTTCTGGTGATTTACCTTGTTTTGTCTTGTCTCGGGAAAGCACTGACCTGATGGTGGAAGCCTTGAACATATAAAATCACTGTTCGGCTAAGAATGTGAAGAGCCTAATCATGCTCCGCAGTTCTTCTCCAGAGTACCTTACGATATAAAAGCTACCAAGGTATTTTCTCTCATGTATTATTTTCAAAATGTTCTCCATTTATTTCTCTTAACGCGTCTAGTAAACAAGCGGTAAAAGTTTTGTGATATTTTCTTTCCTTCCCGAAGTTTTATGATTGGGAATTCATAACTTTCCATGTAAAGGGCTTTGACAGCAGCACAGCACTTGTAGACGTTTCCCTCATCGCTGTTTTTTTTAGGGTCCCTGAAAAGGGTGTTTAGGTTCTCTTATAGACTATAGGCCACCGAGCGTTCATGCCGCGTACAATTCCTCATAAACGAGTCAATTATTTACAATATATTGTGTAAAAATTCGCCTTCTACGCCTCGAGCTGACCAGCGGTACCAGGCTTTAGACCGAATCCGCCAACTGTGACCACGGCCGGAAGCTCGGCCCCCCAACGGGGAACTCCCGTGTGCGTCGGCAGCCGGTGGATGATCCGAGTGGTTTGTACTGATGGGGCAGCGCCGACATTTTAATGTGAAAAATTTACGAAAGTATAGTGAAAGGCGCAGAAACGATGAAACTCAATTTTTACCTAGACAACTAAGCTTCTAAAAACGGAATAAATATTTCTTGCAGCGAGATATTGGTTAAACGGCGTCCTTTGACATCCGAGGCATGCCGCAACATTCTTGAAAGCCCCTTACAGAGCCCCTTTAATTATTGGTCTTTCCATCTGCGCTTTCTTTTGCGCTGACAGCACATAGCTTTATCACTTTTTTTACTAGGCAACCTGGCAACGAAGTTGTCCCGAGCAGTCATAACCACGCGTTGTTGTTTCCAAGTTGTCAGAGGTCACTGTGGTTCTTCCATCGACCTTATCTGGATCGCTCGATGCTGAATTTGAACTTAGCGCAGACTAAAGTGGTGGTGTCATTTTTCTTCGACGACGGCCGAGGACTCTTGGTCTATCGCCAGCGCCGGATCGCTGGATTCTTCAGGACTGCTCGGCTACCATTTTTACTCCACACACACCTTATTAGCCGCGCCGCCAGTTCTCTTCGTTTCGCCCCTGATAATCCGTCACCATAACATTGAGTTAGCCGTGAACTTCATTGGCTGCAACAAGAACACGAACCACTCGCTGACCGCACCCGACTACTGATGTATGCTTCAACTTCAATGTCTACGGCACCGTCCTCGGTCATGACTCACAAGCGCCGTGACCCCCGACTTTCACGACATTCTGGACGAAAATTCTGAAGGGTGGATTGAGTAGCATGGTATTGCTGCCAGTTTACCCCGCGCTGCAGTGCTCTGGGAAATTGCCACATTCGTTTTGCACATTAGAACTATTTGGCAGGGCCTCTTGTGAAAACCATAATCATTCGTTGCCAACCTGGGATACAAATAATAGCAAGGTTTTGAGAAGTTTAGAAGCTTAGAACGTGAAGAAGGAGCTGCCTGGTTTCGTGGACACTGATGTAAAAGAAGAAAAAGATACGCTTGTGATGGGAGGCATGAAAGAGCGGCTTTTCACAGACCTTTTATGAAACCCAGGAAAACTTTTTGCCGAATGAGCGAAGGAGTTGGCCACCATAAAAAAGAGCGTACATGACTCTGATGCCTTGTCAACAATTAACGCAAATCTATGGCAGTAACTCCCCCAACCCATTTGTTCCGTGTGATTTCGACTAGGGTGTCATTAACCCGCGTTTCTTCCCTCACACACTCTGGCCGCTTCCGGTCTCTTAACGTTACACCTATCATTTTTCTGCTCATGGCTCGCGGCGTTATCCGTTACTTAAGCTGAACCCTTTTCGTTAGCCTCCACGTTTCTGCCCCTTGGCTGAGTACCGGTAAGATACAGCTGTTGTACATTTTTCTCTTGAGGGATTCTGGTAAACTGCCAGTCATGAGAAAACAAGTGTAGCAGGGGGCGGCAGAACGTTAGGTAGGCGGATGAGATTAAAAAGTTCGCATGCATAGGGGGAGGGGGCGCAGAGGTCAAATGACAGGGTTAATTGGAGAGACTTGGGAGAGGCCTTTGCTCTGCAGGGGATGTAGTCACGTTGATGATAATGATGGCAGTCATTCATTAAATTTACTGGGAGGTTGTTCGCAGATCCTAACTTTCAACACCAGACTTCTTGTGTCTTGTATCGTACAACGTTGTAGTCTTCGCGACGAGGCTCGACTAACACCCGATCAGGATGAGGCAATACGGGTTGCGATTAAGTCTTCCAGACCTTCCCTCAAAGCTGAGGAGGAGGAGGATGAGGAGGAGGAGGAGGAGGAAAGGCGGGAAGATTAACCAGTTCGCTTTCCTGCACGAGGGGATTAAAAGATTAGGAAGAGAAGAAAGTAGAAGAAAATTGAAGTTAATATGCAAAGCTGGAGTGTTTGGTAAAGACACCCGCAGTTGTGTAGGCAAGAAGTTCTTAAAAAGCAGAGCACTACCTTGGGGGCCTTCACTGCCGACGATCGCCGCGGCCTGTTGCCGAGAATCTTCATATCCGTCAGTGGGCGTGGATCGAGACGCTCCAGTGCACGACAGAGAGACTGCCATTCGGCACTGTAGGCAGGGTATTCATAAAGAATGCGGCTATATTCTCGTCACACCCGCAGGTGGCACATGTAGGGCTATCAGCCATACCGATTAAGAAAGGGCAGTGCTTGGTGAAAGATACAACAAGCCACAGGCGTCTCTGCATTTCACGTCGTTGTAGGCCGGTTGGAAGCCGAGCTTGAGATCTGGGTCCTAGGATTTTAAACGCGAATTCGAAAATTGGCCTGAATTCCACGCGGCAAGCGTGATTTCTGGCGCCAGTCGTCTAAGCCAACCCGCTGGGTCGGCTCTCGAGATGGGGATGGCCACACGATCACCCTCATGATGAGAAGTTTATGCGGCCTCGTTCGCGCGATGGTTGCCTGCGTTCCCGCTGTGTCCTGGCAGCCATTGTTAAACAATATCGTGCCCTTTATTGATGACGGTGTGGTGGAGCTCTCGCATTTCCGCGCCCAGTTGTTCATATGACCCATGACGAAGAGTATATTGTAAGGCTTGGAAGGCTGCCTTCGAATCTTTGAAAACTGACTTTTGCTGGGGTGTTTCTTCACTGATATGCTCAATGGCGACACGAATAGCAGCATGTTCTGCACCAGTCGATAAAAACCGGTGTGATGTTCTCACTTTTTTGACTACGGTCCTTACGGGGATGACCACGGAGCCCGAGGAACTGGCAGGGGTCACTGAGCCATCGGTGTAGACGTGCAGTCGGTGTCCGTGGTTCTCATGCAAATAATCTCGAGTGGTCTGTTTTAAATCTGTCGGTGGTTTATAAGCCTTCATTTTAATGCCCAGTATAGAAAGAAGCACACGAGGTTGGTGCAGACTCCACAATAGAGGAGATGGTCTAGAGGCTGGTGTAAATAAGGCGAGTAAAAATTCGCGATGGGCGTCAATAATTTTCGCAAACGATGTATGCAGCCGGTTAGCAGGAAGACTGGCAAGATGGTGCCCCATAATCCGAGAGAGCTGACGAATATGCGCTCTCAAGGCTTCTACTGTTACACAGGCTGTCACTGGATTCTCCTGTGCGATGAGTACTGTTTATGCTGTAGATGCGCATTTTGTTGACACCGTATGTTGGTTTTCCTCAAGTTTCCTAGTGCGGAGATAGTTTATGGAAGGAATCCTACGAATAATGCGGTGTACAGCGTTAGCATCATCTGCATTGATGCTGCCAAGGACTAACCTCCGAGAAAGGAGAAAACGTGAACGATCGATGTCAGTCGCCTTTTCATGTACGAGACGTGTGGGCTCCATGTTAGATTACGATCGATGATTACTCCAAGGAAGCGTTGGCTTCTTTCGTAGGGTATTGTTGAGCCATTTATGCATGCGGGATAATGAGACATGCTTTGGCGTGTAAAGGCAACAAGGGAATATTTTTCAGTAGAAATCTACTGGCCTTGCAGGCGGTGGTAGGCCGTAAGAAGGCTTGACGCCTTTTGAAGCCTTGTTCGAACTGGTGGTCGCTTAACTCCTGATTCCCAGATACAAGTATCGTCCGCATAGACTGAGACTTGCGCCGACTGTGGTAGGACGTTGATAAGGCGTAGAAGTGCAAGACTGAAAACCGTTGTGCTTAGTACTTCTCCCTGTGGGACCCCACGGCAAGTAAAATGTGAGGATGTTGGTCCGTCCTCAGCCTGCAAAAATAGTTATCGGTTGGATAGATAACTCCGTATCCAGCAGAACATGCGACCACCAAGTTCTGGAGATTTCACAGAGTCCAAAATAGCTTGATGAGTGACGTTATCATACGCCCCTTTAACATCCAGAAACAACGCCGTGGTCAAGCGCTTTAGATGCTTCTGATGTTGAACTGTTGGCTATCACGCCAATCACGCTATCAGTTGACGAACGTCCAAGCCGGAACCCGGGCGTTAATGTCTAGATATATTTGGTAGTGCTCCAGGCACCACTCAATTCGCGCAAGTACCATCCTTTCCACGAGTTTATCCATGCAACAAGGCAATGCAATTGCACGGTGAGATGTTAGGTCAAGCGGCGATTTTCCGGCTTTAAGCACTGGAACTAGACGCCTTGATTTCCACGTGTCCGGAACTGTACCCGCACACCAAGATGAGTTGAAGTGGTCTAAAAGTGCACGTCGAGCCTCCTGACCAAAATTTGGAAGTGCAGAATATGTTACTCCAGTGGGCCCCGGAGACGAAGACCGTCTGCAGCCGGCCATGGCGGCGTCGATTTCTTCCAAGAAGTTATGCTTCGCCTTCCAGAATCTGGAGTACCTTGGAGTATCTGCCTGGCTAAAGACGTAGCCGATGTACTGGAGATTCTAGAAGTACTACTTCGCCTGCCAGAATGTGTAGTATCTCAGCCACGTCTTCAGTAAGGACGGCGTACACCCCAACTCACAAAAACAGTCACTTTTTCCCAGTTAATGCAGACTGATGGCAAGACAGGCCCCGCAAATTTCATGGACCCTGCGCGTTTTGCAGAAAGTTTGTTAATGACTTTTCACTTATCGTCGAACTGGAGACAGAACTAACAGAGGCCGACGCGCAATTAAAAAAAGGAAGTGCCTCAAGCGAAGCACTGTGCTTAACTTCAGCATAATTTATATTCCCCTACGGTAATTTGACAATGTAGGCATAAGCGTAGGCTGACATTTATACTGATTAAAGGTGGGCCTGGGTTCCGTCCTCGTGCAGAAAAAGGGTGGGCAATTGACAAGCAATCCCGTATGCATGCAAGCTCTCCGCTCTCAAATAACGGTGCAAACTATTCGATGACCAAGGAATGCTTGGCATCATCTGGAAAACCTCGATATTGCGCCCGTACAACTGTGGGCGACCTTTGATGGTTCTTATTAATCACCACGCTATGTGCTGGCTGGAAATTAGAAAAAGCCTTCTAGCCGTCTCTTTCAATGGCGACGTCGGCTCCAATAGTTACACATCACTGCAGTCTGTAAATCTGAGAAGAAGCACTTTGGTTTAGGCTGCTTCAAACTTGCACTCGACGACGCGCTACCAGAGCACTGCCTTAATTATGTCTTCCTGGCACTGTTAAGCATGACAGCTTTAGTTCAGAAGCAGCTCTCGCAACTTGATGTAAATCTTCTCGATTGCCCGAGAGGTAAGATCGCCTCAGAATAGGCATTGTTCAAGAGCATATACTCGTCTTTTTTCATACAGACCGATGTTCTCCTGAACTTCAATTTTGAACGCACCAAGACCCGATCCCTTATTGCTGTGCCGAAAAGCATTCTAGAAAAATATTGCGGATCCTACTGACGACCCGGGAGGTGGACACAGGTTTAATAAGCACGCTGCACCGAGTTCAAGAGATTCATTACTGCCGCGGTGGCTCAGTGTTTAGTGCGCGCGGCTACTGATCCGGAGTATCCGGGTCCGAACCCGACCGTGGCAGCCGCGTTTCGATGGAAGCGAAACGCAAAGGTGTCCGTGTGCTGTGCGATGTCAGTGCACGTTAAAGATCCCCAGGTGGTCAACATTATTCCGGAGCCCTCCACTATGGCACCTCTTTCTTCCTTTCTCTCAGTCCCTCCTTTATCACTTCTCTTACGGCGCGGTTCAGGTGTCCGCCGACATGTGAGACAGGTACACCTGCATTTCCTTTCCACAAAAACCAATTTATTTCTTATTTGTTATCATTACTGGCCATGGTATTTTTCCCGATCTCGCACTTGTCATGATTATCATGAGCACCACTCACGAAAGATGCAACTCACCCTAATATATGGACTTTTAAACCCCATACAACCACCTACAAAGCCCTTCTACCAGATTGTAATGGATCTGCTCGGCCTTTTCCAGCGGGACATGTGTCAACGAGCGAATCATCGTGGCGACCGACTAAGTGATCTGGCCTGCTGAAGCTGACGCCGTCCCGATTAGCACTGCAACGTAAGTCAACAAATGCTTCGATGAGCAGATACATTCACGTAAAGCCGCTTTGGATTCTCTCATCGCAGGGGGGGGGGGGGGGGACAGTATTGACTACCGCGCTTACCCAAGCCATTCTGGACTACAGCCACAGAAGCCATCGACGTAGGGCTGCTACAATCCGTATACAAATGGCTTTACGGAAAGCCTCAACAAGACCACTGCCGTCCTGCTTGCGATGTGCGTTGACGCACAGCAAAATACTTAGGACGTCACAGTGACCTATGTGGTGGTCGCATTTGATACCGCGGTTGCGGTAACAAACACAGCTGACACGCTCAAGCTTGTGCACCACACAGATGTCTCGACTACGGTAAACGCACCGACACCCGACGCTAAAATCAGGGACGACGGGAAACTTAAAACCCTCCAAATGACCAATTATGGCTGTGGACGCATTTATACGGCAGGAACCTATTGAAAAAGCGGTGCGACAATTTTTCGCAGCATAAAAGAACTACTTGGTTTCAATTATGAGCTCGTTTTCTATGTTGCGACGACGCATAATCGATGCCACGAAAACCTTGATGTTATTGAAGGTAAATCGCTAAAAACGATACCACTTATGTTAAAGATGCCTTTCTTTTGGCCCGTTATTTTGCCCTTCTAGTTTGGTTTAAGCATGGGGTATTGCTTGGAATATTGCTTTAAGCAATACCTTCCAGTTTAACAGGAAGGTATCGTCACAATGCTCCGTTTTAATACCTTGTCTACAGTTTAAATATTTGTTGCCGACAGTGCATGAGCACGATACATTTTTCCAAGTCGAAAGAGTACCATAGCACTTCCGAACAGTGCTAATCACGTGCTGATGTTTCCACGTTATTAATGCGTAAGCCTTATATGCCCCAATAAAGGAAAATCTGTGCGTGTGTGTGTGGCTGTGTGTGTTTCGATAGTAACCATAGAAGATGACATCCACATGCAACCTGGCAGGAGGTGCTTAATAAAGGGTCTCGACGCAGGAATTTCCTATGGAATTGCAACCTATATCGCTCAAATTCCACCAATGACAGCAGCTGCCATCGAAGTTCCGTGACGCAACGCTTAACCAGTGCATCACTGCGCCTGGAGCTGTATGGGAACTCCCAGTGATCTATCAATCTTAAGTAGAGAAAAGCCAGTGCTTCATTTGAGTTCATTAACTTATCAGCCATCGCGTCATACCTTTCAGGCGGACAGCGGTTCGCTGCTGGGCGCCGACTGCGTTCACAAAGCGACCAGGCGGGCTTGCGCCTTCTTACACGTAAGCAGTCTGAAGTTTGAAAAGACGAACTGCTTTGCGGGTTGGTTTTGCTTGACGGACTTGAAGCAGTGGAACGCCACACGGCCCAAGAAGAGAGCAGAAGGAAGAGAAGAAACGGACACAAGACGGCACTGAACTGAGAACTGGCATTTATTTGGTGCGCTGAAACTCATTGTATTATGCCATCATCAGCCTTCATTCACACTTTCCTTTTCCTCCTCTTCCCTTTCCCCTGTGTGGAGTAGCAGGCCAGGGCCCTGTTACCACCGGCCGACCTCTCCGCCTTTCTTTCATTAAAATTCCCTTTCTTCTTCTCTTCTCTTTGGTGCGCTGCGCATATTAATACACGTAAGACTACCATAACAAACAAATTAAAGTCACCGCAACCTGCACACTCATGCACAAGAACCCTGCAAGACGACAACGGGTAACGAACACAGTTAATGAAAAGGGATACATTTACCAATGATGACATTGACGGAGCTCTTTCAAAGCTATCACCTGGTTTCTTGACCTGTGTGGCCTCAAAAATTTCTCGACACAGCTGATCTTTGTTTCTTGCAAGAAATTTAAAACCTGCAACAGCTGTCAACAATGTCGAAGAAATCTGGTGGCAGACACTTCGTGCATTCATTGAATTTCGCATATTTTGAAAAACGTTTAGCAAAAGACTCAGAGCGGACATTGTTTTTTGGCTCCGGAGAACCTGCAAAAGAGGTTCGCTGCGAAAAAAAAAATATTTTAAAACATTTTGACAGCACTCGCACAAGTGCAAGCCAGAACTGTACAAACACATATGCAAAATTTACTGTAACGAAGAGAACAGTCTATATAATGCTTTTAATACACTTAGAAGCACGAGCAGAGCAACTGGCTACACTAGAGGTCCAAACTGCAGAATGAGTTTGTGCAGAACACAGGATGTTGAGATCTTCATCAAGTTTTGCCTATATGTACGCTTGGTGTAACAAAGATGTTGGTAGATGACCTTCAAAAGTTTTAAGGCAGTAGTATACAGATCACTAAACTGTCGAGCGTAATTTCACTGCTGCAGACAAAATCACATTCGAATTCTTATTCCTAAAATCTTTATTTGAATTATCAACGTTTTGCTTCATGGCCAGTAGGTTAGATGCCACTTAAAGCTTGATTTTACTACCCATAACCGGCTAAATTAAAGGCGAGGGGCGCATATGGCCGACAGTTAGTAAAGTGTGAATGGCACGAACAGCTTCTACCAAGTCGCCATGAATTAATCGCCCGTTAATGCGTGTGCTTTCAAAAGGCTTGCAATTTTCCACGAAATTTACTTCAATTTTTAGAGGCAAGTTCAGCTTTTTAGGGCAAAAGTTTTGAAAATTGGAAAATTGTAAGACATTGCTATGGAAATATTGAAGGTAATGGTTTGGTCTGGTTTATTGGGGTTTAAAGTCAGAAGCGACTCAGGTTATGAGGGACGCCGTAATGAAGGGCTCCGGAAATTAGGACCACCATGAGTTCTTTAACGTGCGCTGATATTGCACAGTACACGGGCCTCTAGAAATTTCCATTCTGCTGATATGTAGAAAAATCTTTCTTTTAGAGTGTTTCCCGCGAGAGCATCGGACAGTTAAAACTGCAATAGAAAAACAATGGGGAACTCTTTTGACGACAGCAAAAATGTGAATAGAAAAATACAAAACTACCATCGGGTGAGCTGCGGATATATTGATTGGTATACTAAAATCTGACCTTATAAAAAATTTTGCGTTCATAAACGGTTTCTCGCACAAAATTGATTTTGTCCAGAATTAGTGGGTACGAGGCGATTGTTCGAAATGCGGGCAAAGTGTCAAAAAAGCGTTATTTTATACCGCTCTCTTCATGTTCTCATATTCAAATTCACGTTTCGACTCCGTATCTTGCAGTGACTAACGAGTAGAGCCTACAAATCAAGAAAAAAAAATGGATTTCTGCATCATGGTTGTACAAACACTTGAAAAGGTATATGAAACATCAAGACGAATGTACAATTTGCACAGTACACCACTAAATCCCGAGCCAAAGACAGGCACTTGAAATTTGGGGAGAGAGAGGTCTTTTGTGCAAAATCTGCATCTATAATGCATGAGGGCAGTTTTTCTCTAGTTGTGTTCCTGAGCTAAAGATGCGTACAGACGCATCTGATCACGTCTAGAGATTTAAGCTATTTCTATTAGCGATTTTGGATAGGATTGTTTAAGCATAACCTTCGCATCACAGAACTGAGCCCTTCCACATATTTTAATAGGCAGTGCAAATTTGTTGACAGTAAGGAAATGTTCAGATTTAATTTAGTTTCTCCTAAACGCCCATATTTGTGATGTATCAACGGTAAGGCACCCTGACATTCGGTTTCACCTCCCAGGTGCTGTGACAAACCTGAACGGAATATTTTGTCTCAAAATCTTCGCTAAGGGCACCATAAATAGTTGCAGCGTCAAGAAAGGAGGAAAATTGATGAAGTGCCTTTAATTTGGCGTAATTCTGTAATAAATACACAGTACCATAACTTCTTGTGTCTCCTCCTGACTCGTCTAACAGCTTGTAAGAGCCGTTTGGACGCCAGAAAAATATATGAGCAAAGCAGACACAAAATATTGCACACATGTAGGCAATTTGGTGAGTTATCTACCTGCTGTGGATGTTATTGAACGGTCGAGAACAAACTATTTACAACGAGCTGTGGTCTGGTGGATTTCGCATTAATATACACCGCGCTCTGCTGATACGCTAGATAAAATTTTTTGTCGTTTAACCACGAAATTGACTGTAGTGCTTTGGCCAGATATTTACGTGAACTATTTACAAAGATTATACAGAGCGCTGAGTGAGAACGCGTTGAAAATGTCAAAGCGACAGAACACAACATTTGGCGCAAGGCTGTACGTGGCAACAAGCAGGAGTGCCACTCATTTTTCAAGTCAGTTCAATGACCCACTTTCCTGAGATGAACATCTTTAAAAAGAAATGAGACTTTGTTTATACGTCATGTTTACAGGGCGGGTCTTTTATTTGAAAGTTGTATATGCTCCGCAGCTAGATCATAAATAAATACTATGGAGGAGTTAATCGACATATTGCAAAGCACTGAAATGTAGTATATGAGAATTAAATTTAATTGGTAGTGTGGGGCCCACAGCAAGATATCCCAAGAGTGACACTCAGTCTTTGTGACGTTCTAGAAACTGCTGAGCATATCTTGTAAATTATAGAGGCGGCAGTTCTTTGAGGCCAGAAGTATGTCATTTTTCTGGAGCCATTACTTCGCATGCAATATCTCAAAAAGTAGGTTTTAGAAAGTGGAGAAAGTGGAATTCCTGAAACCCGTGCAAGCGTATCATATCCCGATAATCTTAAGCGCACTGAGGCATAATTGGTGAAGGGATAAGGTTTGAAATGAGATCTTTAAACAAGTGTTTTTGCGATGTTCATTAAAGAAAGCTTGTTGGAATCCGGGCCGCAAGAAAACGTACTGCAGAATAAAGCTATACATTTACCCCACTAACAAGGGCGGTCACGAAAGCTAGAGGACGCAGTCAGTGTAAACAAATCATTTAATTATATTCCTACAGGAACGCATTAAGTATACAGTGTTGAAAGTGCTTAGGACAAAGCACATAGTTGGAAAAAATCTGAGGCACGTAAACATTGAATAGATCATGTCCACCCGCACACAGAGATCGGAAAACAAAATCATGTCTTACAGCCCAAAGGAAGAACTCGACAAAAAAAGTCGCAAATACTCTATGAAAGCGGTGAATATAGAGCCTATAGCGTAGAGAACAATCGACTAAAAGTAAATGTTTATTCTTAGAAATAATCTTCCAGGTGGCAGCTTTGCGAACATATTGGCATATGATATAAGGCGAAAATTCGAGCATAGCGCAGTACAGTAGGTTTGCGATCTTTCCAACCGTTTTTACAGCACCAGCAAGGATTGATGGAACGCCAAGGTACCCGGGAAGCATACACATTCGTTCATACTGTCAAACTCTGCAGGTGCAGAATACTACAATCTAGCTCATAGTCTTCAGCTATTTGAACAGTTTATCTTACCACCTGAAACTAATTAGTCGATGGGACAATTTCAGCCAAGGTATGCTTTTCTGCACCAAAAAGCGGTGAACGTTCTGCAGAGGCCAGCACATTGTTTTAAAAATACACGACACGGACACCTAACCAACGGCACTCGGCAGAACGCTCATACATAGGGCACTAAACTAAGTGGAAACAAAAGTAACGATAACAGATACCATTGTTTGGACTGAAAGACGGACGCATGTTAACTAAGAATCAAGCGGGGCAGAGCAGATATTGCAGTGAACAGTTATAGGAGTAGATTGTGAGGGACACATACATTTACCTTTTCAAGGTCAATTTCAAGCATTGTGATTTGTTCCTGATAGTAACTGCAGTAACGGCAAGACTTTTCGGGTAGTATGTGGGTCAGTTTGGATTGCACGTCCCCTCAAGCCTTATGTCTGGCGATTTGCAATG
Organism: Amblyomma americanum; assembly: GCF_052857255.1. Lineage (NCBI taxonomy): Eukaryota > Metazoa > Arthropoda > Arachnida > Ixodida > Ixodidae > Amblyomma > Amblyomma americanum. The sequence goes on from NC_135501.1 coordinate 130,113,155, forward strand.
GTAGCGGGCATTGAAAACAGTGAGTAATAATCATACAGTCATCGTGATATAGAGAAATTGCCCAATACGCATCTACATGCGGCACGTTTTTTTCACTAGTGCTGTTTAGCATCAATTAGAATGCGAGTTTTATTCAACGACTGTAAGATATACAGCCTTTTTATGAAAACCCCAGATATAAGTGGCGCTCGATATGGAGATAACGGCCTCGTGGAATTCTCGCGAAGGGCGGCCTGGCGAACTCGTCTTCGGCAACTGATCAATAGTCAAGCTGCCAAAGGACATAGAGCTGTCCCAATCAAGCCTCGTGTAATGCAAGAGAGGTGCAGAGCAGGCCGAAGTGAAGAAAATTGTCACATCCCAATCTGCTTTGTGTAGGTCTTGATTTTCGCGGTAGCCACTGCATTATGGAATGACGGGGCCTTGGGAGGCAATGGTAGACACATCCATTGCAATGTACGGCTCAGGTTTAGTAACTGCTGAGAGGGAACAGCAAGGATAAATAAATCGGTACATAAACATCGCGAAACTAGGACAACTGCCGTCCAAATCCTTCAATTTGGGCGCCCTCCATGACGCCGTAAGCTCACCAAGTCAGTTAATCTCATCCGGCCGTGTGACAAGCCTCCGCAAGCGAAATTTTATTCTCATACACTTTTAGGCGCAGGAGGGAGCGTCGAATGACGCCTAGTGCATTTCATCACCTCTCATGTATTTTATGTGCCTCTTATGGTGTTTACGTGTACTTTCTGATGTGCGCACATGCGCTTGCGAAGGAAGTAGAGTGAGAATTAGTGGGCGGGATTCACAGTAAACAAACGGAAGAGTATCCATCCGTCTATAAGGCATCAATGGAACAGGGCAATAAACGAAAATGCAAGTTCGTTGCCTGGGCGAAAACAAAACAGCACAAATAAGACTAATGAGAGCAACGAGGAGATAACAAGGCGCCATGTGCAATTCACAAGAAGGTTAGAAAGCTAGCGCGAAGAAATCTCAAGTGCCTGTTCCGTGCGAGCCACGGCTTGAATCCGAGCGGTATGCACTAGGAGACTGGCTTGTCCTAAATTACTTGAAATGCTAAATTATTGGGTCAACTGCGACAATCACCTTTACACAGTACCTAAAGCCAGTTTGAGCAGGTTTTATCCTAACGCGAGTGTTAACTAACTTCTTTATTTTCCAGAGCTGCATTGATCTTTTGTGCTTCTCGCAAGTATATTGTCAATTCTCGCCAAATTTTTGCAAGCTTCGGCACCGCATTTTTTTTATTATTCCTGATATCAAGAACCTTGCAGCGATCCCTGTATTGCGCAAACTTGTTTTTGGCTGATCATGCATTTTTGTTTCTTCTCTGTTCGGCATTCTAAGGCGAATTGCGTGCACGTTGGATGCACGCAATATAAAAATTAAAGGTGTCATTTTGAAAGAACCTTTGACCGTAAAATTCTCAGACTGAGACCACAAAAGAAATGCGTTTAACATTGAAATCATTTCTCTAGCACCCCTTCGAAATAGTCTCCCTTGTAGTGTGTACACAAGTTCTAACGCTTCTTGAGGTCTTAGAAAGAGTTGGAAAACGCTTGCTTTGGCAGGGCTCTCAGCTCTTTTGCCATGGCGTCTTCAATAGCCTCCATGCTCCCCATACAGCGACCTTTTAGGGCTCTCTTCACACGAGGAAACAGGAAAAAATCGCGTAGGAAGCGGCCAGGCGAGTACGGCGGATGCGGAAGTACAGTAATGCTGTGCTCAGTGAGAAATTTTGTCACACTGAGAGCAGTGTGCGGCCTTGCGTTATCGTAGAGTAGGCTCCATTGTCCAGATGCGCATAAGTAAGGGAGACGGCGTCGCAGGGCATCACGCTTGTGTTGGAGCTCGCCGATATAAAACTCCTGAGTCACCGTCTGTCCTTGTGGAACGAACTCGTGGTGTATGACACCTCTGGCATCGAAAAAAATATCAGCATCGTCTTTGTTTCGGTCTTCTGTCGCCGCACCTTTCTCGACACCGGAGATCTTATGGACCGCCATTCGGCGCTCTGCCTCTTTGAAGATCGTATTAAAAACACCATGTTTCGTCTTCAGCAATGATGCCGTAGACGAATGCAGCAGGCCAGGGCCCTGTTACCACCGGCCGACCTCTCCGCCTTTCTTTCATTAAAATTCCCTTTCTTCTTCGCTGCCTCGGAGAGCAAATCAACGCTCACTGATGTGCGCGTGTCCTTCTGGTCCTGTGTGAGAGAGTGCGACACAAGTCTGGCATTCAGCTTTCGTTTCGCTATGTTCTCACGCAATATTTGGTGGCGTGTTGTCTTACTAGTGTCGAGCGCATCGGATCGCATGCGTACTGTAATGGTGCCGTCTTGTTGTACGATTTACCTGGTCTGTGCTACGTTGTTTTCATTCCGCGAGGTTGAAGGGCGCCCCTGCTTTGTGTCGGCTTCCACCGATGTTCTTTCCAAACGAACCGCTTGTGTCACTCAAAAATTCGCGCCCGCGATAATGCCTCTTTACCATAAGCATCACGAAGGAGCTCATACATCTGTGTGGCTGTCTTGCCAAGCTTCAAACAGGATTTTATATTTACACTCTGTTCGAGGTTGACGGCCATCTCTCCACATTTACTCAGTAGAATGCGCAGACGACTAGTGACGTGTTTCTTTACATGTAGTGCCATCTAGTGGCTGCCATAGCAATTAACATAAATAGCTCGGGTTAGCCCGAAAAGAAGGCGCTACACATGTGCGCCAACATTTTTTGGGGGGAACCATTTCTAGAGAAGAAAAAAAAATGAGTCTCGAAACTTTGCGGACAATGGTTAAAATATCATTCGATAATTGGAAGTTTCTGATTTTATAACTCGGTGCTATTGGTTTTATAATTCGTGCGCGCAAGTGTGTGCAGAAAGGTAGAAAAAATTAGCTGCGGTTCAACTACTGCTGAATCTAGTTAAAGAGCGAAAGCTGCAGTGTATCGGGTAAGTAGACGCGGCTTGGCCTGTAACGTTGAGTGCGTTCCGCACACTGGATAGATAATGCGCCTCCCCTGGCAAGTGGCGGTTAAATTAATGGTTGATCGCTGGAGGTTAGTCACCCAATGAAGGCTGCGGCTTAGTGGATTAGCTCGGTTATGCCAGTTTACACGTAGCGAAAGGTAAGACCTAGCATGGTTAGCCTTGGTTAATCTTGATTGCAAGTCCGGGTTTTTCTGATGGTCTAGCTATTTTGGCGGATTAAAGACGACACAAGTGTGGTTGCGGTGCAGACGAACTCTCCTTTTAAATCCTTCGACATGTTATCAGGCATGCAACGCAGCTGGCGAAGCGAGCGGAGGTGAGCGCACCGACGAGGAACGCGGTGTGACGTCATACAAACGGCGGCGGCGGCGAACCGCGCGGTGTAACGTCATGCGAGATGGCGCAGCAAGCGCGCAAAGTACAGTACCCGTCTCACACATCTAGGTGCCGCCGCGGTGGCTGAGTGGTTATGCCGCTCGGCTGCCGGTCCGAAAGACACGGGTTCGATCCCGGCCGCGGCAGTCGAGTTTCGATGAAGGCGAAATTCTAGAGGCTAGTGTGCAGTGCGATGTCAGTGCACGTAAAACAACCCCAGGTGGTCGAAACTTCCGGAGCCCTTCACTACGGCGTTCCTCATAGCCTGAGTCACTTCGGGAAGTTAAACCCCCTTAAAACATAAAACAAAAACATCTCGGTGGACACCCGAACCGCGCCGTGAAGAAAGAGTTGCATTTTAAGGAAAGGCTCGGCTCTGCGCAACTGCGGAACACCAGTGGCTCGGTGCTCCTAGTGGCGGATGCGCAGTTGTGACTAGAATGCGAGAGAGAGAGAGAAATGCGCCATGTGTTGCCACTGCTCCTCGCGCATGCGCCGCACGGTTCTCCAGGAATCACGCGAAACTGCTCAACCTGCGGTCAGTACAGCTTTCGCTTTAAAAAGCAGCAGAGCTTCTAGCTTCACTTGAAAATGCGCAGGGCGAATTGCAAACCTAAATAGGAAGAAATACAGAAGCTGCAGGTATTTCCTAGGAGCTTCAGCTCTGACTGCACTCTAAGACATGATTATCGCTGGTTTCCGAAAATGAATGCGCATAGTTGAGAAACCATTTCGAGAGATCATCAAAATCATCATCATTAGCCTGACTACACGCACTGCAGGGCAAAGGCCTCTCCCATGTCTCTCCCACCTCTCCCAGGCCTCTCCCACCTATCAAAATTTTGGTGTGGGGTTGTCTGTGGTTCATCTTGACTAACGGTAGTGCAGCGCAAAAAAAAACAGGGACACAAGGGGAATATACAAATAACAGGAATGGCACTGAGAAGCGCCCGTCCTGTTCTTTGTGTCTTCTCCTTCTGTCCATGTTGTATTGCGCTGCACTACCCTTAAGACGTTTTCCAATTGCCCCGGTCATTTGCCAGCAGCGTCCACCCTATGCCTGCAAACTTTTTAATCTCGAGAGATATACGCCAACAACTACTTCAATTATGAGTATAAACATAGAGAAAGCCATGAACGCTGCAAAATAAGAATAAAAGTTCTGAAATTCTGCGAGCTGCTCAGAATTATCATTGTTGTTCCATGAGCTCGGTTCTAGAAAAGGGCAAATGACATCCTGAACGTCTGGTCTAACCAAGGAAGCTTCAAATATTTTACGTAGCAAGTCATTGTAAGGCCTTGCGAAGGGGTAGTTCTTGCGCACTGGTGTCACCGGCATGATTACTTTTATTCGCTCGTTAGATTCCAACAATCCAGGTGCGACAAAGGTGACGACGAAACAGTTGGGGAGCCGGTTTATTAAGCAGGTTCGTCCTTTCCTTCGTGCGCACTGCAAGCATTTTCTCGCACTTGTCGCGGTGAGAGACACTTCCTTGCGTCGGTTCAAGTACTCTCTCCGGAGTTTTGAATACAGTGGTGTTATCGAGATTTTGCTAACCAAATCATAGTGCATGGCCGATCCATGAACAACGCATGAAGACATGTGTCTGTGGTCCAGAGCATCTTCCAGTTAGCAAGCGTGTCAATGCTGTTCGGAGGTGAGCGCAAACTAAGCCTTGAGGTCAGCTCACTTCTAAAGTAGGTGGAGAGCGGAAGCATGGCTAGAATCCAGCAACAATACACGATAGTGCGGCTCGGACTGCAGCGTTTGATGACAGGAAGTGGGGACGATGTCGAGTAAAATATCGCCACAAAAAACATTAAGTACTCGAGGAAGGAACTGAGAGTCACGTATCCAAGTTTTTAGAGATCAGCGCAAGTTACCACGAAAAGACAGGCTCCAAGGCTGGCGGCTCTAAGTGAAAATCCCATAACACTATTGATTAAAATGCTGAACATTGATACAAAGTGAGGAATCTCGCGTAGGGCGTAGAAGGTTTCGTAAGTGTATCTCAACGCCGGAGGAATGGATGTGTACGAAATGCTGTATTCCGTGGCCACGCACAACTCCATTACGACATCAATGTTTCCTCCAAATAGGTCTTCATTTAAGTGGGATAAAGTGTCGTAGGTTCGCGATAAGATTGTCACGTTGAGGGTGAGAAGTGTACTTTTAATCACGTCCACTTCACTTCCAGAACAAGGACTTGAATTCTACACGATCTTTTCACCGTAGCACGCTATTCGCATAAACTGATTCTTTAATGACGGCTTGCTGGCTCCCTGTAAGTTAATCCGCCTAGTCCTCCGTGGATACTCATTAGAATCAAGTGTAGTGGCTGCCATTTCTGTCCAGTTTACCGTTTCCTTTTGGTTTCAGATAAACATACATGTTTTTTTGAAGCACCAATAGAGATTTTTCTCCGGGACGACGGCAAGGGGCCTTTCATTCTTCTGGCGATTTTGGAGGTACCAGACAAAAATGTCCACTCAACGAGATAATGAGCGAATGGATCTTTTAAGGTACCGACAAGGCAAGGTAAAGCGTGTCGGCTAATATTTGACATGAAAACTTTCGTCCTGATGCTGCAGTATGTGTTCCTTGCGATCATTTGATAGAGCCCTAGGCTAGGCAGTGTCCACCGACTAGAGGGATATCCGATCCGCGGCACACAGTTATTGATGTGCGGATCCCAACTCCCTTCGCATGTCACCACGGCCACGTGATCGTGTATTTCGATATATGTGCAGAGCGAATTGCGCATAGTTTGGCTGTTAGTGTAGGACAAGAAAATTAGCTGTGCTGTCAAGCACGTGAACATCAATCTTGCCATCCCAGCCATTGCAAATACCGAATACGCCAGGTAAAATCGTCTTGTCTTGCCGTTAGCGCTGCCCTGTATGAAAAACAATTTAGCTCAAATAAAAACAAAGAAACGTGACATGAAAATCATGAACTGAATGGGAGGTTGGAGTACATCAATTTGCTTACCTTGTCGGTTTCAGGAATGATGCGGATGTATTGTTTTCTTTTCTTGCGAGAATAACGGGACTTACAACCTCAGAAAAATTCAAAGGGATACATTAGCTTTTAAAGACGGGTTCTTCTCTCCGGATACACAATTGTTAGAGTTCCGCTGAGCGACTGAACTGCCTTCGCAAATTCAAGGATTAGAGAATGGGGTGAGGACGTTCAAGTGCGCAGTTTGTTTCAGCGATCAATTTGCCCTTATAGAGTGGGAGGAATTAGGCTATTCACTTTCAGTTGGTGCTGATATCTGCACCACAGCTATGATTCGAGCACAATGCACCGACACTGCACAAGATATTCGGGGGTTCTGCTGAAGAGGGATAAGGCAAATGGCATATTTTGAAGCGGCCAACAGGCGGCGTTTCGTCAATCAGTATAGAATCAACGCTAGTTCTCAGATATATTTTCTAACTTGAAAATTAGACGCGACGAGCCTTGTCTGTATTGAAATCACTCTTCCACATGACTTATTTGAAACGACCTATTTTGGTGGCTGAATCATACATACCTAGTTCATGTGGTCTGGAGAGCAAAAACATTTTGGGTGCTAAGCAGATAGGGTCTGTTTTCGTGCAAAAGAAGTGGCGACGGGACAAAAACATGTCGATGTTTCCATGAGAACGACTGAGAACATTTTGTACGAGGTACAGGGTATGCGGAATGATTTGTAGATTGCGACAGGTGATTCCACCGAAACTCAAGCTTCTTGTATATAATGCCTTATTTCTCCCGCATATAAACTACTGTAACCTTGTTTGGGGGACAACATCTGCTGCACACATCCACAAATTACTTTTAATACAGAAAAAAGCTATCCGCCATATTGCAAATGCCCCATACGATTCCCATACGCGGGATTTATTTCAATCATTTAATGTCTTGACTGTCACGCATGCATACATATTTAACCTGTTCTTAAAATACAAGAGCAGCTTAAAACACACAAATGAGCATTTTCTTCGAATGAGCCGCCCTAAAAATCCTTGCAGCTGCCATACAATGTAAGGCAAAGAGATACAAGGGATTTGCCATTTTCCCGAACCAATAACGGTTTTAACAGGTTGCAATATCGTGTACCATTCATGGTAAATAGCCTTGAAAAGTTACATATAGACCCGAACACCATGACTAGAAAACAATGGAAAAAATTTTTAATGACGAACGACGGTATCCAAATTTAAGAAAAAACTACAGAAGAAAAATGTTGTAATGTAAACTTTTTCTCTTATTTTGGAGCATGCTTGTTTTTGTATTAGGTTCGTACGATTCTTTTATTTGTCTGTACGTCCTGAGTGTAAATGGTCTAACTTAGACCAGAAACTCGTTTTTTTTTCCTTTCCCTTTTGCTGCATATGTCTCCAAATATGTTGGCCTGCACGTGGGATGCTGTTGTACGCGAATAAATTTGTATTGCTTTTATCTGTGAGATGCAACACATATATATATGTAAAAACTTGCACTTAACATGACTGAAAAACCTTCACGCTGCCAATCAAACAGGGGCAAGGGCCTTGTCAAGCTGCTTGTAGCAGCTTTTTTGCTCTTGTCCCAGCATTCCTTGGTTACACGCGGAAGAATGCTGAATAAAGATTTGATTTGATTTGATTTGATTTGATTTCCAAGATTTTTATCAATCAACTCTCGAAGCAAAATCAGCCACAGGACATGTAAATTTGCGTGGTGAAGACATGTCGAGTCATCCCCAGCAATTTAGAGCAAAAGCTTTTTTCAACGGGAAACAGCATATGAACGTGATTTTTTCATGGATTGTAGGACTTCACTACAGCAATAATATATCCGCAGGTCTCCCCTCCGCAGGCGTGCACTTTTTGCTATAAACGTTTTTTTGTGTCGTTAAAAGGATTGCCCAGTGGTTTTCTATGAGAGTCTGATCTTCTGAGTACAAGCGATGGAAAATTCTAGAAGTTTTCTGTGCATTACAATAATGGACCACTACCTTCAATATTTCCAACGCAGTATCTTACAAAATTTAAAAATTTAGAAATTTTGTACAAGGTTGGCTCACATGCGCTTACTTAACATATTCAGCCTTAGGTCATGTATGTTTTTTTAATGCTATCTATAATGTTGTGTTGTGTTGGGCTTAATGGCACATAAGCAGATAAGGCTATCATGCGCCAAGCTGAAGGTAAAAGAAAACTTTTTTCTGTAGATGGGAGGAAACATGGTAGTGTAGAGGACTTAAAATGTTAACTCGTTCTAGTAGTAATAAGGGATGAAAAAAATTTTATAGAAGGCTAATAATAAAAGCTTTAAAGAAGGCCAGGTAAACTCAGCCGCCATTCTTGGCTGGTCAATGATCCTGAGACTCCCAACCAATCAAATAAATACCTCAGCTTTCTCCGGAATGAGAAAATGGCGAAGTGTACGACATAATAAAGCAAATAATGAATCAAAATTTACAGTTTCTCAATAACAACTGCTTCTTTTAAAAAGCTGAAAACACAAGTCATGTTAACAAGGGCATTTTCACCTCAGAGAAGCGCTGGGTGTAAAGGAATGTATCCATTATAAAACTAAGTAAAGTGCTTCTTTCTTAGTTTTCGAGTTCTGCACAAGAGAATAAAATATAGTTTATTGTCAGTTCGTTTCCAGATGTTTCACAAAGAGGTTAGACTTTTTTCCTGGTGCCTACAGGTCTTCCATGCACCCAGGACGGGCTTTAAAAAGTGCAGCTTGTTAACCTCGTTGTTTCATGAAGCCTGCGATTTTTCTCTGATTTTATTCTGGACTAACTTGATGCAGTCTTTATGCGGTATGTTTAGTGGTTTTAGTTTAGCATTTCGGGCAAGTGCGGCGCTTGCATCAGCGCTCCCGTTCGCGCTTATGCTCACGTAACAACAAACCCAGTAGAACTTAATTTTATGTCCTTGTGGATCAGCTCGTATTATATTATGTATTATGTTTTCAATTAAGGGTTCGACTAAATTTCACGCGTTTATCGCTGCAATTAGGCTGAGGAATTCAGTGTAGATAACACTGTTCTCTATAATTCTCTTCATAATTTGTTCTACAGCTACAGCAATGGCGTAACAATCTGTTGTAAAAATTGAAGCGCACTGAGGCAGCATGACTACTTTGTCCCATTTTCCTTGTACTATCGCGCTCCCCACATAGAGTGCCGTTTCAGAACCGTCTGTATAGAAATAGATGTAATTCTTATATTATTCACTTACTCCAAGAATCTCTTGCTGGATATATTCCTAAGGGGTATGCCCTTCATGAATGTGTGTCAGTGCGAAATCCCATACAGCAGGGAATATGTAGCAAGGTGGCAACTGATCCGGTCTCTGGGAGACATCGGGAAGTGCATCTAGTAAGTTTATTTCTTGGCATTTTCTTTAGAAGCGGAGGAGTAGTGGTTTTACTGCTTGAGGTTTGTTGATGAAAAGTGTTCTGGATGGGCATTTAGTTATTATGGGTTAACAGAAATGTTTTGGTGGCGACTTTATTTTTAGCACGTATGCACAGTTAAGCATCGTTCTCTGTCGGTGAGGGTCGGTTAATTTTCTTCTACGTGAAGACTATTTACGGATGATATTCTCTAAGCACCAGTTGAAAGGCTCACACACAGGTATTGTACTGGATCCAGCCTTTTAGGGCATGATGGCTTCGCAGACCCGTACACTATGCATCCATAGTCTAAGGAAGAGCGTATTAGTGATAGATGTGCAATATGCACATCCTATTGGACCCCTATCGCATTCGGTGCAGTACTTTTATTATATTCAGGGAATTGATTGCTTTGTTTTTAGAATGATGAGTGCGGTAGGAATGTGAGCTTTTTGTCACAAGATAGGACTGAAAATTTGTGTTCTTGTTTTACTCGAAGTATGGTGTCATTCAAGAGGAGGGTGGTATCAATCTGCAGTCCCCTCTGCAGCAAGAAAAGAACCGCAACAGTTTTTTGTGGAGGAAACCTAAATCCATTTCTCTCTGGCCAAAGTGCTAATTTGTTTATTGTGAGTTGTATTTGTCTCTCACGGGTTAAGAAGCTAGAAGATGTGCATGGAATTTAAAGGTCATCGACGTAGACCGAGTACATAATAGACTGGAATTATACTGGCTAAAGAATTCATTTTTACTTTGAACAATATAGTGCTTAAAATGCATCCCTGAGGAGCACCATTTTCCTGAGTAAATTTCTTCGAGAGGGTAGCACCGAGACAAACTTGGGCAAAAAGTCGCACAAATATTTCAGCATGCTTCCGCGGACGCCAATCCCTGCCAGGTCACTAAGAATCCCAATCCTTCAGGTCGCGTCATATGCCTTCTTCATATCGTGAAAGACTGCAAGGTAGTGTTGTCTGTGTATAAAGGCCACTTGGACTGTGTTTTCTAGGCGGACTAAATGGTCAACTGTGGAACATGGTTTTTAAAACCACAATGGTGGACATCAAAGAGCTCTCGTGATTCTAGGATAAACATTAACCTAATATTTAAAACAATTTAAAATACTTGGCGAGATAGCTTGTAAGAGTTATAGGCATGTAACTACTAGGGGAGTTTGGTGGCTTTCCTGGTTTTAGGAATGAAACAAAAATGGCTTTTCCAAGCCGCTGGTATTTTTCCTAGTACTCATATTTTGCTAAAAAAAATTTAACCGAACTTCTACAGAGTGTTCAGATAGAAGGGGCAGCATTTCATAATGTATTTCATCGGGGCCTGGTGCAGTTTGTTTACCTTTAGACAGTACTCTCTGTATTCGAATTGTAATCAAATTATTGTAAGACTAGTTCGTGCTGCCTGCCATAGGGAGCCTTTGTTTTTCGTTTTTTTTTTAATTTTAAGAATGACTGTGTATAGTGTGAGAAACTTGAAACTGTAAAAAAAAAGTTCACCCATAATGTCGGCTTGGCCTTTAATATTTGTCTGTATACCAGGTCCTGTCAGCAGAGGAAGGGTAAACGGGGAGCAGCAGCCATTTTGTTTTTCCTAACTGCTCCCAAATATTTTTTAGATGTCACTGTGCTGTTTATAGAAGACACATAATTTTGCCAAAACTTTTTTCGGCGACCCTTCGTATATATCGGGTTTTAGCGTTTGCTTTTTTGAAAATTATAAGATTCGCGTGAGTAGGTTACCTACGAAATACACCCCAGGCTTTATTTTGCTGTCTTTTAGCTTCCCTGCATTCTCGCGTCAACCATACTTTGTGGCTCCGGCGCACCACTCCTTTAGACTGGGGAATAGCTAGGCGGGAAGCACCAATGATACATTTTGTGAGAATTTCATTGGGTTCAACTCTGCTAAGCGTTTCTGAGAAAATGCTTTATAAACTGGCCTTTTCACTAAACATCACCAAGTTAGCTAAGATGAAGCTTCCATCGTCGTGGTTTATTTGGGATGACTGCAGGTGAGGATGATAGGCTGATAAAAACTGGCAGTTGATCACTCCCTTAAGGTTTGTCTAAAACATGCCATTTAAAATTGCTAAAACAGGCGGTGAACATAAAGAGAGGTCTAAAGATCTCATTCTCCCAGACGTTGGGGAACAGTATGTAGCCTTTTTTTATTGAAAAGACATACATTATTTGCGAGGACAAAATATTCGATTATTTGACCTCTAGCGTCACAGCGTTCACTTCCCAAAGGGAGGAGAGATTTTAAATTCTCCAGCTGACAGATGTGGCTCCCGAAGTTTACTGGTCAGTTCTTGTAGATTATGGACTGTTTATGGTGAATGTGGAGGAATGTATACAGAACAGATTGTTAGTGGTTTGTAGCTGACGATGCTCACTGCAACCACCTCAAGTTTTGTTTTGAGTTTGATTTCTTGACCTGGGACGCCGCTTTGAACAACAACTGTGACGCCTCCCGAGAGTCGATTTGCCTGCTCGCGATTGCGTCTAAAAGTTTTATAATGTTTCAGGATACGCACGTACTGTGGACCAAGATTGGTTTCCTGAAGCCATAAAACTATGGGTAACATTGACCGTGAAATACGTTTTATGTCACTGTAATTCCGCATGAGTCCTGTACAGCTCCACTGAAATAAAAAGCTATGTTTATGTTTATGGGAGGGAATGAAAAGAAATTTACTTATGTGGTGGGCCCGTTATAAAGGTTCTGAATTTTTTTCGCTCAAGAAAACTATTCCGCAGCTACATAGCGGGCAGATTGGGGGTTACATCAATCAGCTCGCCAGAGATGCTGGAAGACTGCGGAGAAGCAGCGGTTGTGTTAGTTTCAGGCTTCCTCCGACGAGGGGAAATCCTGCGGGATGCCGACCCATGGACCGGCGCTCCCTGCTTTGACACTGGCAGGGCAACTTTCGCTGACCCTGCCTGGGGCGTGGATGGCCCTGCCAAGGCTAGGTGGTAGTGGCCTCGGCAGGCGCCGGAGAGCTGTATGGTGCTACGCCCCTGCGCACCACATAAGCAAAGTTTGATTTTGTTGTTACGGAATTTGTGTTGGTAAGCACAAAACGGCCTCATCGCTTCGTTAAATGAAAAAATATTTTGGTCTTTATGGCTCCTTTCTTCTTTTTCCAGGACGGACACGCCCCTAGAGTACGCCGCGTGGTCTCCGCTGTTTGCGCAGCGCAGTGCTGCGTCACATTCCTCAGAATGGTTGTCCTTCGATGCGCATTTCGCCCAGGTTTTGTGCCGCGGCAACTCTGTGAGCCGTGGCGAAACTTCTGACAATTGAAACTCGGTGGGGATTAGGTATATAGTGTTGACGTTGAGTTCGATCGTTTCGGGCACGGTGCTGGTGTTAAATGGGCGGACTGTGTTTCGTATTTATTGCTTTGTTATCCTCGCGGATTTTGATTCGGTAACTAATTACATTCTGGTCGTTGAACCCTTGAAGCATATCGGCTTCTGTTAAATGGATAAAGTCACTTTCTGAGATAACACCTCGTACTTTGTTAAGGGATCGGTGAGGAGAAACGGATGCAGTGATGTCCCCTAAGGAAGCAATGCTTGAGAGTTTTGAGCACTGGATGCTCTCGCGAAGACCGAGGAGTCGGTCGCCGCTGGCCAATTTTGATACCTTGTAGCGAGGGCCCAAGGTATCTGTAAAGCCAAGAAAGGGTGATATTCAGGCTTGCTTTTGTTCGCATTCACTGTGTATGGCGTGAAACTTCGAGAATGCTGGTTTCTTTCTTGAAAACTCATCTGCTTCGTTCCGCCCTCTTTTGATAAAGCGACCAGGTTTGGAAAGTAGGGGAGCCATAAAAAGAGTAGTTTTTGGTCATGATACCAGCCACCGACCAAGGATCTCAACAAGTGGACGGGACAGGAACTTTCTAGCAAACCCTGCCCACGACAGCGGTACACCCTAACTCTAGCTAAATATGACACAACTCAGGGTACTTGGCCACACTAGGATAACCCTTGTCGCCCATGAAAAGTGAAAAACCGAGAATAAAATAAAAGAAAGAACACTTGTGATTAAGAAGATATTGACACGTGCATTTATCTTTATCGGGCGACCACGTTTCGCCGCCTAACAAGTGTTATCGCACAGCGCGGGACGCGCCTGCATCTATCCGAAGTTTCTGGCAAGTCATCGATGCTTCTGTTCGCTGTCTGTTGTAGACGAACCTTATGTTATCTGATTTCATCGCCTTACGCGAATGGTGTAGAACTTTGTGGAAGGCACGCGGGTCCCAACGATTAGTCTGGAACATTCGACGACTGCTATATAACAGCCGACGCGCTTGACCCGCGGATCAGATTTTCGACGATCGCCGACCGCGCTCGCCGGTACCGTTGAGCTGTAAGTGTAGCCTCTTTTGTGGGCACAGGTTCGCCAAATAAAAGTTAGTTTTGTCTTTCACAGTATTGCTACTGTGTTCTTCAACGTCACCACCACGTGACAATATGAAAGCAAAAGTTGGGGGGGGGGAGATAGGAAAAGGGGACTGCCTATTTGACCCGGTCGGGTCAGGCGAGAGGTGCCGTCTACAGGAAGCTGGGGCCAAAGTGGCATGTTGCGTCCACCTTAAAGATCCAAACACTCGGCATCGACTCAACCACCAGAATCCCCTTTTCCTAAGAACCGGCAATTCCACGAACGGCTAGGCGTGGGGATGCACTGTTCACCGTCAACTCCCGGGGGGTGTCCCTGCGGATGCTTGGGAACCCGTGGTGTCGCCACTCACCAAATTCTGCACGCTGCAGACGCCCCCCCCCCCCCCCCCCGACAAACTTCTCCCCCCCTCCCCCCCACAGGATTTGTTCATATCGTGTTTTTACCGAGAGCTTCGAGCCGCTGAAAAATAGCGCTTTCGGATAGATGGACATGTGTAGCGCCGTACGGTTCTCGAAAAAAAGGAGTCTCCAGCGGCAAAAACCATATGATTCCTGGACTGAGGAATTCGCCAGCCACAATTACCAAAATGCTCAATGATTTTTTTTTCAATTAAGAAGTCAATGAGGCAATAGGAGAGGAACGTGGCTTTTGTGCGTTCACAAATACGTAGTCGGAAGTGAAGTTATCAAGTTTAGGCGCAAAGGAAAGGAATGGTATGATTTTTTCCAGTAAAGAACTCGAAAGCAAAGATGAACGTGTGTAGAATGACTATGTGTGTACGCTTGAGTGTGAAAGCACGTATGGTTTTATGTATTGCATTGCGGCGGTGAAGGCACGGGGTGAAGAATGATGGAGGGAGACTTGTATGAAATTCGAAAGCTTTGTTTGGAGAAGTTTTGCCTCATACGAATTTAAACTTAGCGATTGTGGCAGAGTTCAAAGCACTCATCTGAAGGCGTAGATTTGAAGCGTCTCAACGCGACTAAGTTTCATCAGGGCACTAATATTGCTTGATGCAGCACCAAAAACGCCGATAAGTGCACGTGGTCACCAAAGTTCCAGAGAAACCTGGTCGTCTCATGTGTGGATAAAAGTACTGTGAGAACTCCTGAAGGTGAAACTATTAATGGGTGTGGCTCGAAGCTTTGTCATCTTTTCACTTCATGTTAAAGGGCATGAAAGAACAATCATAACAAAGCTTCTGCTATTATCGTCCTCGTTCCAGAAAGGTGAACCGTATCCCTGGGGGCAATTGTAAACGCGGGCGTTTCTTTTCAATTGCTGTGCTCTTGCTCAGAATATCTACGTCGAAATAAAGCAAACACTACACCCTATTGTTTCATTTGTTATTATTTCTTTTTCAGACTATGTACGTCGACCGCTAATTAAGGCGGTCTCTTGTTGGCATCCTGTTTTTCCTCTTATGCGGGAGGGAGCTCGGCTGCCTCATCCCTGAAAAATTCCTAACTTCCTGCACCCACTTCATTTCTGGTTTAGGCTGCTCTTAGATGCAACAAATATTTTTTCGCCACATCGCTCTACCCGCACACTTAGAACCCACTCACTTTCCGCAATAAACCATTAGTTATCTTGGGTCCGCATAATATGCCATGCCTACACCCAATTCTTCCTCTTGATACCACCTGGGATAACATTATGCTGAATTTTCTCTTGCGTAAGTAGGGGTTTTTTGGGTAAAAATATGGCTTTTGCAGCATAGTTTTACCAGTGTTGGCGGACACCAAAAAACCGGTGAATTGTCTTAGTAGTAAGCTGGTGAATTGATTTTTGCAATTAACTTTCTTACAAGTAGATTTACGCACCTCGTTACAATTACAGATTTGTAGCCATTTGTTAATAATAGCCATATCAATTTTTAGAATTTAGAAAACCAGATCATCGTCGGCCCTGTGGCTCAACAAGATTTGGCTAAATGATGCCAAATTACACGGACTTTCGAAAAGCGTGCAGGCAAAGCAAATTTTCCAGTGCACGTAGGTAGTTAAAAAGCCAATCTTTATGGAGCCACAACGCCGAGGATAATGTTGTTTTTGAAATTAGAAAAACTAATATGACTGTTACTAATGACCGGTGACAAGCATCTAATTGCAACAACGCGAACAACTCTACTTTTAAAAAGTGAAAAATCAAAAATGAGTTAAATAAGTATTCAGCTGTAAAGACAATTCACTGGTTTTCTGGTGTTCGCCAACGCTGGTCATATTAGGGCGCAAAAGTTATATTTTTACACCGAAAAGCCAATTTGTGAAAAGTTTTGAAAGACTTCCTTGAAACACCTGGTATATAGTTTTTCTTTTTTATGTAGCACCTATAATTTTCTTATCAATGGAAGAAAGACCTGGATAAGCGTCTTCGTGTCGCGGGAGACCTTTTTTCTCCTTGCATGGGAGACACGTGCGTGTCCACGTGCTCACATCACTGTTTATATGGGGCAAAACCTAGCACTGGGTGAGATGGACCTGTGTAGTCCGAATGTCTGGGTGACAGATGTCATGTAGCGAGTGGGAAATGGTGAGACGTAGAGAAGCCATAACAAAATTGTGGGGAAGCTCTGCTAAGAAGTGGCACCATAAATGCGCAGGCGAGCATAGAGGGGGCACAAGCCGCAGCCGGAGAGAACGGGGGTTCTCCCGAAAAGCCTTGAGCTCGGTGTCATACTGCTGCGCGGAGGAGAATGCGGCCCCAGCCGACGGTTGAAGATGGAAAGCCAACAGCACCTATATTTAAAAGCGAATGAGTGGAGCTGTTGTCGGACCCACGTTGTCACTCGGTTGTCACGTGGGGGATGTCCCTTGTAAATTCCGAAACATAAGTGAGATGGCCGAGTTCGCTGAACAAATACTTGGATGTGTTGGTCCTGAAAATGTACGCCAGTGGCTTGTGATTGGTCAGCACGCCAAACTGGCATCCTTCCAGAAAATGTCAAAGGTGCTGTTTTTAGCATAGATAGCTGGCAGCGTGTGGCCGAAGACACTGGCGGGTCTCAGTAGGAGGTAGCTACCGCGAGTTAAAGGGCAAGCGACGGCACTCGTAGTGAATGCACTGCTGTAAACCGGCTCCGACGGTCATGGTGGAGACATCCACCATTGTCCTAGCAGAGGCCTTTCTACACAGATGAACCAGAAGCATGACGTTCGTGAACATTTCGTTGGCAGCTAAGGGCGGCCTGTTCTTCTGATGACCAGGAAACTGTAGAGGGCGCGCCAGCAGTTGATAGAAGAAGGTCGGTGAGCAGGCGGAGCAGTTCTGCGCAGTGTAGTGGGCTGGGGATAATACTGGATGGTATTGACGTAGGACGCAAGAGACGGTTTCATGCGATGATATTTGATAGCCCAAAAACTCTATCTTAGGTGCGCAGAACAAATCTGGCGGTGTTCATGACCAGGCCGAACTGCTTTAGGCGTTGGAAGAAGGCACGTAGGTGGCACCCGTGGTCTTCAGACGTAGGGCTGGCGTAGTGTATATCATCGATATGCGCGAACAGAGTAGGGAGACACCGCGTGACCTCAGCAATGTAGCGCTGGAAGGTTTGAGCCAAGTTGCAGAGCCCAAAAGGTATCCGCACTTATTCAAACATTCCAAAAGACGCCGTGATGCCAGTCTTGAGTATATCTGCGGGCCCGACTGGTATCTGGTGGCGCGCCTTGCACAGGTCCACTTCGATAAATATGGCGCAGCCGTCCAGGCGCGATGTAAAGTCCTGGATGTGAGGCAGCGGCCAGCTGTCGGGGATAGTCTTACCGTTCCACGCTCGATAGTGACCGCATGGACGCCAGGCACCGGGATCAAGCTTGGGTGCTAGATGCAACGGAGAAGCTCACGCGCTGGACGACCCGCGCATAATGCCGAGCAGCAGTATGTGGTGGAACTCGAACTTTGCGATATCGAGACGGTCTCCGAACAGACGATATGCTAGAATGGCTGCTGTGGGGCTACGCGTGACGACGTGGTGTGTAACGGTATGCTTATGTGGGTGAGGAAGGTTGCATAGCTTGGTGAACTCCAGAAGTCACCCAGGATTTTCTCGAAGCGAGAGGAAGGTGTCAGCGTGTGGATGGGAGCCAGGTGGATTCCAGGGATGGAGAGACGAGACAAACCATCTGTCAGGCGATGAGACAGAACGCTGACGTCCAAGTACAAGTAGGAGAGATCTGAGCCCATGATCGAGTGAACAGCGTCGGCGGTGACAAAGACCCACCGACAAGTGTGGCACAGTCCTCATTCAAGGGTGAGGGAGTGAAGTCCGCACGTCGCTTTGGACGATGCAAGGGCAACACGGTGCGACTGCCTCCTTGACTTGCAACCGTAAGACTTAGTCGGCGGAACCACGCTGATTTCTGCGCCCGTGTGGATAAGAAAATGTGTGCCAGAGAGCTTGTCAGTTTAAATTAAAACGCGGCCAGGGCGAGTACCGAGACAACACGCCGCCGTGAGTGATTTCATCGGGCCCTGCCGACCCCGAACAGTAGTGGGATGTGAACTTCGATTAGCGGGACCGGAAACTCCGGTGGTACTAGCAGGGAGGTGGACGACTGGGGCTGCTTTCTTTACGTGTGCGCGAACGGGAGCGATGGCTGGGACGAAGCGAACGGTTATCCTGCGGAGGGCGCCGGAGTGCGGAGACAGATTCTTTGAGCTCATCGATGGGGGCCTCTAGGCGCGAAATCGCTGGGTCGGCATGTGACAAGACAGCAGTGATGGACGGGGAACCATCTCATGAACCTCATCGGCCAGCTCCGCCAGGCGGTCGAAGGTGATGTTGCCCGCCGCAGCGAGGAGAATGCGAATGTGCTGTGGAAGGCATTGGAGGAAAAGCTCTCGGAGCAATGCGGCGTGGGTAGTGACGTTACACGCTCCGCTAAGCTGCCGCATCGGGCGCAGCAGTTGAAAGAGGCGCCGTTTGTCGAGGTCATCAGCGGTAAGGAGCTACTGGAGGCGGGCGCTTTCCGATGGCATGGATCTCTCCAGAACGTTGGTCTTGGTGAGCTGTTACGGTGTATCTCCCCTGGGTTTGTGAAGAGAGTCCGAGAGCTCGCTGCAGCATCAGGATCAACTCCTGAGCCAATCTGGTAGCAGCCTGTTGCTTCAGAGGTGACGCGGTTTTGGTGGAATGGCGCCTCGGTCCGGAAAAACCAGACTTGCGCGTGCTGGCACTGCTGGCGCAGAAGGGTGGGTGGCGAAGCAGCAGCGACGAGACGTGCGGTGATTGCGAATCCCGTTCTGTGGAGATATCGCCCGGATCAGTCGTTGTGTTAATAGCTCACCACTTGTAGGCTTATGCCTCGGGAGCGAAGGAACGAGAAAACTGACTCCGATTTAGACCAGAACAGAACTGCTAGCCCTGGCTTCAAGTTTGACAGCCAGGCGCCGTCTTTATTTTCTTTCTCGTGCGACCGCGCGTCGGTCGTGCTGGAGGGCCCCTCCCAAATGCTGCGCCAGATGAGGCAGCTTTTCAGGGCGCGTGACGTTCCCAGCCACGCTCCGTTGCTTCGACAGCGCTTCCTACAACGCCTTCCGCAGCCCATTCGCATTCGCTGGTAACGTCACCCTCACCGCCTGGCGCGGCTGGAAGATCAGGTTCATGAGGTGGCTTCTCCGTCCATCGCTGTTGTTTTGCCGTCTGCCGACCCAGGCATTTCGCGCCTTGAGGCCCGCATCGATGACCTGAACGCGTCTGTTTTGCCATCTAACATTCAGCACATTGGAATATACACTTATACACCGGGGGCTGACTGCATATCGGAAATTACGGTAACTTTTGCTGTACCGGACAGGGAGTGAGTATTCAAGTCTATAGAATGCGAACACGTCTCTTGCTCCATAAATATAAAGAAGTCGAATGTGCCCATATTAAAATAAGCCACTGCACTGTTTTATCCTAGTGTAGCATAGTGCACTGCTTTTTATTGAGTTAGCGGAACAAAAAATGAATGTCCGAACTGATTCATGTTCCTCAGCTTGCCACAGTTTTGGGACACTTTGCTCTTTCGGAGGTTGTATTTGCCATGTTGTTTTGTTTGGTGTGTGTCTGTATTTTATTACTTTAAAATCTGTTTCCTATCTCCTGTAACCTTGTACACAAGGTAGCAGTATCCGTAAGTAAGTAAAATGTGTTCTCGGATCCTGCTTAAATGAACCTTCTCAGCGTGTCGTTTCTGGCACCTTACAGGTGCTCAGACATCAAGCTACCGCGTTTCTTGAGGAAAGTGGAAAGAGCCGTAAGACGGTGACAACAAACTGACCCATGCCGGGCATACCTAAGGGCAACCGGGCCATATGGCGGACGTAGTCTGTCCTCTGCAGTAAAGAAAAAAATCACTTGTACAAAGGTTTTGGTACAGTTCAGATTGTGCATTTTTTATTGAACTTTTCCTACAGTCACATAAAATCTTCCAAAACACTTTCATCACAAAATGCGCATAGAACTGCAGCAAAATTTCACAACGTTTTTTCATTCACTCGTACATGGTTGGCGGGCAAAAAAGGGGCAGTAAATTAGAAACTTACCCTCGAGATATGAGACTTTTACTCTTTCTATTGCTTGCAGCGCGTATGCATGCATCATAAATCGGCGTGTTCATTTTGCGCAATTTGTCTTGCATAGTAGTTCTTTCTGGCTACTGCGAGTCTAGAATCTTTTCTATAATCATGCTGAGCCGCGTAATATTAGTCCGCACTCGGAGGACTTTATTTTTTCTGCGTTACGACATCCTGTGTACTTGCGCCATTAATGATAACACTCATTGTAGAGAAAACGGTTTTCTTTCCATTAGCCTGAATAAGTTGTTTACTCCAATAGAAGAAACTGTGTAAATAAAAACGGCCAGCAGGTGACGCATGCAATCACGTGGTAAAGATATTGCCGGAGCTCGGCGGCCTGATCTTCAACTTGCTTGTTTGGTGACAAACTAAGTAGAATTAAATTAGAATGAAACGTTCAGTGCCCTGCTTCTCCTGGAGTTTCACTTCACTGTATGATTCTCAGTACTGGCGATAATTCGCTTGTATCAGAACAATAGAATTGGCATGCTTAAAAGAGTGAGCGAGCCGGTTAACAACAAAAAGTACTGCATAGGGGCCGGTTGGTTAGGCCGCAAAGCTTTTCTATCTAACTCAAAAATATCCGGAAGCTCTTTGGCCCGAGGTTCGCGCTGCATTACAGAAGAGTTCAGCCTCTGGCGACACTCACATTTGCAGTGATGCATAGCAAGGAAGGAGAAGTTGCGACGCATTTATTTCA
The DNA here is from genome assembly GCF_052857255.1 of Amblyomma americanum. Classification (NCBI taxonomy): domain Eukaryota; kingdom Metazoa; phylum Arthropoda; class Arachnida; order Ixodida; family Ixodidae; genus Amblyomma; species Amblyomma americanum. Next base: position 130,134,619 of record NC_135501.1, read on the forward strand.
GTCGAAGTTTTTGAGTTTCCTTCAAATGAAGCCGCTGCACGTCCGAAGCTAATACATATTTAGAAATCCTCGTTGGTCATTAGCGTGTATCTCTGAATGCCAGGGACGTCTTCACAGCCAAAATTATCCTTAGCTGCGTGCTGAGTTAAAGCAGATCTTTTTTTACGGTTTCAGTTGTCTGTTGCCTAAAATACAACGAGGTGTTGTCGAAACAATATTTAGTGTGTGGCTGGTTTATTATGCCCTTGCTGTCGTACAGAGAAATCCTGGCCATTCGCAAAGAGATTGAGAACAAAAAAGAGAACTTAGAATGACTTGTTTGTAGGCGAGTTGGTAGAACAATGTGAGGAGCAAAACCGCAAAACAGGACGGGACTGAGGCAGGCGACAACACAGGGCGGTACTGACAACTGAACATTTATCGAAAAAACAAAAGAGCTTATATGAATCCGTCGTGCGTGTAATCTGGCAAGCATTCGTAAAATGAAGATTACGCACGATAAAACAGTTCCGTGGCAAACATGACGAAAAAAACCGGTACGGCGAAAGGAAGGAAACCGAGCAAGGATGACACAACTAACCTGTGCGCAACCAAACAGAAACAACCTAGTGAAACGCTGACAGAAACGCGAGTTCTTTCTGAAAAATAGACACAGAAGGCGTACTAACACAATTATCTGGCTCCAATCCCAGAATGGCAACAGCCTCGACAATTTACATTTTCAACAGCCCCTTTCTTCCTATGAGCTCTGTGCAATTCAGCTTAGGATAGCAGCCTTTACAACTGCGACCGTGAACGGGCAGGGCAGGTCCTCCGGGTCTGCTCAAGCAACGCGCATGACCACATCAACGCCATATCTGCCTGAGATCTTAAGATTGTGGCAAATATTATGAAGATATGTAAAGACTAAACACTTATTTCGACTGGGTGGCTCATGGAAAAAGGTGTCTTTTTTCGCCGTCCGGCGAAGATTTTTGAGCAGCGATTCGGCCACAGATCTTAACAGGGAGCTCGGAAAGCCTCCCCTTTTCGAGACGCTCAAGTTGAAGATGAAACTGAGCTGCACGTGATGGTGGAATGATTTCAAAAGGGCAGACCTAAAACATGAAGATGCCAAGGTCCGTTTTACGAGCTTTGAATGGGATGAGCCGAAAGTAAAGCTTTCTTCGATCTTCCCTAAAAAGACCCGCAAACATGGTCATGTTGATTAAAATCTAACTTTAAGTCTTAGAACTGGATGGATCCTTCTTGCGGAAGCTCAAGAGTAAAATTGTGAGAATGTGAACATCTAGAGAACATAGCCAAAAGCTCATCTGCAACGTCACCTAGTACATCATTAGGTGAAAGCTTCAAAATGATAAGAAAGTTATCTACGTATCTAAAAACACTAGAAATGAAGGCATGGGTGAACTTCCGTTTGAGCACTCGATCTAAATTGTCCCGAAAGATTTCGCAGAGCAGTGGCGCAACGCTGGAACCAATACAGATTCCTTTCCTTTGAACATAATAAAATTTATCATGAAAAGAGGCAATGGCTGAACTTAAATAGAACCTGAGGAGTTCGAAAAAGGAATCGACAGACACACCACAAGTGTTCTGGAAGTCGACCACGTCGCCAGCTTTGATTACCTTCTTTACAGCACTGAAATGTTCTCCATGGAAAATAAAACAAAATAATTCTTCGGCATCAACGGACACCGCACAATTAGCACCAGGAATGGCTGTTTTAGCACTTCAACCAAATGGTTAGATCCGTCAATATTGAAAGGGTCTTTAGGCTTTAGGTTTTTCAGATGGGCTTGCAGAAACCTGCTGACTTTGCCCTGCCAACTTCCTTTCTCTGTTAAAATCGCCCTGAACGGACAAGCATTCTTATGGGTCTTTGCTGCAAAAAAGATTTTCAGGACTTCAGACTTGCTTACCGACACCTGATTTTTCGGCATCTGCAAGTTCAGTCCATCTAAAAGAGCAGTTGTCATGCTCTTCAACATAGATGGCTTCTGATTGACGGCCTGGATGTTCTTGTTCACTGCGTTTGATGCTCTTTCCTCGAAAAGCGTGTGTGGCAGTACTGTAAATCCCCCTCCTTGGCCGACTGGACAAGAGCAAGGGCTTGCTCACGAAAATAACTGAACCACTTCAACTAGGACTTTCAAGCGGCCAGACTTCTTAAAAAAAATTCTTCTCTAGGCTTCCAACACTCTCAAGAAGACATCATTCTCTTTCTTCAACTGGCGCCTTGTCAGCCATCCTGTGTACGGTGGCTAGAAGGTCGTACTTATTCAACATTGGTTCAAGGCTGTACTTGGGAGCATGATGAAGAACGCTTTCCACTTTGGCAGGGACGGAATCGTCATCGTGGTAGGTAACCGGAACAATGCCTCTCTTGCTCTTACATTTCTTTGGAACCTGACGCCGCAAAACCTTCCAGAGAAATCCAATAGACTGCTGAGTGGGGCGTTGGAAGTCGAGCCATCGCCTTCATCCGGATGAGCCAGGACCACACTGTTGAACACAAAAATTTTGAAGCCAAGCATAGAAGAGTCGAACTTGCCTCGAGCACTCAGCTTTGAGGATCTTGGCAACCCTTTTACAATTGCTGTCGGAAGCCCAACCGTGCCAAACATGGGCGAAACGTCATGGGTAAAGACGTTATTACACAGGCAGAAGGCGTAAGCCCTGGCTCTGCACAGTACCACCCTGTGTTGTGGACTGCCTCATTCCCGTCCTGTTTTGCGGTTTTGCTCTTCACGATGGAAAAAGAGAAGGCGTCTTGTTGGCGGAAGCATACAGCAGACTCATGCAGCGTTGCCACGTGGTGCTGCCGAAACGGGTTGGAGATAAATTCTACCACATTAATTATGCTTCTTCCACGGCCTGGTTACACCATGCCATGCTTTGCGAGACCTATTCATGATGGTGGAGCGCAGTCTAGAGCTGCAGAAGACAGCTCCCGCTAGCCTCTTTTGTTCACTCTTAAAACATACTGTGCTGTCATAAATGGGTTTTGAAGACATGTATCTAAAGCAACTGGCAAACTTCCTTTTTGAAATGCCTGAAAAAAAAACAGCTACCTCAACTACAATGAATTTGCTAGGCATTATTTTTACAAGCAGCTTAAATAGATGGTGCCAGCAGCACCAGCGACAGAGTAAAGGTGCCCTGATGCAGGAAGGCTCATGGTGGCCAGGCGCACCGTCGTGGGGCCTAACTGCTTTGCGAGACAAAGCAGTTAGAGATGTTTTGTCTATGTAGCACTCCAGTCAATACCAAGAACAACTGTCTCCATGCACAAAATGGCTTCTCACCATTAGGCTCAATCAAATGGTGTTGATTTTAAAAGAGAGAGATATCCTGGAAGGCTTCATTACTCCACGCAGCCCTCTGTACGCAGAAATACAACAGGAATGTGGTTTATTGCCTCACACTCTGCCCTCAAGCCAGCTTATCCGCTTCTTTGCAGAATGCCTGATGTTGACTTCGTGAATTCGAGGCAGCCTTACTGCTTTTTTTTCACTAATAATGACATACATAATTATAAACATAATTATAGACAAAATACAAACAGAAACAAATCTCTATGTTAATGGGAGATGCCCCAACAAGATCCGATGAACAGAGCAATGTTAGATTCTTCTTAAGGTATTTCTAGTATGGCTCTTAAACTCGCAGCTATTTTAGTTCAGTGCTTTCTTCGTGATTACATAATCTCATGCGCCAAGAGTCCCCGAATGTTAATGATTTCATTTCAAGAAAATAAAATTGTAATCATTGTTCCAAAGAGAAAATCTGCCATACGCTTGTTATTTTTGCGGAACTGCTTTGTTGCGTGCAGAGTTACTGTGACTTGTTTACATAACAAAGGGAGTAGAGGCGAACATGCTATTGAATCCAGAAGTGCCAAATGTTTGTTCGTGTATTGTAGGAAATTAGGCATATCGAAATATATGTACCAAAATACTTAATTGGCACCAAAATAAAAAGGCAATACAGCTGGAAACACGCGTTCAAAGTATGCCATGCTGCTCAGCATTTTTTTGATATAAATTATCCTGTACATACTGCTTCTGAAAGGGACAGGTGCGTTTCTAGCAAGCTTGTACATAGCAGTTAATATAATTTACTGCCAGAGGTTACTTTATTCTACAGTGAACTGCCGACTGATTGTCTTGTGGCTTCATCGCCAACGACGTTTTCGTAAATATTTAACGCCTCTAAGTTCGATTCCAGCATTTACTTTGAAAACTGCCTTGCTAGTAGAGCAAAGGCTAAAAAAAACCAGCACTTGGCCATATGAAACTCAAATAACTCTGGCATAGTTGATTTTTTTATGGCACCACGGCTAGAAGACCTTTAGGGTGAACTGCATGGCAGCTCAGTTCACTTATCCTAAATGTACCACAGAGGGGGTGCTGCATAAGCCGATGTTGTACACTAACTCCAAGGCAAACTATAAAACATGGTTATTATGAGCAAGGCAACCAGAGAAATGTTTTTTCTTCAATAAAGCTATGTGTATTGTAAAGAATCGTAGAATTATCATGGAAAGGGGCCTTCATTTGGGAAATGTTGAGGCGGTGAACGAGTTCGAACAAGCGGTATTAGCGAATAGAGCGCCGTTGTCACGGATCTCTCCGGAGTACACTTGGACCGAAAGAATGAACTAGGCGACAGGTGTACCAACAGAAACGCACATTCAATACACCCTATGTAACACACACACTAGAACACAAAACTAACAAAACTAACTCAAAACACAAAGACTATAAATACACGCGACCCGGGCATACTGCTACCAGGTCTACTACTAGCGTTCTACTATTAGCGGTCGGCGTTCGTGCTCACGGTTGATTCGGTGTGGCTGCGGCGTTGTATGAATCCAGGAGGCGGCGTCGAGGCGGTGTTCGACGTGCTTGGGCTGGCGTCGCTGGCGGCGTCGCTGGCTGCGTCGTACAACTCCAGGTCCAAGCGCCCGTGGAGGTAATGCCGGTGTTGTTGGCGTTGGGCGCACCACACGGATGGGTGGCAACAGCGCTGGAGACACCCCTGGCCGTAGCAGGTGGTAGAGTCCTCCGTAGACTCCTTGGAACGGGCTCAGGCACGGCAGGGAGTCAACGACGCGATGCCGTAGAACGCGAGCTCACCGGAGCAGTAGCCGGCGTCGCTCTCTTCCATCCGATGTGTCCCTTACCCACTGGAGCCTCCGCTTCTCTGCTCTTCCCCCCTGTGCCTCGCTCTCACTCGCCCTTTTATAGCCTCGGTTTTAGTCCACGTAAGCCTTGTCGTCGTCTTCCTCTCTTCTCTACCAATCATCTCTTTCCACCTCACCTAATGCTTCTTCTTCCTCTTCTTTATTCTTCGGTTAATCCACGTCGTCTTCTTCATATCTCTTTCCTTTAAAATTTAATTTAGGCTCCTTAATATATGTGACAATGGCCCCTCTCTCAAGAGTTTTTCCATGAAAAACTGCTCACGTCATCCTCATCGCCAAGCCATCCAGCCAACCGACTATCCTCTGTGGCGATTCTGGACCCAGCACACAACACACTGCACAGGTCCAGCACATACCAAGAGCGCACCACGAACATAGCGCACCAAACGGCGTTTTCAGAACACTAACACACCACTGCCGTTGTCCGTACAGAGTCCTTAATAAACGTGTTCGTGTCCACAACACACTCCCTTGTATAATCACATAATACCAACAACAGCACCAAGAAAAAGCAAAATCCCAGAGATACATTAACACAGCAACAAGATACCTCCCAGATATACCTATAGCTGTTCAGTTAGCTGTACCTGTATATAAGTCTAATTTGTAACATATCACCTCCGTTTTGCCTGGCCCATCCGAAAACATCTCCCACTTGATTTGGAGCAGAGCTGTAATCCTCTGCCTTCATTCCAATTGGGCTTCTTCAGTACCTCATCCCCTCCTGCATTTTTCTTGCCACTGTCGGTGCTACATGGGAACTAATATTCAATAGCTGAATTAGTCCGATTCTATTCGTTAAACATATATTTTGAGTCATATATGCGTAGGCGTACAAGCAGCTTCAGCACAAGCAGCTTCAGCTGCTTGTGCAGGGATTTCAAAATCAAATTTTTAAATAACGCTTGCGCAAGTTGCGTATTCATTTTCCTGACATCAAAATAGGTTTCTTTAGCTGTACATTGCAGTCTGCGGTTGTCAACGAAGTAAAGTAAATGAGGGGTTTTTGATTCTGAATGATTCGGGATGCGTCTTTCACATTCGTGATATTCATGAACGTATTCATTGAATCGATTTTGCGCAAGACTGGTCTATCACTGCAATAACTCAAAAAATCACATTTTTAAAATAACTGTACCGCAGGCTACGTCGGAAACTGCAGGAATTTTTTAATCGCCATAGGTGAACCACATTTTCGGCACGTCATTAGATGGTTTGGTATTGAAATCAAGTTTATTGAATAAGATACGTGCACGAGCACCCAGAACTTCAATATTACGAAAAGCACAGTTTAATTTTGATACTGACTCTATGAATCGCACTGAACGGATCTGCAGCGGTATTTTTTGATCACGAATAATAGAGAATGCCTGTCATTGTGCTGGTTTAAAAATCCTTTCTTTAGTAACAATGGTCTAAAACAAAGTTTTATAACTGATGTAAGATACACGGAGAAAGAACACATTTTACGCTATTGGTTGAACGAAGTGATCGAATTCGCTTGACGACAATAAAGGAAAAGAAATATGAGTTGGCTTCATGAGCACTGCCACTCATACGGTCCTAGCGGACACGAATTATGCTGCATGAACTGCAGATAATCCTTCCTGTTTATTTAACCTGCGATATGCGTAATTTCATTGCCTGAATGCTTTGTTTGAGGAGTGCGTGGGACTTCCTTATGTTGCGCGCTTCCTCATGTCATTAACTTAGCTGAACAATTAAACTTCAAATGTTAGGCTCGTGTTTTATGTCCTCGTTCTCCAGAGAAGAAAGAAGTAGTACTGGTTGCTGGAATAATTGTTCATTGAATTTCTTCCAAATTCCCCGAAACGCTTCCCTCTAGTGGTATGACATTGGCAAACTGCTACATTGCAACTCACAAAAAAGTACAGACAGTGAAAGTTAAAAAGTAGAGCAAGAAACCAGTATAATATACTTACGAAGGAATAAACAAATTAAGCCATATAAATAAAAAAAGGTTTGAAATTAATAACGAGAACAGTTGCTTGCTAGGACGATTGTAGAAAAATACAAAAATAACCACTACATTAGAATGTCTTACGAAATAGAATGGAAAAATAATAGCATCTGGAGAAAAGGCCTATATGAAAAATTCTGACATCAGCGAACGAAAACATGAAGGCTGCCTTGGCTACGTAGGAGATATTTAGCATCAAGAAGAATGTGGTCAACGCAAATAGCTGTAGTTAGAAGCAGAACTTAGAGACAGCAGTTGTAAAGGAAGTGACATAGACATAGGCTGTGGAGACAGTGGAGATTCTCAGAAGTGCCAAATCACCTAAGAGTAATCAGATAACCACGTAATTTGTAATTATGGTAGAATTATATGCAAAAGACGCCAGAACAACCAACCAGACACCTGAAAACTAGCAGTATTTTTGAGAGGTAGTAAGACGCATTACAGGTAAAGTTTACAAAGAGAAATTGCATTTTGAAATATTGATATTTAATCCTCAAATGCCAGACAGCAAACGTTTTGAGTTAATGTGGGAGAGAAAAGATGGCATAACTTATTTCGAGAACCAATGCCAGCGTCGCGCAAAATATGCAGGCGTTACGGAAGAAGAAAGTGTAGCAAGGATAGATATGTATGCTCTAGGTCAACGAACTCCAAAGCAGAAGGCGACAATTTATGCAGAACCATGCTACAAAACATTGGAGTTACTAGGAACGCAGATGTTCGGGAGGTGACTCGATCAAGATTCCGCTTATTCCGTCTAAGATGATCATAGCATTGAGCCGCTGAAAGATTGCCTTGTGAACGTAACCTCAACATGGACGTTTGAGGCAAGAAGCAGAGCAGAGCAGGTAGATGGGGCAGCGGCAAGCTCTACCAAGAAAACAAGGACCTTAGCAAGAAAATATAACATAACAGATCAGGTCATTCCTGTTGTCATGTGATTTCTACAGACACGAAATTTTAGACTGCACAGAGCTGTTTTGTGTGCACCTTGTGGGGACCGCACAACACAACGTAGGGTTAATAGAGCACTGCTATGGAATTCAAAGACTGCTCACGTATCACGCAACTGTTTGCGGCTTTCAGATCGGTGAATATTCGAAGACTCCCCGAAAGCAGTGCATTAGCGTTGCTTCACAAAACCATGAAGGAGGGAGATAGACAGACTTGAGACAGACTTGCAAAACGGTCGCACAATCTGGAAAGTGATCTACATTAATATCGTCTGAAGTTAACGGGGCTTTCCCGTATCGACCAATAAACATCAAGCCTGAAAGATCTTTGCGCCTTTACAGGACTAGGTGTGTCGGTTCTGAAAGCATGGTAGCCGATTCCGCGGATTGCGCAAGCCTTGCATAAGAGTAACTTGCCTTCTCACAGCGGCCATTCAGAAAGCAGGGGTAAGCGGTTTGGCGCGTACCGATATCAGTCCTCAGAGATCAAATGGCATGTTTAGTAGCTATGGCGAAGCGTTGTATTACTATAGATGTCGTGTCATTGTTCTCATTTCCTTTTGCCCGGCGTACTACATACAGGTACACATACTTTTTTCTGCCCTCAACTGCAGCGCCTATATTGGTGCGCGCTTTCTTCTGCTGTTTTGCGCATCTCTTCCTTGACAACTGCCGTTCCCGGAAGGGGAACATTTAGAGCGCTTGTCTGACAATCGACTGGATAAGTTCTCGCCAGACATCCACCTTATTTACGAGCGCTGCAGAAAACGCTTCTGTCACTGAGCTTTTCACACTGTAATCCTATTCACTTTTATGTTGTTGGAGCGTCTTAACAATGTTCAGTTGTCGTTCCGAGACATTCGACAATAGATGGTTTATAGTTTATGGTGGTTTAACGTCCCAAAGCGACTAAGGCTATGAGGAACGCCGTAGTGAAGGGCCTCCGGAAATTTTGACCACCTGGGGTTCTTTAACGTGCACTGACATCCATTCGACAATAGAACGTGCGGAATTGTGTAAATGCTATACAAACACCGCATAGCACGACACATTATGTGGTGGAGATTTTTTAAAGGCATAAGCCTTATTTGCCGCATGGAGTGAAAATCTTGTGTGTTTGTGTTGCGACTCTGTGGTACCCATAAACGGTGGCGTCCTCATGCAACCTTTCTGGCGTCTGTTAAATTAGTGATTGGTTGCGCGAGATTGCTCGAGAAGAGCAACCTGGACCACAGAAGTCCCATCGCTTGCGGCCCCTGCCACCCCAGAGAACGCTCAGTTAAATTGGAGATTGGTCGCGGAAGCTTGCTCGTCAAGAGCAATCTGGATTTCGCAAGTCCCATCGGTGCTCCAGGGCACTGGCTCACCGCTTCACGCCTGCACCACTGCGCCAGGAGTGTATGAGGACTCCCAGCGATCCATGAATGTGAAGTATAAAAAGATCAATTCTGCCGTTATGGGCAATCCTTAGTATTCACTAACCGGGCCCCACAGAAGACAGCTGCTCGGGCCCCGAGTTAGTCCCACAACAGTAGAGTCAGATCAATTCATACCACTAGAAGCCGTAGCTTAGAGGCAGCTACAAAGGAACACTACTACTCATCTGCCTATTAAACAACACACTTCCCAGAGCGTACCAATACTGATGTCCGCTCTTTGAGGAACACCCTACACTAATAGGGCTTGCCAATGTATGCAGGCCGCACCGAAAATTCGAAACCCAAAACATGAGCAGCGGGTTTCTGTGCTGTGTTGTTAAGTCTAGAAGACCAGCGGCTGCAGCAAAAAGCTGAGGCTGTAGGTGCCCAGGACTACGGGCCCCTCGCACTTCAGCGGGTCTAAAACTCTTTGGTGTTTAAAGATTATCACCATTATCACCAGACATCCTACTTAAGAGAGGTTCCCTGGGGTCGTGTAGTACGGGAGCAGCAGGAAAACTTTTTTTAAAAAAAAGTTTTGCTCTGTAATAGTTAATGTTTGTATTCGACTTTTTATTGAAAAAAATAAAGCATAATCACTGCGAGTTCGACTACGCCCACTGCGGGGAAAAGGGTAGTCCCACAATTTTCCAATAATTTCTCTAATGCTCTAGTTGTGGTGAGCCAATCTCCGCCGACTCCTTGCTCTCGTTACACCGTCTGACACCCTGAAAGGCCGTCGAACATTTTTTTCCCATGAAATCTGCTCTGTTACAATAACTAACCCTTGGCTACATGTTCTCCGCATTACATGTGCTCTCAAATATATTTCGTTCCATTGTTTCCTGATTGAACATTGTCACTTCCGGTTAACCTTCTGATACATGATCACTTATTTTTTTCTGTGTGTCTCAGCATTAACCTTGAGTGGAGATTTAGCGGCTGTAGGCGTGCAGAGCCGATAAAAGTGTGAGCAGGGTCAAGATGCCCTCGTAGCTGGCACACAAAGAAGAGTTCACTCAGGTAAAGGACAAATAAAACCAACAAAAAATATAATCTGTGCACATTCTCTAACCAAACTACACGGTCGGGCTCTAGCGCTTCAACACATGTGCCACAGAATTTGTTGGTCGCAGCGGGCCGGCTCGGCGGCTAGGGGCATAGCTGCCCGCCTTGCTTATCTCCCCCCCCCCCCCAACAAAAAAAAAAGCTGGTGTTGTCACAACACCCCGCGGCTCGGTGACACCTCGACCAAAAAAAGGCCAGCTCATGGTCATGACACTTCGTCCTCGGACGTCGCCAGTCGCAGGTCGCTAAGCCCAGGCCAGTTGGCACCAATATCAACGCCTCCTTCCAGAGGTCTAACATGTGCCCACTTCGTCAGCACACTCTCGCCTCTCACCCGAGCCAAGCTCATTTGCTGTAGTATACTATCATGCTCTGCTCGTGTTCACGCTTATAACTTCTCTAGTGCAGTACAGGAATCACCACCGCAGCATACTTTACCGCATTTGTTTTTTTTAGCTCATTGGGCTGCACTACAAAATATTACAGACGGCACATACTTAGACACGTCTCGTGGCCAAGGTGTGGAAATACAGATTGTTAATAGCAGTTTGCAATGTGCAACGTAGATGCTTCTACACTGCAAGCATTATCGATTCATTATCGACTCATTATTGAGACAAACGAGCACATAGTCGTGCGGTATTCTGACTTATGTTTTTTCTTATTATAGCAGAGAAAAAAAGAGGATTCAGGAGCTGAATTTTCGCAGCTATTTGGTTTTTCAGGACCACGCCCAAAGTTTCACCGGTTCTCTTTGACGATTCACAAAAACATTCGTTAGAGTTCCCATCAAACAAATTAGTGGCGTGGAAATATTCAGTTTCACAGCTCGCTGTTTATCATCTCCTTAGGTGAAAGCACTCAGAAGCTTCCGGCCACTCGTGGAGACCATTAAACGAATGGGGCCGGGTATATTATGCCGCCGAGGCGCGCCCCTTGAGAGTATGTCTATGGTGTTACCTGAAGAGGTTCCACCATGAGGAAAGCCAGGCACGTTCACTTGAATGCGGTGAACTTCGCGGCGTTCAGTATGAGGGCAGGAACGTGCTCTAGTCAATGAAATAAAGTTTGTAGACTACATTCAAGGCAACTCTTCAGCGCCCTACAGACCTTTACTGCTTTCCCTTATTCAACTGTTGCCTCTCTGGCACCGCTGGTAGCTGGCTAGCACTGTGGCAACGACGAAATAAAATCGCAATATATTTCTGGGACTATTGAACAGTTCTCTGTCAGCTGACACTTGGCGAAAAAAAAAGAATTGATAGTCTTGGGATCGCTGCGTCTGCGGGAAAAGCGTATATTTTGTTCAGTGCTGGCCGGAGCAGAAAGGTGGAATAAATAAAATGATCTCCGTGTCTATCCGAAGAAATCATCGTACAAGCAACGTGAGCTCGAGCAAGCATTAATCAGTGGCTCCTGCATCGCATAAAATTAACTGCGCTGGAATAGTCAGGGACGCCCAATAAATCAATAGCACCATGTAAAACTTCTTTATGGACAAATGTTGCACTCAAATCGCGCAACTTCCGGGCTCTTTTGTAGTCCGTGTCCGTTTTGTGCAGTGTAACTTTTCGCAGAAGCCGTCCGTCTTATATGGGGACTGACACTGTGGTCTTGGTTTCGTAAATTATAGTTAGAAGAGGCCCTTTCTGTAGGAACTGCTGAACTAACTGAGCTCTGAAAGCTTGAATAAATCTATCCACATTTTTAAGTCTGCATTGTAGAAGTGATTCTGCTGGCATTACAAGTTTAAAGTAAAAAGAAAAGCACTAAGAGAAGGAAGCAAAACAAAAAAAGAAGAAAACAGAAATAAAATGGATGTAGTGAGGTAATATTACTGTTAATTTATACATTGAGGCGAATGTAGGATCGACAGAATCATACATTTTTTGCCCACACAATCGTATCACTGTTCCTTTACCAGTATGACGCGTTTAAAACTGACCAAACTAACAGCTGACGTTAAACGGTTTACGCAGTGAAAGCATATTATCTCGTGGCAGCAACGGAAAACAAAGGCGTAAACCATTCACCTGGCACAACGCTATTGCAGGAAGGAGCATAAGCAATCATTTGTGAAATGGTAAGTTTTGAAGTAAAACGTTAGCTATTTAGACTCCCTGCAGCAACCGCGTGGTGAAACTCTTGAGTCGTCTGTCTTCTTGTTGTGTTTACTTGGCTATACTTTTGTCCCACTATGGAAGCCGGGAGATTTTGCTCAGAGTGGGAATGAATCCGCACTACAACGTATATAAACAACAACGTCTAGGACTGCTTCGACAACGAATTCCCGCTTTTCTCCTTCGCATAGGTAGAGCACGAGACCAGGGTCTATTTTACGTGGCGCTGAGTGTAAGCGTGGTTCACCCACAGTTATAAACGCCACTACAAGACGATCAACAGAGTCGCATTCTGACACCTACAGATAATTGGGCCGCACTTGTAATGTCTTGAGCACACGCCGAAGGCATCGTTAAGGCCAGCACTCCTTCCTTGGTCAGTATGTATATCCATGCCCATATATTATGATTTAGTGTGTCGATACATTGCTCTTTTTTCCAGAACTCAATGTCGTTCCCACAGGCGCCGACGCGTCCATGTCTCCTTTCTGTATCCCTCCGAGGCAAGTATTTAGGCTCTCCTCAGCTTGTGCACCCCTCAGAAGAGAGGGTCAAAGTGAGGAGGGAATACCCACAGGCCTGCTTCCTAAAGGAACCAGTTTTGCACATCGTGCGTCAGAAAGATGAGAGGCAAACTGAGACAACGCTTTGATCCATCTTGCTGGCGAAGGATGGTACTGAACGAAAACTAGCGTATGGGTTTACTCCCGGTCGAGTGGGTTCGTCATGTCTAGTTTTTCACCACAACTGTTAGAAGAGAATTAAACGTTTTCATTCGTGGCTACGAATATCGCGCAAAGCTCCCACTGCGTACATTGTGATGTGCCAAGCTGACATCTTCTTTCTTTGACCTCTTCAGCACGATGGAGTGCTGCATCACTTCTAACCAAGCCCTGTGAGTTCAAAAAAGCTCGTCAGTTGACGTATTACCGCAAGAATAAAAACGAGGGTAAGAGCAAAAGTCAGCAAAAGCAGTGGCGTCTACTACGGCTGCGTCAGGCAGCCGTGTCACGTGAGCCCCGCATCTGTCAGACTTCAGAAGCGAAAGGTTCTAAGACGGCAACAGGGGCCATCTACCTTATGCGCTTGTCGGGCTCGTTGGTATCATTTGCTTCATAATGTGTTATAATTACAAATATAACCAGAATATGCTCGAGTGCAAATCAGCAATACTGATGAAACGTTCAATAATTTGGGTTCTCTCAAGAGATTACAAAAATTCCTATTCAGGTTTAACACAATTAAAAACAAAATTCCTAGTATATCACACGCTAAAATTTGCTGCAATGATTAACGTATCTCTCGTGATGCTCATTAAAACTGAACCTCACTTTATAAAGCATGGGGAGCTATTGGGTTATAAATCGTAGACACTCCTCTCTCTTCAATGCGGCAATATATTTTACTATCATTAATTTAAGTAGCGTAGATATGAAGAAAGTGGGGCTTTCAATGAATATGAGAGTAAGACAAGACAGTAAGACAATAACGCCCGCAGGTAGTCGGCTCCATACAGACCATACCGTATATGACTTCATTCCCGTTATTTGTGACAAACACATTGCGAATCATAAAAATAAAACGTGCCGATACAACTTCCCCTAAGAAAAGACTGTTACGTAGAAGCTCATTCACGAAGTAGCGGTTTCCTACAGCGATATTTAGTTTTCGTGTTTCCTGAAGAACTTCAAGAAACCAACTTGCAATTTTTTCAGCCCTTAACAAACGTATCAAACCTTTGGTCAAATATTTTCTGACAGGGTATTGAATATCTACAGGAAAATTTCGGTTTTTTTCTAGTTCGTGCCCCAATTCTCCCTATTACCTGTGCCGCTTGGAACCTCTCCGCGGCGCGGAGCCTTATCGGCAGGTTTAAGAAAGCCGTCAAAGAGATTGTGCTCTTCAAAAAATTAGGCAGTGACACTGAAGACTGCTTCCATGTGGGCGGGAATGCCAAAGCATTACTGTGCCTGGGGGCATTGTTACCCACCAAGTGCGTGCGCGCGCGCATACACACACACACGCGCACACGCACACAGGCACGCACACAAGCACATCTCACGCACGCACGCACATGACACTATCCGGAACGCCGTACGGCGAACGGTTGCACCACAATTTTTATATGTAAATTGGCTGTTGTGGAAAGGGAAGAGCACAGTAATTTTATCACATACCGGAGGACACCTCTGCGGCTCTTTACAGGAAGGTGCAAAGAGTCTTTGAAGGTATACAACTTACGGTGCATATCTCGTCGGTTCCAATCCCTGAACTTGATTGGCATATGTAAGCTGTAAGTAACGATAAGTCGTATGAGAAAAAGTATGCTGTACGACAAACAGTTGCGTCACGATTTTGATACGAATGTTGTCAAAAAAAACTGGCGAAACATTAAGGTTGACCAGAGAAAAGTATATATAGATGAACAGGATCTATAGGATTGCCTTAAATGGCTCTGCTCGGCTTGTGTCTACGTTGTACGTCCACTTGATGACGGTATCATATCCGTCTTGCCGTCGCTGAGATTTTCTCCTCCATCTTTGAATGCACACACACACGCACACGCGCCCGCCGTCGGCTTTTCTCACAATGAAACTATT
The DNA here is from genome assembly GCF_052857255.1 of Amblyomma americanum. Lineage (NCBI taxonomy): Eukaryota > Metazoa > Arthropoda > Arachnida > Ixodida > Ixodidae > Amblyomma > Amblyomma americanum. The sequence goes on from NC_135501.1 coordinate 130,149,974, forward strand.
TCCTCTCAGACCTTCCTCTGTTCCTCCAACTACCGCCTTCACGCTTATTCAATCTGTCGGAAACGCGAACCTCGTCTCAGCTTCAAGTTGCGTGCGGAGATTAATAGCTCCAGTCTGCTCCTCGAAATAGAGACCCTTGAAGCAATATATTTAGCAAAGCAGTATAAAAGAAAAAAAAACGCAAACCGAAGTAGACTGAGAAATAAAGAAAAATAAAAGTAATGTGACCCCGTGTAATGAGAGCTGCTAGACTCCTTGTTCCGTTCAAAAAGCTTTGCTCTGTGCTCACTCAATTCATGCCGCTTTAATCTTCCAGAAGAGAAACTGCACGGTCATTTTCTTCGATACTACTTTGCGTATCGCGCTCAAATGCGGCCCCGAAGCGGTACTGATTCACGTTGTCAACGATTTGTTGTCGCAATTCTGTTCTCTTGTCTTTTTGCGTTATTGCGTAGCTGTTCTGAACAGCGTGTTTGATGGATGTTCACAGAGCTATTCACTCTTTATAAACCGCCTTCAGTCTTGAACAGAATCATTTGAACCATTCCCCCATATTCCAGCTCTTCCTACGCGTCGCGAAACGAAAATAAAAAGTCGTGTACATCGATGAATATAAAAGTGTCATGAATTACAGTCATGTAACACGTCAGAAGTCTGTGACCGCCAAACCACGCTCCTTATTATTCAGGCAGCCACTGCGCACGCAGACAAAAAAACGTATACGATAGTTTCTGAGGGTTTCTGGTAACCATGCAAGGGCTTTCTCGGTGTTCTTTAGTTATCTTTTCACAGGCTTAGTTAAAGGTGGCTTAAAAACAGTGTTAGGCTGATAAATTTAAAGACAAAACTCTTTACGCTGTATAAAATGTCCGAGAAGAACATGTTACAACTTGCAAACGAGGTTCCTGAGAATCAACTGGCCTTTAGCTATGCTGTTATGGCTATACTGTTACCTATACCAGTATATCTATGCTTTAGCTTTACTATTTTTTGTTTTACTTTCATATTGGGCTAGAATTATTTAAATAGAAAAAGGACATTATGTAACTTGCTTTACTTGGTTCTCTCTGTACAATATATACTTTTCGCTTCCTTCTGCAAAATGTAAGTGACATATTGTTAGAATAGAACTCTGCCGTCACTTCATGTCATGAAAAGGGAGAGCTCGAAAGCAATCAAGTGAAGTTTCTTCCCTTTTTTTGAGCCCCTTGGTTGATATTGACAGGAATAAATTGAATTTGATTTTGAACATAATTGTGACAGGTCGCAAAAAACATGCAGCCCAAATATAGAACAAAACATGTGCATATATGACAGCAAATACCGCGTGTTTAGCCAGGCACTTTTCATGTTTCCTGGCAGCACGGGAATCAAAAAACAAAAAAAAGTTCGCTAATTTTCAGCCGGGGTGGACGTGAATAGCATAAACGTCACCGTATTATGTTGATACTGAAGTGACATGGTCTTAATGAATTAATGAATTAATGAATGAATGAAATGTGCTTAAGCCTTATGTTGAGTTTAAAATCAGAAACCAAACTATTGCATATCAGTTTTTCAGAGGAAGAAAAAACCTTACTCTAAAGCACATCAAAGGGAAGAAATCCAATGCTTTTTTTTTCGCTCAAAATCGAAATTAGCATATCAGGCGCCCAATAAGGTCGGCAGGAACGGAACGTCCACTGATCTCGTGTTTCAATTTTTCCGGTGGCAAATTGGAACCGCTTGGTGCATTTTGCAACAAAGTGCTCGTTTTTCGTTCGCTGCTCTCAAAAATGACTCCTTTGCACCAAACGGGAGAGAGAGAGAGAACAACTTTATTGAAAACGCCTGCAGAATCGGTTAGGCTCCCTCCACGCAGGGAGGACAAGCTTTTACCGCGACGTGGCCACTACGTCAGTCTCGTGCGTTGTGCTCCTCGAGGTCATGGTCCCTCGCTGCTTCCGCGGGTCCGAGAGGGCCGCCGCCCCCTTCCTAGGGGTGCTACCCCCTTCCCCTCGGTTTCACTCGGTCGCTGCCTTTCTAGAGCTGCCGAGACGTGCTGGACGGCCTTGAGTTGTGTCTCTTGATCATAGCTCCTCGTTGCAGCGTCTAGCTACGGCGCGATCGTCGTCTTCTCGCTGGCTTCTCGCGGATTTACACTACAGTCCTGAAGGACGTGAGCCGCGGTGGCTCTCTGCTTCACGCACAGTCTACACACGTCACTCGCGTACACACTCGGACACACGTGCTTAGCTAGCATTGGGGTGAGCAGGGACCCCATCTGTAACTGTCTGTATAAGGCTGCCTCGTTCGGGGTAAGCCCCAGGTTAGGTGGCGGCATAGTCTGTCTGTTCAGTCTGTACCATTTCACTATTTCTTTGAAGGTGCTCCTGGTCCTTGGCACTGCACCGCGACCAACACTCCTAGTCGGCCGTGCTTGCAGCCGCGCGGTTGGTTTGTCCTGGCGCGGCCGAGTTGGCCGTCTCCTTGTGGTTCACGTTCCCGCGTCCCGACACGTCACTGTCCATGTGGGCCGGAAACCACTTGATCACCACAGCACTTTTGCGTCCGATGTCTTCGGCCTTGCGCAGTATGCGCGTGGCCTCACTACATACCCTACCCTTGGCGTAGTTCTTCATTGCCGTTGTAGAGCCACACAACACTGTAGTGCATACGGGGTCGGAGACGGCCAAGGCGATGGCCACCTCCTCCGCCTGGTACTCTTCTCGAGACCGGACGCTCGCCGCGGTCTTTGTTGCACCTGTCGATGCCCCGACAACCACCGCCGCGTATGCGTCGCTTCTCCCTCGATACTCCGCCGCGTACTCGTAGACGGCGCCTTCTCTGGCGTAGAGGTCCGCGAGAGCCCTGGCCCTCGCCAGCCTCCGCTCCTTGTACTGCTCGGGGTTTACGTTCTTCGGGATCTGGCAGAGCCTGAGCTTTCTGTTGATGCTATCCGGTATAGGTACGTCTTTCTGCTGCGTGCTTTCCCTCGGCTCGAGGCAAAGGTCCCGCAGTATCTGTCTTCCGGTTCTCGTTTCAGAGAGACGCTCGAGTTGCGCCGTTCTCTGTGCTTCGGCCATTTCGTCCAGCGTGTTGTGGACACCCAGCGCCATGAATTTTTCGGTGCTCGTGCTCCCGTGGAGACCGAGTGCCGCCTTATACGCCTTGCGTATGGTGGCGTCTATCTTGTTACGTTCGCTCGGCCTCCAGTTGTGGAAGCCGGGCCACTTACGTTATGGGGCTAACTGCGAAGAAATGAAAGAGCCTAGTCAGGCTCTCCTCCTTCATCCCGGCTTTTCTGTTGGACACCCCCCTGATGAGTCTCATTGCCGCGGTCGCTTTGCCCGCGAGCTTGTTGACCGTTTCACCGTTGACTCGGTTACGGTGGATGAGCAGCCCGAGAACTCGAATCTTCTAGACCTCCGGTATTACTTGGCCTCCCGCCGTCTTTCCCGTGATCTTGGGACGCTCGTACTTGATTTCCATATTCTTTCTTTTCCTGCCCGCTCCTTTCGGTGGAATCACCAGCAGTTCTGACTTGGCCGGAGAGCAAACGAGTCCAGACCCGTCCAGCTGCTCCTCAATCGCGCTGACCACTTGTTGCAGCTTTGTCTCGATGTGTCCATCACTTCCTCCCGGTACCTATAGCCTAACTTCGTCAGCGTAGATGGTGTGCCGGACGCCCGCTACTCTTTCTAGCCAGTTTGCCCCCACGATCATCACGAGGTTGAAGAGTAGCGGGGAGATCAGCGAGCCCTGCGGAGTTCCGACGCTGCCCAGCACAGGTCTCCCGTGCAGATTTAGGTGGTCCGTTCCGCCAGGAAGTCTTTAATGTACTGGTATGTCCTCCTGCCCATGTTTAGCCTTGATACTTGGGCCAGGATAGCCGAGTGCCTTACTTTATCGAAGGTGTTCTGCAAGTACAGCCGGAGTGTGGCTCTGTTGTCCTTGGTACCCGTCGTATTGTCGATGATCTCGTTCTTCAGTAAAATCATGGCGTCTTGCGTCCCGAGTTTGTTCCGAAACCCGATGATGGAATTTAGGTAAAGCTCCGATTCTTCCAGGTAACGCTGCCACCTGTTCATGAGGACGTGCTAGAGGACCTTTCCCACGCACGAAGTGAGCGAGATCGGCCTGAGGTTCTCTATGTTGGGTGGCCTGCCAGGCTTGGCGATGAGGATCGTCTTGGCTGCTTTCCATTGGTTGGGCAGCCTTCCTTCTTGCCAGCACTTGTAGAAGTTCGTGAACGTTTTGATGGCCGCATCGTCGAGGTTCTTGATCGTTCTGTTGGTCACTCGATCGAGAACCGCGGCGGACCTGCCATTGAGATCCTGCAGGGCAACTCTGACTTCCCACGTCTGGATGTCTCGATCTAGCGTCTCGTTCTGGTTGCTTTGGTAAACCGGGTGTCTTTCCGTGGGGGTGGTTAGTAGGTACTTGGCGTCCAAGTGTCGTTTGACCTCGTCCTCCCCGTGTTCGCAAATTGCCTTGTGTAGGACCCTGGCCAGGTGGCTAAGTTGGTGGCCCTTGGTCTTGGTTTCGTCTGAGGAGGTGCCGCAGTATGTTCCGCGTCTTGCCCTTGTGCATCTGGCTGTCGGTTTCGTTGCAGACCTCGTTCCACTGTTGGGTGCATAGCACCCTGCAGTGGACCTCGATCTGCCTGTTGAGCTTGGCGATCTTCTTCCTTAGACTTCGGTTGGTTCGTCGCTTCTGCCACCTCGCCTTTATGGACTGCTTGGCTTCTATCAGGTGGGCCAGCCGACTGTCCATCTTGTCTATCCGTTCGTCCGTCTCCATGTCTTTGATGGCTCCTTCCATCGTCTCAACGACGTTGGCCGCCCATTGCTCGATGTCCGTAATGTCCAGTAGCACCGCGGGTAGCGCCTTTCGAAAGGCGTCCCAGTCCGTAATGCGATGCTTCCTTATGGCGGCGTTGCCTTGGCCTTCGAGCGGTACGACGACCTCCACGATGTAGTGATCGCTGCCCAGCTCTTGGCTCGTGTTTCCCCATTTTGATTCTCTCGATCTTCCGTTGGTTTTGACGAAGGTAAGGTCCGGAGTGGTGTCTCTCGTAACCGATGTGCCGATCCTGGTGGGAAAGGCCGGATCCGTGATTAGGTTCAGTCCCATGTCGGTGGCGTCTTGCATCAGCTCTCTCTCCTTGACCGTCGTTCTGTGGTGGCCCCAATCCATCATTGGTACTAGGCGCGAACACACACAGAACGCAAGGAAGGGAACGGGACAAAGCGCCTTCCTTGTGTTCTGTGTGTGTTCGCGCCTAGTACCAATGATTAATTGTGACCAACTCGCCCAAGCAGACGTTCTTTTAAGGTAGCCCCAGTCTTGGCTCGGAGCGTTAAAGTCTCCGCACACTAGGAGTGTATTGCTCCCCGCGACTGAAGTCGCCTTGTGGAATAGTGCCTTGAACCTCTATTGTCTGTGGGACAGATTGTTGTAGACGTTCACCAGGAAAGTGCTCTCCTTCCTGTTCTTGCCCGTGATTACTTCCACCGTGCAGTGTTTGATGGCACTTCTGCAGATAATTTCGTGTTTCATGAAGGTGATCCCTTTCCTGACGAAGGTACATACCCCTCTGCCCTTGCCCTTGGACGTGTCACTTTTGCTCGGCGGGCTGTCGTGTGACCGGTAGCCCGGTAGTCTCGGCGTCTCTTCAATGTGTGTTTCTTGAATCATTATGACGTCTGGTTTTCTGGTTAGCTGCTGCAAATGTTGCTGCAGCACCGCTCTCGTGCCGGTAAAGCCGTTGCAGTTCCAGTGTCAGACCAAGAGGTCTCTCACTGGCGGTGTAGATTCTGCTGTACGTGCTGTCCCGTCCATGATTGCTGCAGTTTGGCGATGATCTGTGCCTCCATACTTTGTATTTGTGCCTGTATCTGCGCCTGAAGCTGTGCCTTCATCTGCGCCATCCTGTTCTGGATAGTGCTGTGTATGTTCGCTGTCATCTGCTGAACCGTTTGCGCGAGCGCAGTGAGGCGTTCGTTGGTTACCTTGCTGGTCGCCTCAAGACGGTCGAGTCTGCCGTCCTGTTTTTCGATTCTCTCCATTATCATTTGTTCCTTGGTGCCCTCTATGCCTCTCCTCTTGGGAGCCGGTCCCGCCGCTTTCGTGGCTCTCGGGTCCACCTCTACCTCTGGTTCGTCCTCGGTTATCTCTTCTTGTTTCCTCTCTTGTGCGAGCTGCGGCAGCAGCTGCTGCTGTTTCTGCATCGTAGTTAATGTCATTAGCTTCTCGTTGATTTCCTTGATGGTTGCGTCCTGTTCGGCGATTCTCCGCATTAGCATCTCGTTCTCGTCTCTTAGGGCTTGAACACCCCGTTCTCTTCTTGGATCTTCGCGGCGTTTTGCGCCGGTGGTTGTCCCTTCTCTGCCATGTTTGCCTTGACTGCTTCGGCTGAGGCGACTCTCTCCCTCGACTGCAACGGCCTGTGGCGGCTGGCGCTCTTGCCTCCCTTGCTGTTGTCCCTCTTGCGGCTGCTGTCGCGCTGCCTCGAATCCCTGCGGGGTCTCTCGGCAGAGGGCGCTCGCAGCGGCGAAAAGCTTTCCGGATCCGGTTGTTGCTGCATGGCTTCCATCTTGCGTTCCCATTGCCGTTTTTTGACCACGTACGGCATCTTGTACTTGTTTTTGCATTCCCTCTCGCCCGTTGGATTCTTTCCCCCGCAGAGCTTGCACTTGGGCTTGCATTCGCGTTTGTGATCCTCGCTGGGGTTCACGATTCCGCAGCCGAAGCACACTCTGGTGTTGGGATTCGGGCATACGTCTCTTCTATGGACGACCTTGCTGCATTGCCTGTACACGTCAAAGTGCTTGGGGTAAAGCCCGCACCTGTCTAATATCGAGCCATACTTGACGTAGTTCGGTACATTCTGTCCTGCGAAGAGTACTATCACCGTGGTTGTATTGCCGATTCTGTGCGCCTCCACAGCTAGGGGGTTGCGCGGGTTCACAATGTTTTCGGCTGTCTCCTCCGGGGTGTCTTCTGCGGCTATGCCTCGGATGACTCCCTTGACCGTGCCGTCCGGCGCCGTTCGGTAGGCGCTGATTTCGTATGTCCTGTCTCCTATGTTAAGGGCTTTGACCTTAAAGTACAGTGTGGCACGCCTCTCGTCCGGGGTGCTGACCACGATGGTGTTTCGCTGCGCGTTTGTGCAGATGGTGTCTGCTTTGGCTTCTTCCTTCGTTACTCGAGCCACCGTCATGACGGCCGACATAATTATTGAAACTTCAGTTCTCGCTACGTTGAGACCTCCACGTGGTCTCATGACTATCTTGGTGTCTTCTTTCGGCATGTCTATCGGCATCCTCGCCGCTTTCGTTATCGAGGCTGCAACTCTTTTAGCAGAGCTGGTCCCAGTCTTGGGTCTAGACTGGCGAGTAATGGCGGCGGACTCACCGTTTTCTTTGCCGGCCATGATCTGCTTGATGCGCTTGCCGGAGGCCGACCAGCCTTCGGCTTCTTCAGGTGTAATGTCCTCTCCGTGAACTTCAATGCTCGTATGCCCGCCGAGACTGCCGATGCTCGGCGCTGACGCCATGTTGTCTCCAATCGACGTGGCCACTTCCATTTCGGACGCCCTCTTGGTCGTACTCGTCGCCGGGTTAGGCCTAGCGGCCGAGCCCGTCGCCACCGGTGGCCGTACTCGTGGTAGGCTTTCGTAAGGCTTTGCGAAAAGTCCGCACCGCACCAGAGAAAAGTCCTCGTAAATCGAGAGAATCACGTACCGCTTGGTCAAAACTGGTACCCGTCGATGTCCCGCACCTTCGCGCACACTTTGGTACCTGTTATATTGCGGTAATTGTAAATTAACACTGCGTTAATTGGCATAATAGCCGGAGCCGATGTGAAGCACGTCCGCTCCCGTCGGCGACCGCAGCGCCACCCCTGCACCAAATGGCGGTGAAAAAGAACATAGCATGACGTGTTAAAATGGGGCAATTACAACTCGGCACCGTAGGCACCGACGTCCCTGTGCGCCTTTAGCGCTCAATTTCTGTTCTCTGCGGAAATCAAGTAGCGCAGTTTGTCGCACAGCAGGCATTGCAAAATTAATTTTTTCACTTCAAAAACTTCCAAGATATAATCCTGCAAATGTTATCGAACGCGCCTTACCGCAAACCTTCAGACTGGGCTAACTGAATAGGTCACAGTGAAATTCAGGAAGTTATCCACGGAATTAGAAGGAAGTGTATTGTAACTGACGTACGCCGTGGGTTCTAGTTTGCTCCTAAAAAGATTTCCTTGCTTTTCTTGATTTTCATTTGCGACGAAGCGCGAAATATTACTCTATCTAGCAGCTGAAATTTATACAGCCAGTGCTACATGCCATTCGCAAGGTTTGGAGAGACTGATTCTCACACTTTTCAGTGTTCAGAAGGGCAGAGTCTCCAGTACTAAGTTGGCGTTTTCGCCTCACTATATGTTACGTGGAGTGTAGGCCATCAGTACAATACGAGAAAACACTATCTCTGCAGCTGCTACATTTCATTCCATGTAGTATATATGCAGTATGCCGTATAGTAGCTTGGCGTTCCATCCTTTGATGCAATCGTCTCACCTGCCTGAGATTGCACAGGGGTTGAAGAGGTCATCTTCTTCGCGAGCATTGAGGAATGTTTAGCTATGCAGCAACATGCGGCGTACACATTGCCTCAGTGAGCTATCTAAGCGTTGGAAAGTGAAGAGAGGAGCTTATTTCTAAACGTTTGCTCAGGTTTCAAAGAGAGGAGGAAACAGTCGAATGTCATCCTCATCACAGATATTAAATGGCGTCCCGCAAGGGAGCGTGTTAGGTCCTCTTTTAATTAATCTATTCATTAACGACATAGTTTGGGTCGACACGACAGTTAATGTTAATTTCGTTATATATGCTGATGATTGCAATATTATCCTTTCAGGTACAGATGCAAATAATTTAGTGATCATATGTAATCATTTGCTTGAAAAAATTGGTCATTGGTCACAATCAAATCTGCTTAAAATCAATCCTAAAAACCAAGGTCATGCTTTTCCGTGCTCGTAATAAAGTATTAATTTTAGATCAACCAACTAAATTTGATGGACAGGATATTGAAGTGGTTGAGCAGCACAAGATTCTTGGAGTTACATTATCCTCATATTTAACATGGGATTTACACGTTGAGAAATTATGTAAGAAGATTTCCTCCGCAACTGGGGCAATACCATGTACACGCGCCATTCTTCCGGTAAAAATAAAACTTAAAATATATTACGCTTTGTTTGCCTCACAAATGTATTACCGCAGCTTGGTGTGGCTAACAACAACTAAACAGAACCTAAGCAAAATTCTCGTGCTACAAAAAAAAAGGCTATTCGTCATATATTTTGTCTAGATTATCTATCTTCCACCCTACATTTTTTCCAGCAGTACAAAATTCTTCGTGTAAACTGCATGTATGAATACAGACTCTTATGCTCACATTACTTTTCACCTGTCGGCTTTCGGTCACTTTTAGCAATTTCTGGTCCATTGCAGCATCACACTAAAATCCTAAACACACGCAGTAAAGACTCACGGCTCGTACCCTTTTTCCGCACCGATTACAAGCTCCAGTCTTTACGTCGCAATCTTCCGTCGGCATTAAACAAATATCAACGCATCAAATGTTTGACCCCTGTTCAACTGCTGCAGCTTTTTTCCAATTTGTAATGCGTTTTGTTGTTTTTGTTTTTTTCACTACAGTGGTTCTTAGTTATTCTTTTCCAGCTTCCCTCCAATTGATCACGAAGATGCCTTCTCATGATTCATGCGATTTGTGTCAATCTGTAACAAAAAATGCAGTCTCTGTGTACACATTTTCTATCGAACTACCTGAAAGTGTTTCTTATTTTTTGTAAACCTGAATATTTCATGTTAATCTTTTTTCATCATTTTTATTAGTGTTGTTAATATTTAGTGGTCTAGTCTATGCTGCCTTGTAAGGGTTGCCTGGGCCTCGCCAAGCTGTTTGATTACAGCTTTTAGCCCGGGTGACCCACCAGCCTTTCAGGTAAATAAAGATCAGTTCAGTTCAGTCCAACTCGGTAGTGCTGCAAATGGCTCGGGCCATTATTCCAGGCATCCTCAACTCTCTTAGATTACCGTCGTCGGTGCAAAACAAGTAGTATCACATCTCGCCGTTCGTGTACTCCGGTCTGGCGGAAGCTTAGCCGCACATACCCCTCATTTTCTTATAGTGAAAGCCAAAAACATGAGGACGAGCTGCAGTGCGGGAATAAGGTTCTCGATGCTTCCGAAAGCACTCGCCATATAGTTAGACTCAGTGCTCGCAGTGTAGGAAAGTAATTTATTGGCTAAAGGGAAGAATGGTGCAGCATAAAGCAACGAGGACAGCAGGAGAGCACACACACACACGCTCTAACTTACAAATTTATTGTTTGGCTGCCACTACGCCGAATTTAGTGGCAGCCAAACAATAAAGTTGTAAGTGGTCGCATGAACGTGTATGTGTGCTCTCCTGCTGTCCTCGTTGTCTGATACTGCGCCATTCCTCCCTTTAACATGCGTGACCAGCTTGCCGAAACTTATAAACTTCCTAATTTAATTGCACGCGACAAATTAGCGCGAAGACTGCGCTGTAGGCTCTGTTCAGCGGTCATGCAGAAAAATGGCCCGCTAGCTTGCGCTATTCTTTGTCTCACATATATGTTACCAGGTCTCATTAGCAAATGAGTGCCAGTACTTTAGTGCAAATATATTTACGGAAAATTTTCTATAGTAGATCACTGGCGCGAAGTAATGAGAAGAGTGCTGGCTGCGTTAGTGTGTCTGAACAAGCCGGAAGACTGGTAGAGAAGAAATAACCTTATAAGGACCACAAGCAATACAATCCGCTCTCTGGACCTTGGATTGAAAAGATTTTGTGGGGTATGGGCCGAAGTTTAAGAGACAATACGACCGTTCGTAACAAGCAGTAATAAAACGGTCAAGTCTGGTGCTCCTCAAATTCCTCAGCCGGGCTCGCAACCTGGTTTCCTTGCAGGCTGCTCCGTGACACAGCGCCGCGTTTTTGACACTGCATTGTCGCAGCCACGTTTTCTTTATCTTGTTTTCCCACTGTGCTTCCACTTATGTATGATTGGAAATTTATTAACGCCGAACATATCTTTCCGTGCCAGGACAAATGCGGCTGCTTGTAATTAACACGATAACTTTCTAACGTTCTACAGGATCTGCTTCTGTCGAAAAAATTCAGCGGCGAGACGTTCGTTAGCATTTACCAAAAGGCATTACTGAAAGAAGAAAATTCATTCGTTAAATGCTGGCAGTGCGCCTCGGTACTGACTATAACTCGAACCAAAGCTCTCTTTTGTTTCAAGCATATTTTGGTCCTACTTGTTACACCGGCTACGATGAACAACAAAGAACACACAAAATCTAATTTTGCATAAGAAACTTTACTGTTTTTGTACTTAATACGCTGCAATTTAAGCTCGTATAGAAAACTTGAGATCTTTTGGAGATTAAAAGCAGTTCTAATGAACAAATGTGCCCTATTTGCAATGCCCTTCTAACAATGGTTTCGCTAACGCCATCATTGCCGGCGCATTTAGCAACGCAGAAGTTATCCCTGATGCAGAAAGCCCTTACATGAGACGCAGATTCAATCATCGCTGCACGGCCACTATTGTTAAGGAAATGACGCAAAAGATTTTGCCAAAAATAAGAACGCTACCCAGCTTCTAAAGTCTGACGGCCTGTCTTATCTATCTAGCGCAGGGCGTGGACCAGCCACTCTGTTCTAATCTATTGAGCTTCTTCATTGAACTGAACTTAATAAAGCTGATCGCAGTGCGCCCATTCCAGGAAGAAGGCCGCAAGGCACAGTGCCTGAGAAGGCATTCCTCCACAAGGCAGGCATGATGAATTCGGCAGGTTCCAAAGAGAAAAATATACAAGCAGCTTAGCACATGAAACTAATAATAAGAAAAATAATTAGCAAAATAAGAAAAAAGGACGATTTCCTGGTCATAAAAAGAACGCGTTAAAGCACCACAAAAATACCTGTTATTGAACACCTTGCGTGCAGCTGATGTTGATGCGACTCAGCTAATAAAGTTGTGCAAAAAGCCAGCTACAGGTCTTTTATTGCAAACCAGAGGTGAACTGTACAGCGTTAGAAGGTAGCTATTGTACTACTTGATAATAAATTAATATTGGGACCCGTATACAGAAATACAGAAGAAACAAATGCGCAGGAGCGAAACAGGCTCCTTCTTTCGGGCGAGAAAAAGGAGTGCGTAAGAAAATAGACAGGACGTGAATTTCTGACAAAGAATGCAAGCCAGATAAATTTGTTTTTGTTTGTGCTGTTTTATGCACAAACATGTTGTAGTAGCATTCAGACACTGTTATAAACAGGGAATAATGAATTTACCTCGTAAAAAAAACATATGGCTCAGTTGTATTATCCGTGCTGCATAAAAGGATGCATTAACGCATACGGTTAGAAAATAAAGAAATACGGCTTCAATTTACGCGGAACAGAAATGAATAATATTTAGTATTCCTATAGAAAAACTCCCGTAATTTGCGCAACAAAAAAGAACAAAAGAGCATGGAGGAAATTATGCACTGGTGAACCTGATAACACGTATTGTGCTAAGACTTTTCAAACGCTACCAAATTTGTACGGTTAAAAATATCATCTGGTTGCTTCCACGAGTCACCAACTCACAGAACTAAGGGAAAATGCTGGAAGCCATCGGCTGTATAGTTTAATGGTTTGATGTCTCTATGCTTCCTTCGTAAGTGGGAGGTAAGATCAGGTTTAATGATTTTTCTGATATGTTCCTTATGTCATCTCAAGAGTTTTGAACGGAATATAAAGAAGGGTGCCAAAGGGCAACTCAATCCAGGTTTTTTTCAGACCTGACCTCAATGACGTGGTTATTTCTTGCTATATTGATGTTCGTCCGGCAGAGAAATACGCATTTGTTGCTCATCGAAATTGATTAAAATGTTCTCCCTGATTGCTTCAGACTGATGAAGTTAAAACCGAAATGGACTACGTGGTCACCTTTTAGAAGGGAGCCGCAACCTAGCATTGCTCAAGAGATTAGCTGAACAAAATAGTGTCTTGACGCACCACTCTTTGTTCGCGAAAACGGCAGGTGTTGGGTGCACCTGTAGTTCACATTAACATGTTACCGGTATACATCGTCTGTTTTTATTATTCTAGCATGTTTATTCTTTGGAGGGGGTGGTCCATACATGATGAATTTTGGAGCCATTTGTAGATTATTTCAAAAAACTAACTGGGTTAGCCCAGCTAATCCTGGATATACAAAGCGAAATCGAGATTGAGGTATCCACTGGCCCACGGAGCCGGTTGTGCGCCTTTTCATTCTTGAAAATGAACGGTCTTTGCAAAGTTGTCAACGCCAATGAACTCTATGAACGCTGTCGGCTCACTTGTTTTGTTTGGTTTCTGAGGAATGGAATTCACACAGTAACCATCTCACATATCACGGTGGACACCCGAACCGCGCCGTAAAGGAAGGATTAAAGGAGGGACGGAAAGAGGAATAATAATAATAATAATAATAATAATAATAATAATAATAATAATAATAATAATAATTGGTTTTGGGGGAAGGAAATGGCGCAGTATCTGTCTCATATATCGTTGGACACCTGAACCGCGCCGTAAGGGAAGGGTGAAGGAGGGAGTCAAAAAATAAATGAAGAGAGAGGTGCCGTAGTGGAGGGCTCCGGAATAATTTCGACCACCTGGGGATCTTTAGCGTGCACTGACATCGCACAGCACACGGGCCCCTTAGCGTTTTTCCTCCATAAAAACGCAGCTGCCGCGGTCGAGTTCGAACCCAAAAACTCCGGATCCTGGGTTGGAACGCGACCGCGGCGGCTGCCAACTTTCAATTTTCAGTTGTTTCGAAAGGGGAAAGAAAAAACTGAAAATTGAAATTTGGCAGCCGCCGCAGTCAGGTTCGAAACCGGGATCCGGAGTCTTTGGTTTCGAACCCAACCGCGGTGGCTGCGTTTTTATGGAGGAAAAACGCTAAGGCGCCAGTGTGCTGTGCGATGTCAGTGCACGTTAAAGATCCTCAGATGGTCGAAATTATTCCAGAGACCACCACTATGGTGCCACTTTCTTCCTTTCTTCTTTCACTCCCTCCTTTATCCCTTCCCATACTGCGCGGTTCAGGTGTCCAAAAATATAGGAGAGAGATACTGCGCCATTTTTTTGCCCCAAAAATCAATTTTATATATATATATATATATATATATATATATATATATATATATATATATATATATATATATATATATATATATATATATATATATATATATATATATATATATATATATATATATATATATATATATATATACATTTCGGGAAAGGAAATGCGCTGCGCAGCGGCGGAACACCCGTGGCTGGGTGCTACTAGTGGCGCATGCGCAGTAGTGACTAGGGAGCGAAAGAGAGAGAGAGAGAAAAAATTGGCAGTGGCTTAGCTCGGCTCCGCCAGGATATACATAGCGAAAGCTAACGCATTGCATAGTTAGCCTTGGTTAAACTTGATTGCATGTCCAGGTTTGTCTGGTTGCCTAGCTATGTTGTTGTCGCAATAAAGGCGACACAACAGTGGTTGAGGCGCACGCGAGCTCTCGTTCTCAAACCTCCGACATCTTATCAGGCATGCGACGCAGCTCTCGAAGCGAGCGGAGGCGAGCGCAACGACGAGAAACGCGGTGCGACGTCATATCAAACGGCGGCGGTGGCGAGCCGCGCGGTGCGATGTCATGCCAGATGGCGCAGCGAGGCGCAAAGCACAGTAACCGTCTCACATATCTCGGTGGACACCCGAGCCGCGCCGTAAAAGAAGGAATAAAGGAGGGAGTGAACGTAATAATAATAATAATTGGTTTTGGGCGAACGGAAATGGCGCAGTTTCTGTGGTGACAGTAACTTTATTCGTTGAAATATATGGGTGGTTCTCGGTCTCGAGCCACTCTGCACATCTTTTGACGTGGTCTGTGGCTCTTGTGGCAGGGTCGGAGCCCCTAGTCCCGGGCCCCACTGAGTCTTGCCGTCAGGTAGGCTTTCCGGACCAGTCTGGCATGGACCGCCGTGTCCACGCTGGAAAGCATCCTCTTCCACTGCTCTGCACTCGGGATTTTGTTTATTGCAGCCGCATTTGTTCACTTTTCTCACCACGTTGTAAGAATTAACGTGGCTGTGTCCTCGCACCACGCGAATTTGCTGCTATATAGCCCTGGGTGGATGTTAGCATGTTTACATTAGGGAAAGTTGCCGTTTGGAGCTGTCTCTAACAGACTGCCTCATGCTGGAGGAGATTTTTGTGAGGTGGGGGATATCTAATCCTGACCCTTTTATAGTAATTCAGAATATCCGAGTATCCCAAGCGCACTGGTTCCGCGTCAGGCTGCTCGAGGCTGGTTTCGTTGGAGGCTCGGTTTGTAAGCTCTCGAGCCCTCACCGCCTCGACATTCCCAGCGATGGCTGTGTGTCCCGGTACCCACATTATTATTTGTTACAATTGTTTTGAAACGAAAACCTTCACTACGCTAGTCAACACCGCGCTTCCCACGAGCCAGCGTATGTCGGAGCACGAGTGACGTCACGCACGTTCTCTCTCTCGCTCCCTAGTCACTACTGCGCATGCGCCACTAGTAGCACCGAATCACAGGTGTTCCACCGCTGAGCAGCGCTGCGCCTTTCCTCAAAATGCAACTTTTAATTTTCAGTTTTCTCTTTCGTCTTTCTCTCTCCCTATCCTCTCTTCCTGTACCCTCACCTCTTTCATTTCATTTCTCCATTCTTCCTGCTATCCTTTATTTCCGCTGCCCCAGCTCAGGTGCTTCAGTATCGATGGCGGATGCCGGGGCTAGCATAAATCTTTCCCTTCCTATTTAATAGTAATATGTGCAAACTATTTACACAATAAAAAATGTGTCCAGGTTGTGCCCGTGATTAATGAACTAATCACGCGCACAACCTGGACACATTTCTTTTGTGTAAATCATCATCATCATCATCATCATCATCATCATCATCATCATCAGCCTTACTACACCCACTACAGGGCAAAGGCCTCTCCCATGTCTCTCCACTTAACCCTATCCTTTGCCAGCTGCATCCACCCTTTGCCTGCAAACTTAATCTCATCCGCCCACCTAACCTTCTGCCGCCCCCTGCTACGCTTACTTTCTCTTGGAATCCACTCCGTTACCCTTAAGGACCAGCGGTCATCTTGCCTTCGCATTACATGCCCTGCCCAAGCCCATTTCTTTCTCTTGATTTCGACTAGGATCTCATTAACCCGTGTGTGTTCCCTCACCCACTCTGCCCGCTTCCGATCTCTTAACGTTACACCTATCATTTTTCTTTCCATGGCTCGCTGCGTTGTCCTTAACTTAAGCTGAACTTTTTTCGTTAGTCTCCACGTTTCTGCCCCGTAGTTGAGTACCGGTATGATTATGCTGTTGTACACTTTACTCTTGAGGGAAATTGGTAAACTGCCACTCATGATCTGCGAGAGTTTGCCATATGCGCTCCACCCCATTATAATCCTTCTAGTTATCTCCCTCTCATGATCCGGATCAGATGTCACTACCTGCCCTAAGTAGACGTATTCCGTCACAA
The DNA here is from genome assembly GCF_052857255.1 of Amblyomma americanum. Taxonomy (NCBI): domain Eukaryota; kingdom Metazoa; phylum Arthropoda; class Arachnida; order Ixodida; family Ixodidae; genus Amblyomma; species Amblyomma americanum. The sequence goes on from NC_135501.1 coordinate 130,166,635, forward strand.
TTTCTAGGCTCTCGCTGCCAATTGTGAACTGTTGTTCCCTTGCTAGGCTGTTGAACATTACCTTGGTTTTCTGCATGTTAATTTTTAGACCCATCGATCTGCTCTGCCTGTCTAACTCATTGATCATGATTTGCAGTTCACCTCCTGAGTGACTTAGCAAGGCAATGTCTTCAGCAAATCGCAGATTATTTAGGTATTCTCCATTTATTCTTATTCCCAACTGTCCCCAATTCAGGCCTCGAAATACCTCCTGTAAACATGCGGTGAACAGCATTGGCGAGATCGTGTCTCCTTGCCTGACGCCCTTCCTTTTTGGAATTTTATTGCTGACTTTATGGAGGACTATAGTAGCTGTGCAGTAGCTATATATATCTTCCAGTATTTTGACATAAGGCTCTTCTACCCCCTGATTACGCAATGCTTGTATGACTGCTGAGGTTTCCACTGAGTCGAATGCTTTCTCGTAATCAATGAAAGCTGTATATAGAGGTTGCTTATATTCTGCGCATTTCTCTATCACTTGATTGATAGTGTGAATATGATCTATTGTGGAATATCCTTTACGAAAGCCTGCCTGATCATTTGGTTGATTAAAGTCTAATGTTGCCCTGACTGTATTAGCGATTACCCTATTAAATACTTTGTAGGCAACGGATAGTAAGCTGATCGGCCTGTAATTTTTCAAGTCCTTGGCGTCTCCCTTCTTATGAATTAAGATAATGTTTGCATTCTTCAAAGCTTCTGGTACAGACGAGGTCATAAGGCATTGCGTATACAGGGTGGCTAGTTTTTCTAGCACGATGTCGCCTCCATCCTTCAAGAGATCTTCTGTTACCTGATCCTCCCCAGCTCCTTTTCCCCTTTTCATTGCTTCTAAGGCTTTCATTACTTCATCTTTCGTTACTGGTAGGATGACGCATTGCTGTGCACTGCTGTCTTTCTCATTAACGCTCTGATTACATTGGCTACTGTGCAGGTCTGTGTAGAACTCTTCGGCTACGTTAACTATCTTATCCATATTGCTAATGACATTGTCCTGCTTGTGTCTTAATGCATACATCTGGTTTTTACCTATGCTTAGTTTCCTCTTCACTGTTTTTAGGCTACCTCCATTCTTTATAGCATGCTCGATTCTCTCCATATTAAACTTCCTTATGTCGGCTACCTTGCGCTTATTTATTAACTTTGATAGCTCCGTTAGTTCTATTCTATCGGTAGGGTTAGATGCCCTCATGTTTTGGCGCTTCTTAATCAGATCTTTCCTCACCTGAGATAGCTTCCCGGTATCCTTTCGAACTGCCCTACCGCCTACTTCTACTGCGCACTCCGTGATTATTTATGTCAGATTATCGTGCATTGAATGAACATCAAGATCATCTTCCTCAGTTAAAGCCGAATATCTGTTTTGCAGCGCTATCCTAAACTCCTGTGCTTTCCCTCTTAAGGCTAACTCGTTGTCTTCTTCTTCACTAGCTTCTTCCGTTCCTTCTTCAAGACTAAGCTAATTCTAGACCTTACCATTCTGTGGTCACTGCAACGCACCTTTCCGAGGACGGCCACATCCTGAATGATAGTAATAATATTAGTTGGTTTTGGTGGGAAAGGAAATGGCGCAGTATCTGTCTCATATATCGTTGGACACCTGAACCGCGCCGTAAGGAAAGGGATGAAGGAGGGAGTGAAAGAAGAAAGGAAGAAGAGGTGCCGTAGTGGAGGGCTCCGGAATAATTTCGACCACCTGGGGATCTTTAACGTGCACTGACATCGCGCAGCACACGGGCGCCTTAGCGTTTTTCCTCCATAAAAACGCAGCCGCCGCGGTCGGGTCCGAACCCGGGAACTCCGGACCAGTAGTCGAGCGCCCTAACCACTGAGCCACCGCGGCGGGGTTCCTGAATGATGCCAGGTTTAGCGCATAGTATGAAGTCGATTTCATTTTTAATCTCACCATTGGGGCTCTTCCAGGTCCACTTCCTGTTTTCTCGTTTGCGGGAGAAGGTACTCGTGATCCGTAAATAATTTCTATCCGTGAATTCGACTAATAACTCTCCCCTGCTATTTCTAGAGCCTATCCCATAGTCACCTACCGCGTGGTCGTCAGCCTGCTTCTTGCCCACCTTCGCATTGAAGTCGCCCATCAGTACAGTGTACTGCGATTTTACTTTATTCATTGCCGATTCTACGTCCTCATAGAAACTTTCAACGGTCTGGTCATCATGGCTGGATGTGGGTGCGTAGGCCTGCACCACTTTCAGCTTGTACCTCCTATTCAGCCTAATTACTATAGCTGCTACCCTCTCGTTAATACTGTAGAACTCCTCTACGTTGCGAGCTATATCCTTATTAATGAGGAATCCCACACCTAGTTCTCGTCTATCCTCTAACCCACGATAGCACAGTATGTGTCCGTCCTTTAGTACTGTATACGCCTCACCGGTCCTCCTAACTTCGCTAAGCCCTATCACATCACATTTAATTCTCGCTAGTTCCTCAAACAGCACTGCTAGGCTAGCCTCACTAGCTAAAGTTCTAGCGTTAAACATTGCCAGGTTCAGATTCCAATGGCGGCCTGTCCGGAGCCAGATATTCTTAGCACCCTCCGCTGCGTCACAGGTCTGACCGCCGCCGTGGTCAGTTGCTCTGCAGCCGCTGGGGACTGAGGGCCGAGGGTTAATTGGTATGATCATAGAAGGTTGTGGCCAAGTACTACACCAGGGTGGCCAGATCCTGCTCTGGTGAGAGAGTGCGTTGTCGGTTCTTGTTACCGAGATGAGGCCGCACTCCAGGCCTGGTTATGCAATTCCATCGACACGCGGATTTTTTTTAAAACCCGGTGGAGAATTTCGCGGCACCAGGATTTGCACCCCGGTCCTCTTGCACGCGAGGCGGATGTTCTACCTCTACACCATCGCTGCGATGTATTGTGTGAATAGTTTGTACATATTACTCCTCCCCCTATCCTCTCTTCCTGTCCCCTCACCTCTTCCATTTCATTTCTCCATTCTGCTTGCTATCCTTTAATTCCGCTGCCCCAGCTCAGGTGCTTGAGAACCGATGGCAGATGCCGGGGCTAGCAAATATCTTTTCCTTCTTTCTTACTATTATTTTTAATAAAACCACTACCACCGCCACCATTCCTCTTTCCCTCCCTCCTTTATCCCTCCCTTTACGGCGCGGTTGGGGTGTCCACCGAGATATGTTAGACGGTTACTGTGCCATTTCCTTTCCTCAAAAACTAAACAAAACAAGTGAGCCGACGGCGTTCATAGAGTTCATTGGCATTGGCTACTTTGCAAACACCGTTCATTTTCACGAAAAGAAAGGCGCACAACCGGCTCCGTGGGTCATTGGAGACCTCAATCTCGCTTTCGCTTTGTATCTCCTGGATTAGCTGGGCGAATACGCACTAATTTTTTCTTCGGCGGTAATTGGGCTGTCTTCAGGATGTGGAACGCTGCCCGCCCCCATTTTGCCATTCATGTAGCTTCTGCAGGTTGTTTGCGAGTATGTTAGTATTATTAGTGACCTTTGGGCATGGTAGTCCTCTGCCGCTGCTAGGGCAATGGCAGCCTCTTCGGCCTCCTCAATCGTGCCGTCCCTGATAGTTGCGCTGGCTATTTCTTTGATCTACGGCTGCGTTTTTATGGAGAAAAACGCCAAGGCGCCCATGTGCTGTGTGATGTCAGTGCGCGTTAAAGATCCCCAGGTGGTCAAAATTATGCCGGAACCCTCCACTACGGCACCTCTTCCTTCCTTTCTTCTTTCACCCCCTCCTTTATCTCTTCCCTTACGGCGCGGTTCAGGTGTCCAACGATATATGAGAGATTCTGTGCAATTTCCTTTCCTCAAAAACCAATTATTATTATTATTAGCTCATGAGTAATTGCCGTTACAACCGCCCTATTTCTGTTGTGTTGTCTAGTTCTTCCGTATGCAGCCTCATCCCTGCACGTAATGTTTTCTTTGATTGGGTAGGTTCTGTTGCACATACTGTGCCCTAGCCTCCCATCGATCTTTTTGCCTGTTCGGGTCCATATTTTTGGGAATTTTAGTGCTACTCTAACTGTTTGCCGCAGTTCATCGGGTATTAGTTTTGGTCTTTTTATGTTTGACAGTGCACTCTCGTAGCCGCACCATTTGAGCAGCTCCGTCCCTGTTTTGACCTTTTTTAGCCTCTGGAGCTAAGGTAAGCGTTCGGCCTCCCTTGGCTCCTCAAAGGTGCTATGCAGACCTAGAGCCATTAGCTTCTCCGTCGAGGTTGATTGCGGTAGGTGTAGCTCTGTTTAGTATGCTTTTCTAAGTATCGTGTCCGCTGGCTACCTGATATCTGATTTAATGTCTGCAGCGGGTCCTTGGACCTAAGATATTAAACTTATTTTTGGAATGTGGCGGAGTCCTTGGCTTCCAGCACTCTGGCGCGGGTCGGCCCGGTATTGCACTGCCTCCGGGATCGCCCCGGGGCATATTAGCGCGGCGCGTCTTTTCTTTCACTCTTTGCTCTCCTATCCTTTACCCCACCTACTTTCAGCACGCTTCAGCGAGCGTGGCTCGGCTTGAGTCAGTAGGCAGGCCAGTGCTCTTTCCTTTTCCTTCTTCCTCTCAAAAACATCACTCACTCACTTACTCCAGTAGCTTTATTTCTGCTTTTTTGCAGTTGTAGTACGGTATGCTGTATGTAATTCGGCTAAACATTATGCTCTTTACGAGCTTAAGCGTGTCGTTCTCCCGCATGCCGTGTGTTTTCCTAGAGACCCTCGTTATCATGCGGGCGACTTGTGTCGCCGAGTTCTGTATTAGTCCGAGTTTAATTGATTTTGGGGGAAAGGAAATCGCGCAGTATCTCTCTCATATATCGTTGGACACCTGAACCGCGCCGTAAGGGAAGGGATAAGGGAGGGAGTGAAAGAAGAAAGGAAGAAGGCGGTGCCGTAGTGGAGGGCTCCGGTATAATTTCGACCACCTGGGTGTCTTTAACGTGCACTGACATCGCACAGCTCACGGGCGCCTGAGCCTTTTTCCTACATAAAAACGCAGCCGCCGCGGTCGGGTTCGAAACCGGGAACTCCGGATCAGTAGTCGAGCGCCCTAACCACTGAGCCACCGCGGCGGGGCACATATCAAACACGCCATGAGAGAAGGGGGAAGTGTGTAGTAAAAGAGAAAAGAGAGAGAGGCCGTATGGAGTTCTGCGCCTCCGTTTGCATCGCATCCGTTGACCACAACAGCACACCGATGCGTATAAGAGAAACACTCGCGCGGTACGGTTTCCATGACATCGCGATGGTTGACACCCGCACAATACATGACGCACACAACTCCTGTCGCCGTTGTCTGCTCATTTCAAGCCTCAAGAGGTCGCGAACGGTTGCACCCGCGCTGCCGCCTGCAGGGGCGAAATCATCGTGTTATCAGTGGGTTCAGCGTTCGGTCCAGTTTACGTCTTGAAACGTTTGTCTGCCGGTCATTATTAAATGGTTCTTGGGGAAAGGAAATGGCGCAGTATCTATCTCATATAATGGCGGACACCCGAATTGCGTCGTAAGGGAAGGGATAAAGGAGGGAGTGAAAGAAGAAAGGAAGAATTAGAGGTGCCGTAGTGGAGGGCTCCGGAATATTTTCGACCACCTGGGGATCTTTAAAGTGCACTGACATCGCACAGCACACGGGCGCCTTAGCGTTTTGCCTCCATTAAAACGCAGCCGCCGCGGTCGGGTTCGAAACCGGGAACTCCGGATCAGTCTGCCGGTCCTCCAAATTCAAGTCTACGACCCCTGTGGGATATCAGTGCATGTTAGAGAACCCCAGGTCTCCGAAACTACCGCAGCCCTCACTACGGCGTCCCTATAACCTCAGTCGCTTCAAATGAACTTTTTAAAATTTTTAAACTACTCGCTTCTGCAGTAGTTAAAAGTTAACAAAAAACTAGAAAATAAAGGTCTCTTTCAAGCAGCCGTGAGATTTGTAATGAAGGCAATAAAGCCGCGGCATGTGCATCACTCCGACGAGCCAAGCTTAAAATTTTCGGTCTGAAACCTTTTTAAAAATAATATAATATCGCGCAGCACACGGGCGCCTTAGCGTTTTTCCTCCATAAAAACGCGGCGGCTGCGTTTTTATGGAGGAAAAACGCTAAGGCGCCCGTGTGCTGTGTGATGTCAGTGCACGTTAAAGATCCCCAGGTGGTCGAAATTATTCCGGAGCCCTCCACTACGGCACCTCTTCTTCCTTTCTTCATTCACCCCCTCCTTTATCCCTTCCCTTACGGCGCGGTTCAGGTGTCCAACGATATATGAGACAGATACTGCGCCATTTCCTTTCCCCCAAAACCAATTATTATTATTATTCATTAAAGAAAATTTCCCAGCATTTCCACACCCACTCACTCACTCGTGAAACGACTTCGTTACCTAATTTACCGCAATATTAACCTCGTTCGATTGAAAAATAACAGCGTCATTAACACTATTTCTGCAAAAATGTAGTGCTAAGTCAGATCTACATTTAGCGGAGCTTCAGTGAGTTAAAAAATATTGAATAAAAAACGTAGTGCAAATATCAGGCTAATAAAAACTGTGCCGTATTGAGGAGCACGGAGTGCAGTTTGATTGATCATGCTGCAAGCTCTCACGTTTAGCGCTTTTCTTGCTCGAACGAGGAGATTCCTCCGCCGGCTGTTGAGGTGAGCGGACGTGCGTCCGCTGAGCTCCGTCGACTACGGGGGCTGCGCCGCACCCAGGGCCCTGGATGCGCACAAAACAAGTTGGAATCATCGACAAGAGTCTACCGAGCGCCGGCCTGGCCCAAATTATCAAGGTGGGAGCGGAATTTTTCCATCTTAAGAGCCGCACAAGTGCCGAGAGCTGAGGGAGCCGCTAAGCCTAACGAGGCCTAGGAACGAGAACAAAGACCGGACCCCCTCGACGGCCCTCCGGGGCGACTCCAACAGACATGGAGGTCGTAGAGGGGATTGAAATTGATCCTGAGGAGATGAAGATACCTGGACAATGGTTCAAAGCCAAGAAAAACGGAAAGATAATACCGGAAGAGACTGAAGCCGGCGGCCACATGGCAGCGCCGGAACAGCGACGCAAGGAGGAGACGCGTGCGGGAAAGAAGCTCGCTGAAAAATCGGTGGAGAGGCAACGAATGAAGATTCCAAGCGACTATGAGAAAGTTATTATGAGACCGCAAGGAGGCCTGGAAAGACTGATGAAGTTCGGCGGCACCTACCTGGCTGATGCAATCAGCAGGGCGGCAGGCATAGGCGACGAAGGAGCTGGAGACATTATCACCTTCAACTTAAAACAACAGTCCGTGCTCATCGCAACGGGAGACGAAGGGAAAAGAAACCGCTACATGGCGGTGCGTGAAATCATCGTGGGGAAAGAAGCTATAAGCGTCAATGCATATATGGCGGTACCAGAAGACTGCGGGAGGGGTGTTATATACGACGCCCCCACTTTCTGGTCGGAAGAGGAGATTATGAGGAGACTAAAACTCTTTGGAAATATGAACCCCCCGGTTCTAGGGGTGAGAAGAATGGGAAAGGACTCAAAAGCGGTCCTCATCCTGTTCGAAAGCAAGGAGGTTCCGTGGCGGGTATTCCTCTCAGCGGCGCCAACCAGATGCGTACTTTACAAAAAAAGTACGAGGCCTGCTATGCATGCGGCCGCATGGGACACAGGCAAGACGTCTGCCCGGCCCCCGAGAACAAGAGATGTAGAGGCTGCGGGGAAGAAAACCCTCAGGATGGACATCAGTGCCAGATGAAATGTCAGCTCTGCGGCAAGGAGCACCTACTCAGAGACAAGAGATGCAAAGAAATATATAGAACTCCGTTCATAGTCAAGGAAAGAACGTGGGAAAAGAAGGAAATCAGGGAGCAGCGAAAGCAGCAGCAGGAGCAAGAGGCAACAAAGAGCAAGGACCGCCGCAGGGACGACAGCTTCCAAAGGCTGGGCGAGAAGCAAGCGGATTCCGGAGGGGCTCCTTCGAGGGAACCCAGGAGATCGAGATCCAGGGACCCAAAGAAACCCTGGGGCAAGAAGAGAGACCAGAGCAGAGATCCGAGCAAGGACTGGAAACAAGTAAGCTATGCAGAGGGGCAGTCCCAGGCCAAAGATGATAAAGATAAGGAGATAGAGCAACTTAAAAAGAGAATAGACGAGCTACAAAAACTCGTAAACAATCTTACACGGATGTTGCATGAGACAAAAGGGAAGCAGAGCGTTGCTCCCCCTCCCCTCACACAACCTGAGCGAGCGAAACAAGTGGTCCAACAGGTTGTCCCATCGGCACCCAGAGCGCAAAAAGATACGAGTGAGGCTATAGAAGTAACAGACCCACCTAGGAGGCCCCCGCTTAAACGTAAAGGGGGGGATGAAGAAACGGACATATGGGTGGTACTAAATAAGGAAGGGGAAGCTTAAGAGCCGAGATGGCGGCAATTCGAACAGAACTACACGAATTCATGACGCAGGTGTCGCTGCAATTCCAGAACATGAACCAGAGATTCGAGAGTATGATGGCAGAACTTACGGCCCAGAGAGCCGATATAACAACTCTGGTGGAAAGACAGAGGGCCTATGAAGAGCGCCAGGCCACATATGAGGAAGCATTAACTCAATTACAACATGGCCAGACGCACTAAACAGAAATCCATAATCTGGCAATGGAATTGCGGAGGGTTCCAACGCAAGCGAGCGCTGGTGCAACAGTACATAGAAACCCTGCAGGAGAAGCCGCTAGCAATAGCGTTGCAAGAAACTGGCCCAAAGATAACACTCCCGGGCTATCAAGCCTTTCATAGCGATCGGGGCAAAAATCGCATCTAACAACGTTGGTTAAAAAACATTGCGACAATAGAACACAAAATTCACTCGAAAACGATAGAAGGCGTCTTAGTGGAGATGATTACGGGTAGGAAACAGGAGCCCAGCCTCTTCCTACTAAACATCTACTCGAGGCCAAGACAACAAAAAGTAAGGTTCAGGGCCCTCTTTCGTGCAGCTTTGAAGGCTGCAGGTAGGAATCCCCTTGTTATAATTGGAGATTTAAATGCGCACCATGAAGAATGGGGCTACAAGAAAAAGGATAGCAAAGGCACACAGCTGTGGGAGGACATCCAAGAGCTAGGCCTCACGCTGCACACAGACTCTGGCTGCCCGACAAGGAAAGGAAATAGCGTAATGGCAGACACATCTCCTGATCTGACGCTCTCCAAAATTGCACCTGCGATTAGGTGGGAGAATACAGAGCAGGACTTAGGAAGCGACCATTACATAATAGCAACTACCCTGGAAACAGGACTTTCGGAAGATCGCTCTCAGCAAGCGAAGATCACGAAATGGGAAAGGTTTAGGGAAATGCGGGATGGTATCCTGGCGGAAGACATTACTGACATAGAAAGCTGGACGAGCAAGCTTAAAAAGCATGTAGCTAAGGCAACAGTAACTTTAGAAGGACAGGACGCCCCAGCGATAGCCGACAGCAAGCTACTCCACATGTGGGAGGCAAAACGCGGGTTAGAAGGCAGGCTTAAAAAACAAAGGTGGAACCGGAACCTGAAAAGGAGGATAGCTAGACACAATAAAGAAATCGAGAGGTACGCCATGCAGCTATGTGAACATAATTGGTGCGGCGTATGCGATGATATGGAGAAAGGAATGGGTCTAGCCAAGACGTGGAATATCCTACGCCACCTGTTAGACCCAACTCAATCGAAAACTCAGACGAACATTAAGCTAAAGAAAACTAGACATGCCTACCAGGGGGAAGACAAGGATTTCATAAAGGAAATAGAGCAGACCTATATAGGAAATACAACTTGCTCCGACTTGCCGGCTTATAAAGGTGTAGTAAGAGAGGAGCTCGACGCACCTATAACGGAGGCGGAGGTTAGAGCGGAGTTAATCAGACTTAAAACAAAGTCCGCCCCAGGGCCGGATGGTATAACAAATAAGATACTTAGAAATTTAGATGACGAGTCCATCATTGCTCTCGCAAAATACATGCAACAAGTATGGGAAAAAGGAAAGTTACCCAAACAATGGAAAGAGGCCAGCATAATTTTAATCCCCAAGCCGGCCAAGCCACCCAAGCTGGAGAACCTCCGGCCAATATCCCTAACCTCATGCGTAGGAAAGTTGATGGAACATGTAGTTCAAAGGAGATTAACTCGCTACATGGAGGATAACAGCTTATGGCCTGATGAGATGGTCGGATTCAGACCAAAGCTAAGCACTCAGGATGTAATGTTACGACTGAATCATGACATCATAGACTCCAGTTCTAGGGATGCAAAAGTAATTCTTGGGCTGGACCTCAAAAAAGCTTTCGACAGTGTAAAGCACGAGGCGATCCTAGAGGAACTCCAAGCGATAGGAGCAGGACAAAAAACCTATGACTATATAAAGGACTTTCTGACAAATAGAACAGCAAAAATCAGATATCAAGACAGAGTCGGGGGTAATTACGCTAGGGAGTAGGGGCACCCCGCAAGGATCGGTCTTATCCCCGCTTCTATTTAACCTTTCTATGAGAGGTCTCCCGGAAAAACTCAAAAAGATTGGCAACATACACTTTAGTATGTATGCTGATGACGTAAACATCTGGATCAATCAGGGCAGCGATGCCGAAATAGAGCATAAACTACAGGAGGCAGAGGACGTATTGGTAAATTACGCAGCGAATAGAGGGCTAGCGTGCTCACCAGAGAAATCCGCGCTTCTGGTGTATAATCCTAGGCACTTGAGACTCAAACAGAGTAACAACTTCAACATCACGGTCGGAGGACAACCAGTGCCGATGGTGGATAGGATTAGAATATTAGGACTGCATATTCAGAGCGACGGATACAACGGGGAAACCCTGAAGAAGCTCGAGGGATATGCGGCGCAAGCCATAGGGATATTTAGAAGAATAGCACTCAAAGGACGAGGGCTCAGAGAGAAAAGCTTGATCAAGTTGGTGCAAGCATATGTTATCAGCCGGATAAGCTATGCTACACTCTACTTGAAGATCCGCGCCTCAGAACGGGATAAACTAGACACGATCATAAGGGGATGCTACAAACGGGCCCTGGGCCTGCCCATAAGCACCTCCACTGAAAGACTCCTAGACATGGGTATTCACAATACATGGCGAGAGATTGCTGAAGCCACGAGAACGGCGCAGCAAGACAGATTAAGCCAATCAAACACAGGAAGGGCGATTCTAAGCATGGTAGGACTCCAGACGAACAGGGGTATTCTAGTTAAGCGGGACATCCCAAGAGACATCAGAGAAAAGATCAGGGTAGATTCTTTACCCAGAAACATGCACCCTACATTTAACAAAGCAAGGAGGGGAAAGAGAGCTGAGGCGCTCACCAAACGCTTCGGCGAAATGAATGAGAAAGCAGTGGCCTACACGGATGCGGCTAGCGGGAAACTGGGAGCAGCGGTGGCAACGGTCGTTAGTGGCTGGGGTACAGCTGTCTCTTCCGCAACAATACGCAGTCGAAATCCAGAGTCGGCTGAATAAGTTGCAATAGCGCTCGCTTGCGTGGGAACGGAGGCACAATACATAATTAGCGATAGCAAGACTGCTATCCAAAATTATGCCCGAGGCAAAATAACTCAGGAAGCACTGCGAATCCTAGAGGGACGCAGAATAAATAGAAATATTAGTCTCGTTTGGACACCAGCCCACGAGGCAGTTCCAGGAAACGAGGCGGCAAACGCCCTGGCTCGAGATCTCTACTTCCGAGCCGCGGCAGGACCGCCCGATATCAAGGAACTGGACGAGAGACTGATAAATTACACAGAAATAGTGGAAAATTACAAACTAAACAGGAGACTCTTTCCTCCCCCGGACAAAGAGCTCACTAACACAGAGGCTACGGCTTGGAGGAGACTACAGGCAAAAAATTTCATACACCCAGTGTGGGCATCACATGTCTTAAAAGATGAGAATATTGATGATAAGTGTAGGAAGTGGGGGGAGAGGGGACCCTCGACCATGTGATTTGCGAATGTGCGGATTCTCAAGGGTTCCGAGAGAACATAGACAGTAGAGAGGCCTGGGAAACCCTTCTGCAAAGCACGGACCCCGTCGTGCAGAAGAAAGCGGTCCATCTGGCGATAGCTGCCGCGAGAAGTCAGAAGCTCCTTGCCTGTCTCTAGTCGCGGAGGTCCCGGCCCCTGCCCCTCGGCCTGCGTGCCGGAGGTAGGGAGTAGGGGGCCTCCATTCTGATGGCAAATAAAGGTATATCATCATCAATTGCTCGAACGAGAAAGTGATAAATGGGGATCGTGACACAGTCGCGCATGTCGCATCACTTTGTTGTTTTTTATTGGTTTTTGGTGAAAGGAAATGGCACAGTATCTGTCTCATATATCGTTGGACACCTGAACCGCGTCTTATGGGAAGGGATAAAGGAGGGAGTAATAAAAGAAAGCAAGAAAGAGGTGCCGTAGTGGAGGGCTCGGGAATAATTTCGACCATTGGGGATCTTTAACGTGCACTGACCTCGCACAGCACACGGGCGCCTTAGCGTTTTGCGTTTTGCCTCCATAAAAACGCAGCCGCTACTTTCTAGTGGTTGTGTTTAACAATATAGCGTGAAAAGGAGCACAAACTTCGGCACGCTCATGTGTGCCAGCGAGCACATCGGGCCGGCGATCGGGCGATGGCCTGCGAAGCGTGCCGTGCGCAGCGAGCACAGCCGGGGGGCAAGGACAATCGAGGAAGAAAACGCGGAAGTGGGCAAAAGTTTCGCTACTCTCAATATCAAGGGGTTTTAAAGCGAACATGGTCATAACGCCACCGAAGGTATCTAAGCGAAAGCTACTCGCATTTACTTTCATCTATACAACATATATGGCGCTGCGTTCGACAGGTCGTTAAAGTCTCTGGAACAGCTAACGGCAGTCAATTGAAATGCTTTATAGGGCACAACGCAATCTTCACCGGGTCTCGTTGCAAAATTTGCATAGTAATAGTTTGTACATATCACTTCTCCCCCTATCCTCTCTTCTTGTCCCCTCACCTCTTTCATTTCATTTCTCCATTCTGCCTGCTATCCTTTATTTCCGCTGCCCCAGCTCAGGTGCTTCAGTATCGATGGCAGATTCCGGGGCTAGCAAAAATCTTTTCCTTCCTTTTTATTATTATATTTAATAAAACCACTACCATAATTACTCATGCACGCATCAGTATGCAAAGGCAGTTCACGAAGTCTCTTTGGCGGCATGTACTGCTGCTGCTGCTTTGTTGACAGGAAGAAAGAAAAGGAAAGTGCACGGGCTTGCTTACTGGCTCAAGCCGAACCACGCTCGCTGCCGCGTGCTGAAAGTAGGAGAGTTAAAGGATGGCAGAGGAAATATTGAAAGAAAAGGCGCGCTTTCAGGCCCCGGGCCGATCCCGGAGGCTGTGCAATACCGGGCCGACCCGTGCTAGATTGCTTCAAACACTCCGGAATATTCCAAAAAATAAGTTTAATATCTTGGGTCTAAGGACCCGCTGCAGATATTAAATCAGGTATCAGGTATGTACTGTGGCGCACTGCCTATCCCGTGAGCGGAACACACTCAACGCTACAGACGCCATGCCGCGTGTACTTGCCCGGTACACCAGAGCTTTCAATCTCTAACCAGGTTCAGCAGGCTATAGATAAACCGCAGCTAATTTCTCGCACAGCAGGTTTTAACGGTTGCGTTGCTATTTATCATTCATGCTTGAGCGCTATCAATCAATGGTGCATATTATACAAAATGGAAATCAATTATGCAAAAACTTCATTTGATACAATTTCCAGTAAAACCAAAAATATGTTTTATTTATTTATTTATTTGCGAATACTACAGGCCCTTCCAGGGCCCATGCAGGAGCTGATACAAGGCACAAAAAATTTACAATGGCGGATCGAACAAGGGGGACAGGTATATGCACAAATAAGTACACAATACAATTTCATCATTACAAACGCATCACGGTGAGAATGTTGGATCAAGGTGAATAACATGTAAGAAAGATTCGACTGTGCTGCAGTTCACAACAGTGGATGGTAGTTTATTCCAGTAATGGATAGCTGAAGGGAACAAGGAATATTTGTGAACATTAATGTGGCTTATGGGTTGACGAAGTGCTTTCGTATTGTTAGTCCGTGAGGAGTGATAAAATGGTTCCTGAAGGTATGTTTCTTTTTTTTATGTTGAAGTGTCCGTGATAAAGTAGTTACAAGAACTTCAGTCTTGATACTACTCTACGCTGAGCTAGGCTGTGTAGATCTGCTTTCTTTGGTAGGTTAAAGATGCTGGAGTGCCTGGAATAGTTCGAGTATACAAAGCGTACTTGCAAGGTCCTGAATTCGTTCTAATCTCCCTATTAAATATTTCTTTTGGGGACTCCAAATAATACCAGCGTACTCTAAGGATGGTCTCACGAGGGCTTTGTATGCATTACGTTTTACAGCAGAAGGAGCATTGCGTAATCTTCTTCTCAGAAAATACACTTTTCCCTGGGCATTCTTGCATATGCTACTTACATGTTGTTCCCTGCTCAGATTGCTTGATAGCGTCACCCCTATGTATTTTACAGAACTAGGTTTTACGACTGGGACGTTATTTAAAGTGTATGAAAAATCTAGTGGCTTTTTTTTGTTGGTAAAAACTATGCTATTTGTTCTGACGGCATTAAGTTTCATTCCCCAATTAATGCACCAAGTCTGAATGGATGATAAAGAATCGTTTAGTTTAATCTGATCTTCTACAGAATCTATTACCCTATACACAACGCAGTCATCCGCGAAGAGTCGGATTTGCACCCCCGGCTCAACGCATGAACGGATATCATTGATATATATTAAGAATAACAAGGGTGAAAGAAGTGAACCCTGAGGTACTCCTTAATAAACATCCAAGTTGCCAGATACGGAAGTTTTCAGTTTGACACATTGTTTACGGTTTTTCAGAAAGCAGTCAATCCATGAAATTACGTCATTTTCATTACCTATAGCCTGGAGTTTTGTAAGTAAGGCTTGATGAGGAAGTAAGTCAAATGCCTTAGAAAAGTCTAAGAAGATGGCATCTAACTGACTCCTAACATTGAGGGCATTTGCGATATCGTAGGTTATCTCTGCCAACTGTGTGGTTGTTGATAATCGGGATAGAAAGCCATGTTGCCGACTGTAGAGTAGATGATTAATTTCTAGGTGATTAATGAGTGCTCTGTAAATAATATGTTCTAGCAGTTTACAACTAGACCTTGTTAGCGAGAGCGGCCTGTAGTTATTTATTTCGTTGTTGGGACCTTATGAACTGGAACTATTTCAGCACAGCGCCAGTCATCCGGAATTATGGTTTGCATTGAGAGAGTGAATATTCTAAATAAATATTTGAAACCCATGATGCGTATTTGCTTGAAAAACTATTTGAGATATCATCCATCCCCGTAGATTTCTTTGTGTCTAGTTTTCGCAGTAAGCAGAGAATGACATCCTCGCTTATCCAGGCAAGTTCCCGAAGCCTTACGTGAGAAGACACTGAAAGAAGGAGTTGAAATTCGTAGAAATGGTGTCAGGGTGAGTAATGATAGCTTGGAGTTTTTATTTCGGAAACTGTGGATTGCTCGCTGCAAGATAGCGCCAAAACTTGTGCGGGTCATGCTTCATAAAGGACGGCAGCGTCTCCGAGAAGAAACTTGTTTTATCATTTCGAATTTTATCGTGCAGCGTGCTGATAAGGTGTACGAGATCGCCTGACGAGCGATGCTTGCGCCGCCGCTAAATCTTTCTTTTCAGGTGAATAATTACTCGCGTTATCCAGGCGTATTCTCGGTTGACGCGTTTTTTCGCAGAGGAATATAATGCTGCTCGCAGAACTGAACAACTTCGTTGAAATAAGACCATAAAGCGCAAACGTCACTCAATGTTTCATATTCTGGGAAACAAGCTTCCAGGTGAGCTAAAACAGAAGTATCATCAGCCCGCTTGTAATCTTTGACAAAGGTAACGGATGGTTTTACAGGGCTGTGTGAAATATGGAATGGACATGAGAGGATTATCATTTTATGGGTCCGAAATTCCATCGTCGATATTTAGCGACCAGTTTTCCAGTGAGCTGCTAAGGAGCATGAGGTCAAGCAGAGAAGAGCATGTGCCGACAGTTCGAGTATCAGAGGTACCTAATTGATTTAACTGGAAACTAAATGCACTTAGTAACACCATTTCAGCACTTTTCACTTCTTCTTTGTTTTCATGGGACATTTCTGACCAATCAATGCCAGGTAAGTTGAAGTCTCCTGTGATGATTATTTTTGATCTTTAATTTGTATGTTGTGTCAGATAGTCGTGCATTACTTCGAGATACTCGGCGGGAGCGTTCGGGGGTCGATATACACTTTGGAGCAGTATGTGTTTGCCCGCGTATTCTAAGTTACACCATACACTTTCGGGTCCATCAATGTCATCCATGCGGGAGAATGTAATGTTGTTTTTAAGTGCAATTGCTACTCCTCCGCCTCTGGCACCTCTGTCTTTGCGGATAAGCTTGTACGATGGTGGGACAACTTCAGAGTCCTGCACCTCTGCATGCAACCATGTTTCGGTAATAACCAGGATGTGTGGCTGATAAGATAGTATTATGCGTTCTAGAAGATCGAATTTGTTTAGTTAAATTCGCGCATTAAACTATATAACTCTCAGAACTTTATTTTCGCCTTGTCATTTTTCAGTTCGAACTCTTGATTTGCGGAGGAGTAGAAGTACTGGGACGAGTTGCCTCCATTCTGCAATTTCGTTGTGAATTCCAGATGTACAACTTTCCGCCCATTTTCAATTTGTCAAACTTAAGAGTCGCTTTCGATTCATTTGCTCTTTCATCTGCTGTGGATAGCCAAAGGTTTGAGCGTATGTCTCTTTGAAAAGTCTTCAGCTATTGAAATATTTGATCCTTTCAGCTTGAAGCAGTTAGACAAAATCTTAGTTTTTTCTGAAATATCAAACAATTTCAGCATAATCGGACGGAAGCTGTCGCTCTGGGAATTGCCGATTCTCTGTACTCTTTTTATCGACACTAAGTCAACTCCAAGAACCTATTTGAAAATATCTTGTTTGACTTTATCCTCTAGTGTTTTTGAACCTTCCTCCGGCTCTTCTTTCACACCGTATATGACAAGGCTGTTGCGCTGGCTTCTATTCTTTACATCGTCTACCTTGGCTACTAGCTCTAGCATCTGTTTATTAGGACTCTGATAGGTTGCGTCGCATTCTGCAATTTTATCTTCACATTGCTTAAGTCGACTCATTTCTGTCTCAATTACTGAGATCCTGTCTTGGATGCTACAAACAGTTGATTCTACCTGTATCAGGTTCGTTGTTAGTTGTTTCAAAACTTTGTTGGTTTTCTCAGGCTCTTTGAGAATTTTTTGCAGTATTTCAGTATTAGAGCTACAGTTTGAATTTGAATCAGTACCCGGTCCCGGGTTCAGTTCTACATCCCGAGGTGTTAGTAACAGCAATCTAATTACATCAATACAATCAATCAATGCAGAAACAAGAAATTGTGGACTTGGTAGCACCATCAAAGCAAGAGTCATCTCGAATAGAAGAGAATGAGTATTTATCACCAACCTGGGCAACCAAGACGAAATGGATGAGCATCAAGACTTTCATTTGAGCTAGTTGGTTGTAGCTTGACATGATACGCCTGTACGCTTTTTGCGTAAACCATGGATGAGCATCCTTGCTCTTTCGGTGCCACCAAGTCCACTGAAGGCATGGCTGTTGGTGCTCCTGGTTATATAGCTGTGCTGACGGTCTTCTGATGACGTCACTGCCTGGGTTAGGTGGTATGGGCGTAGCACGCGTGGAAGGGAGTTGAACGGTGGCGATTGTGTTCCGTCGATGATAAGCCTATCAGTTGAGCGGTTCACAGGATCCAAAATGCTCGCATCTGGGCAAGCATGCGCAGAATGTCCATCGACGAACCCGGCTGACGACAGGGCCATCTGGGCAATCAAGAAGAAATGGATGAGCATCCTTGCTCTTTCGGTGCCACCAAGTCCACATTTACTTTTGATTATGAAAAATATGGCCATTATATAACTCAAGTTCACCATTTCAGATATCTAGGCGTCACTATAACTTGAAATCCAAACTGGCATACATACATCAATAACATATGCTCACAGACCGAAACCAAACTCTGGTTGATAAGAAGAAAACTGAAGCTTGCTTCCACAAAAGCAAAACTAACAGCCTATCTCACGCTGGTACGACCGACACTAGAATATGCGAGCGTGATATGGGATCCGCATCAGAAAAACCACATTTACAGGATCGAAAAAGTTCAGAGAAGGGTGGCTAGGTTTATTTTGTCAAAATACAGATTTACAGATTCAGTGAACTAAACTTGCCTCAACTTTTAAATCGAAGGAAGGTCGCCAGGCTTAAAGTGTTTTATCTGATATATAATAACCACTTCTACTTGAAACAGCGTTCCTCTAGAGCTGTGAGATCTTCTCACGAAGATCAGGTTACATCCATAATGGCCCGAATCAATTCATTTAAATACTCCTTCCCCAGAACCATAGCTGAATGGAATTCCTTGCCTCAGGACCTTTTACAAGAAGACAATCTACAACAATTTGAAACTTATCTCTCCCGTTATTTAAGCTCATATAAACCATTTGCCATTGCTGTCATTCATTATGTTCTCTACCTGCGGTTCTTATTCTCGGTGGCCTGAAACCGAGCGTAATATTATGAACACTTGCCTACTGACACACTTGTGGCTTTATCTGCTGGCAACATGATTGATGATTTCATATAAGTTTGTATGATGATTTCATATATTTTGTACTTGCAGCTGTGTGCACTTCTTGAGTCGTATACATACACCGCGTAACGGCCTTACGGTGGACAGTACCAATAAATAAATAAATAAATAAATAAATAAATAAATAAATAAATAAATAAATAAATAACTGCTTCTCTCGGTGTCCAGAAGTACGCTTGTTGGTTTTTGGTGTGTTTTACGCTTGTTTTACATAGTTCAGATTCTCATCTCTGCCAATTCTGCTAACAGCCTCAATTTAAAGCCAACAGTAATTTAAGAATAAAAAATATATATATATAATATATAAATAAGTATAAAACGTTAAAAATCACTGCGGCTTCCCGCATCGGAAGAATGCGAGAGCGTTGACGCGTCCTCGACACAAGTCGCCTTTAAATTTTGGCGCCATGCTTGTTTTCTCGTTCACTTGATTGATTGGTTATCGACAAACCCTGATTATACCCTCGTTTCATCCTGGCAACAATTTCGAGTTTTCAAATTTACCGCCACGCTTAGTTCCCGCCCGCTCACTATATATTCGTCCAGTCTATTTACCCGTAGTCGACTTCATTTTCCAAACTTCCGGGATTAATTACATTAATTAACCTCATTTACTCTGATAACAAATGTTTTCATCTGTCACCCATTCTGGAAGTTCAAATTTGGCGCCACGGTTGCTTCCCGTCCAGCCTATTCCGCCATCCTTGATTTTCCTCTAATTAATTACCTAACAAATCTACGGCGCTTAAACATTTTTGAAAGAGTTATCACTCATAAAATACATTTCAATTCATTTCGAACTTTATTTGCACTTCTTTGCCCATTTTTGCATTATTTCGGCATAAACTGCTGTTTTCCCGTCCGCTTGCTATGTAGACGTCCGCCCTACTTCAACGGTTTTTGAAAGTTCTAGGTCTAAATAATTACCTAATTATCCGATTCTCACCACGTTTGCCATTGATGTCATTCATTATGTTGTTTACCGACATAGTCTACCGAAGCTTTCGCTTCAGAAAATATATAAACGTCTGCGGCAATACTTCCCACCAGAAGTAACCATGGCGTTCCAATTCTGAGTGTTGCGTCATATGTTTTCAAGATTTGTGGGGCTGGTTGCTGCGGGGCTTATTACGCTAGAATAACAGCTACCTTCCATTTCTGCCTCAGCACATTCGCTAAATAGGAGCACAGCCTAGAGCTAGCCAGAAGCGCTTGAAAATCTATTCAGCAGCATGTGATGCGCTTGTGTTTAGAACTAAAAGCACACGCTGCAATAAAATGGGATTTTCTGCAGTATGCTATCTCATTTAAAACAAAGGATCAAACGGTGTATTTCGTCCGGCAAATGCATTTTGAAACTTACGACGCTTTTTTAGGAAATAGCTTTTCTCATTGAGATAACTACACAGTGCCCCCCGAGTGGCTGCTGTGCGAAAGGCGCAGACACGGAACCCGGTTCTTCCAGCACAATGGCGCACCCGGCCGTGATAATGCCCCCATACAATGTGCAGCGCTGCGTGTCCCGGAGAATAGACATGGCTCTGTAGTCTGGAAAGACCTGGCTTCTATTGATTGGGCACATCAAGAGCACGACCTTTCTGTCCCACAGAGAAAAGCGTCTGCTCTGTGAGACGTGGCAAGGGAGCCAGTTGTCAACCACTGTGGTGGTGCCACACCCACCTTCAATTGGTTTTCTCGAAAAGCAGTCAGAGAACGATAAGAATGATAAATTGAATTAATCGCACGGCAACCATTATTTGATGTTGTATTATTCACAACAAATTATCAGTACACCGCGAATTTCCCAGCAGCACCGTCGCGTGAGTCCTTATTACCAAATTGCATTGGTGCAACCTAGATAAATTACACTCCGTACATGACACCTTAGTTCTTGCCAGAAAGAATGAGTGCCTATTTGTCAATGCTATGTGCATGTAACCACGTTTTCCGGAATGAATGAAAATGCTGAACGCGCATGTAGATTGAACAGAAACACAGCGGTTCTTTCAAGAATTAAAAAAGGAGCTTCTCGGTAATGCGATTTCTTAGCGGATCTGCTGCTGTACTGGGAAAGTAGGCGATCGCATGCAGAACACGCATTGCCGAAAAGAGGCGTATCTGGATTTTGACTGGGCCACGCGCACCGCGTTCCGCCTCCTATGAGGCTATAGCCTCGTGCAAACGACCAGTGCGTTTCCAGCGTGCGCCTGGCGCCATCTCTGGCGAGTGGCGCATACCATTATCAATTTAGTACCTAATGTGTACTTCTAGTATGCATTGTAAGGACTTGACGAATCTGAGAACAAGCCCATAGTTATGCAAATGAGGTAAAGCACAAAACATTTGCAGAATGAAGCGAATACTACGTAGGCTAGAAATTTATTTCCAGAGACTCTACTACGGAAGAATCTACTTTAAAACCAAGATTCCTCCGGGTATTGAGAACTATTTAACAAGATTGTATAATTTCATCACGCACTGAAAAATAGGCTTTGAAATCTAATGTTCATGCATTCTTGTTTTCATTGAAAGAAACGAGTGAGGCATCGCGTTTCGGACAACTGTTTATCGCCAAAATTCGAAAATTCTATATTGCAGCTCAGCATATGATTGTCATTTACCGTGGCTTAACCAAGAAAACCTTCACATTTGTTCGAGAAAATAAAAATGATGTTCATTCTTTTACCCATACTCTATAGAATTTCCTTTACATACTGTTTCGAAAGTCACGTGGTTCCTGGGACGGAACAGCTGTCATCATCACCATCGAAATATTACTGATATTGAAACAATTTTTTTTATGGTAATTGATGACGTGGAGACTAGAAGTTCTGCTGTTTGGTTGTTGTTTTTCAATGCTGTGATCTTATTTTTCGAACATGCTGAAGAAATGCATTTTATTCCAATCCCTTTAAGGTCACCTCATAATAAGAGCATTAAAATTATCACCATAGCAGCCAAGTTAGGACCGTGCAAAGCAGTGTTGCCCGACGGCGAGCTGTGTCCTGTGCCTCCTGAGCTCACCTCATCTCGATCATTTTCTTGATCTCATCTGCCCACATTTCATCTTACCGATCTCTCAAGCTCCACTTACCTTTTGTTCGAAATAATTGTCTTACACCACCGGGTCGTCTGCAATTTGTTCTTCACATTCTGTGCCCGCTTAAATCCAATGTAGAGAAGTTGTACGCAAAGTAGGAAACGAGCATATATAGCTTCCACCGAAAATTGCAGAATGATTCTTTAGATGAAGTGTTTCTCGACCGCAAAATTTCCACCAATATTTCAACGATCTGTTGATTCCACGCTGTACTTTTGGTACCAATGCTGCGCACTCTATATGTCTTTCCCGCAGCTTATCGATTCTCTTTGTGTTTACCTCGGATCTTATCGCCGTGAAAAACAAAATGTCTTTGATAAAGTCTACACAAAAATGCTTTTACGCTTCTGGGGAGCTACTGTGACAACCGCTGCTGTGGCAGTTCACCCTCGCAGAGTATCCTACTTGCTCGGCTTCCATAACTGTCCGCTACTTTATTCATAACGCCTGTACGTGAGCATCCGGCATAGTAATGCTACTGAATTATTGATCAGTGGCGGCATATTGCATGCTGCATTATAGGGGCTGGTTGCCTTGGCGGTATGCATTCCGCCTCAATCTTTATTCCTCCCCGAGACATATGTGCAGTGCATTGAGAACTGCGATCAAGAGGCAGCGCTTCTCGGAAGCATGCTGCTCTCAAGCGTTCAAGATTGAACCTTGCAGGTCTGATAGCCGTCGCTTCGCGCTTTTATAGCTTCCAATGCACTGTTCTCAATTGAGGTATCATAGGCTGTACGTATGCAGTCCGCGCGTGTGGTTGTACTCACGGCGCGATCACAATACTGGGCCGGTACGCAAATGTCCCACCTCAAGATTTTCGATGAATACCTATAGTGCAACTTGCCTATCACCCTATTCTTTTTGCGTTACTGTACTGGTGTCTATGAAGAGCCTAAGAGATTCGAGAAGGTGCGAGGAATATATTTGGCCTTACGCCTGTGTGTTTTGGTTCGCGTAGGGCTAAATGTAATGCTTTTCGAATTAGCTCTAACTAAAACTTGCAAATAAACAGCTCTCAGAATCCTTTGACACGATAAGACGGTAAGAAACCGCTGCTGCTGTCTTCAGTATTACTTCAAGAGGCGGTTTAGAGGAGACATCTCGCATCTCTTTATCCATTACCTTTAAAACCCGGAGGTAGATTTTTTCGTTTGTCAATCCCGAATCCAGGAACTTGTAGGAACAAAGGAAAACAGCAAAAACATTTCTTGATTCTTTTAGCATTTTTCACAGAGAAAGGCGTGATATTTATCTGAAAGCGATGTTGGATAATTTTTTGTGCTTCGAGAAGCAACCACAACCACACAAATCCTTCAAAAATGTTTGGTGGGCCAGTGGGTATTAATACATGATGAACCTGAATCACGTGACAAAAGAAATGTTTTTCTGCTTCAGAGACAGAAGCTTCTTTCTATTAAACCCTTCGGGTGATAGCGCTCATACTCTTTCTTTCTTCACCTCTATCCGTAACGAAAAATTAAGTGTTCTGTTCTTTTCATTATGCACGCAAAATGTTCAACACATAGAGGGAATGGAACTGGTGGTTCGAAAACTACATGCCTTAGCTGTCTTTCTCGAAATGAGTGCCGGATGGTGGGTGTTGGCGCTCGTTAAAGGTGAAATACCGCTTGTGGATATGTGAATGGGGGGGGGGGGGGGGCGTGAGCCTATGAGAGAGGTGGGTTTGGTTGGAGAATGTGTTTAGGGAAGAATTTGCGTATCTAGTGCGTGAACATGAGAAGCATTTGTGACTTTTCTGTGAGGTTACGAGGATTTCAGACTAAATAGTGAATGGTGTTATAAAAGGAAGAAATTAAATGCACCTTGTGGTGTAATGCATAATGAAAGGCCGACAAATAGATATGAGCTAAGAACTTTTCACTCAGCTCCTAAAGAAAATAATTGTTCCCGTTATTAATGCTCTTTCAATACCTTCGGGCCCCTTGTCCACCTCTAACCAGCCTTAAGGCGGATGTAGAGGCGTCAAATACTTTAGCTATCTCACAAGACTGGTGACTGTTCGGGAGGCCAGCCACCGCTTACGGAGCATAAGAAAACCATCAGACGCGTGGCATAGCTAAACATTCCGGTGCCTGTAAGTTCACATTCAAGCAAGAAAGGACGTGAGAAATAATCATATCAGGAACTGCAGGCCTGCAAATTCTCAACATCGGGCCATCCCTGCGGGTAGTAAAACGACCCTCTAGTGATTTCCTCCATGCTTAACGGACGTCTTTCCTGGCACGGAGATAAGATGAAAAGCCACAACTGGAGGTTACGTCCGACAGTGAAATCAAAGAGAAAAAAACTGCAGAGAATGTTTAGTACATTGGAATCAGTGCGAAAACATGGATTTGTGCTACGAAGGAGACGAGCATGAGCGCGCAGTGCCGCGGGATGGAGCGCTCGCTCTAGGCCAGCTGACAGACAGACAGACAGACAGACAGACAGACAGACAGACAGACAGACAGACAGACAGACAGACAGACAGACAGACAGACAGACAGACAGACAGAGAGACAGACAGACAGACAGACTGACTGACTGACTGACTGACTGACTGTCTGTCTGACTGACTGACTGACTGACTGACTGACTGACTGACTGACTGACTGACTGACTGACTGACTGACTGACTGACTGACTGACTGACTGACTGACTGACTGACTGACTGACTGACTGACTGACTGACTGACTGACTGACTGACTGACTGACTGACTGAGGTTGCTGAGAGGAAGAAGAAAGAGGAATGTGCACAGGCCTGACTACTGGCTCAAGCCGAGCCACGCTCGTTGCCGCGTGATGAAAGAAGGAGGGGTAAAGGATAAGAGAGCAAAGAGTGAAAGAAAAGACGCGACGCGATAATATGCCCGGGCCGATCCCGGAGTCAGTGCAATACCGGGCCGACCCGCGCCAGAGTGCTTAAAGCCAAGCACTCCGCCACATTCCAAAAATAAGTTTAATATCTTAGGTCCAACGACCCGCTGCAGATATTTAATCAGGTATCAGGTATCATGTATGCGCCAGCTGCGAAAAGACAACGATTCGAAGCGTACTAACGCCGACAAAAATCTCTCGTTAGCTGGCAACAGACAACGAAAGATTTTTGTCGGCGTTAGTACCCATCGAATTAGTGCTTACACACTTATGAAATATTGAGACAGCTGCTGAATCTGAAGTCTGCCCAGAGATCTGCTCGTTGAAGATAGCCAGCAAGAAATCGCGAGCGTGAATACCTGCGACAGAAATAATTTCAGGTATGGTTTGCGCTGCCGAAGTGGAGGCCCAATTTCAAATATTTCAGCAGCTTGCCTGTGTTCGTCATTCTGGATAGGCACACCATTTTCTGAGAAAAGGAAATTAGCTAGTCATACATTCCATTAAACGCCAATATATACCGCACACTCGATTTCATCTACAATGCGTCTGTTTTGTGCTTACGATTGCTGATATCAATGTGTTGGGTCGTTTCTTTGTGTGCCACTGATGACGCCCAAGTATTGTGTATAAAAGATCACTCGTTCCCTCCATTAAAACCAGTTTTAAGTTCGCGCTCTATGTTGTTGTCTCTCTTCTCGTTCTGTGAAAATTAAAGGCTTCGATCCACCATGTTTTCTCAATATTCGCCTGGTCACCACTGCAGTAAAAATTTTATGAGTGCCAAGCAACCTAATTTTTAATTTTGACATTGTGTATATTATCGTGAAGAGAGTTTTTTTCTTTTCGTTGCTACATCACCGGCCGAATAACAGCAAGACTCTTTGAATTAGAACGTACATTCTTCTAGACATTTATACCAAAATTGCCTCTAATGCTCTGTTCTTGCCGCTATCCTGGACAAAGACAGTACGAAAAGGAGGACGCCCAATGACATCATTGCACTGCAACTAAAACCTTGCTTTTAAAAAGGCGCATGCGGTTCCTACTCTTTTAGTGTTCTACTATATAAAGTAGTATAAAACTCATTTTGCTTTTCTCTCATAGGTACGCTCTTCGATCGATTTTATACTGGGTTCAAATAAAAAGTAATATATGCATAAATTCAGCAGAAAACAATTTTCGCGCACCTTGACCTTGGCGCATGATAGCCTTAGATGGTTATGCGCCGTTAAACCCAACACAACGACAACATAATATATGCATAGATATCGGAAGGCGCAGTGTCAAGTTGAAGTAAAAATAGCATCCGTGGTCATGCCACTCACTATCTGGAAGTTAGCGGCCGCGCATAGCAGTCATGCAGTGAAATGCAAATATGAGCTTCTGCGTCATTGCAAGGACGAGTGCTTCGAGCAAGGCCGCGGGTAACGTATGAACTATGGCAATGAGAATAACATTTGGTCATTCGCATATTCCTGGCTAGAAGCAATACCGCTTTTACCTTGTCGCCTTTACGAGGAGCTGACCTGAGAACTATGCCATAAATGTTTTATGATTTTAAAGAAAACATCACCTTTAGTTTGTTCATTGCTTGTTACGCATAAATTATTCAAGCAGATTTCAAAAGCACCATAAAATTTGCGAGGCATTTTCCGGTCGCAATTTCCATTTCGTTGTTCCATTTCGGAGCCAGAGCAACTTTTACCGAAAATCACACGCACACCTCCTGTCTGTTTTTCGTTCGACCAGCAGAAATATCTTCAGAAAGTTTTGCCAAACGGAAAAAGTTCCTGCCGACCAGTACAACCTAATTTTATCGGCGCATTCATTGTACTTCCCATAAAAGCCTACTGCCGAGAAAGTTTACCAAGCTGGATTTCGAGAGTAAATGACTTTCTTGTTTTTTTGCTTAGCTGATTCATTGCAGTCCTCGTTTGCATTGCTCTCTCTCAAAAGCACCGATGCCAGCACTTTCAGTCTTCCTCGACTTTTTCCGTAACTGAAGAAACAGAATCTCCGCGAAATTAGCTAGACTCAGAATTCACGAACGTCCATAGCCAAAGCACGTTACGACAGAGAAGACAGAAGTGAACAATGCTTCATTGCAGAAGCTTCGAAGAAGATTCAATTTTTTGCTCATGCGCAGATCAGATGGGGCGTAAGGAGCAAAGTTTGCTTTTGTATACGTAATCCTGCCGTATTTACAAGCTCTTACAAAGGGTTTGTTTTCCTTAAGTGCTGTGAGTGGTTGTAATGCAGAAAATATAAAATTTTGACTAACAGCCACACATACAAAATCCAAAGTTTGAAATGAGATGTATTATAACCGCACACTCTTTTGTTTTCGGAGCCACCAATCCGACCCTAGTAATCATTCCAGGCTTTTGCGCCTTGAGAAGTCTATGTCCGGGAACTTTTTACTACTTGTGCATATTTGTTGCGAGAAACGCACCTACATCAAAATGGCACTAACTGCCGCCAGTTATTGCTTGCTGTTTATGCAGAGGTAGGCGCTCAAATAAGATTCTCCTGCTGATTAAAGTGCACATCTAAATATTATTTTATATTAGCTGTGTCCTGAAGAACAGTCCTCTCAAAGCTGCTAAGACAAATTGGAGTAAATGTGCAAGAAGTTCATCGAATGTTTTTTCACTGAATACTATGGTTAATAGAGCATTCTTCACGCAGTTTCTTTTCGTACATTTTTCTTTATTAGAGACTCATTTCTCCCCCAGTGCAGGTTAATAGGAGCGCACGCTGCAAACCAACAACAGTGACTGGGCGAGTGAACGAAGTTAATGACCGGCCAGAAGATTCTGATTTAATGGCCACATCAGTGGCATATTCGATATCTGCATGAAATTCTGATCTTGATAAAGACACACTTCCACTACCACTATACGAAGTTCCACGCCTATATTTGCAAAAAAGTGTTGCTTTGCATTCAGCACCAAAAAATATTTTACCCGGATAACCACAAAATTTATTCCCAAAATACGACTCGAATTCGGCAAACCTTTTTAAAGTAGTCATAATTTTTTGGTCTGTCTAGTTCAGATCTAAAGACGTATTAGTTCATTGGTTTCTGGCTAGAATTAACCCAGAAAGTTGAACAAAGTAAAAGCTGATTTTGAGGGTGGCCCCCCGCCGCGGTGGCTCAGTGGTTAGGGCGCTCGACTACTGATCCGGAGTTCCCGGGTTCGAACCCGACCACGGCGGCTGCGTTTTTATGGAGGAAAAACGCTAAGGCGCCCGTGTGCTGTGCGATGTCAGTGCACGTTAAAGATCCCCAGGTGGTCGAAATTATTCCGGAGCCCTCCACTACGGAACCTCTCTCTTCCTTTCTTCTTTCACCACCGCCTTTATCCCTTCCCTTACGGCGCGGTTCAGGTGTCCAACGATATATGAGACAGATACTGCGCCATTTCCTTTCCCCCCAAAACCAATTATTATTATTATTATTATTATTATGAGGGTGGCTTTCCCTTAGTGTATACCATATTAATGGGTCACAGGTTGCTGAAATATGCCGTATTTATTTGATCTGATGTGCTGTAAAAGACTGCAAATTGCCTTGACGTTTTTCCGTCCTAAAAACAAGGTTTCATCATTCGTAGGAACGTGAGCTTCTCAGCACGTTAGAATCGTCGCCGGAGCTCTCGTTGTCATCTAAAGACCTCTCCACCTCGCAAAAGAAGAGAGAGTCACCGTCGGAAACAAATTGTAGACCCTGATCCTCTGCAAAGCTGCTCTAAGGAACTGCTCCAAGCAGCAGCTCTTTTTCTCAGTACATCGTCGCTATCGGCTTTCTTCATTGTGACGTCATTCTGAAATGACTGTTGAGAGGCTTCAAAAAACGAGCTCAAGGAACGAAACGCATTTTTTCACCGATAACTACTGCACTCTATTGCATAAATGGCAAGTAACGCAATTACCGAAATTAACTCGTCTTTGGCGTCGGCCGCAGATAAACATGGGGCCGGACCAGTGTGACCCACCGTTGGTATTATTGGGGCAGTCTCCCAGGACAAGTACTGTGGGAGTTGGCTGTTAAAGGGTTAAAGAATAAAAACGCGCTCATACTAGCGCTGCTAAAACACATATGATATGAGATATCATGATTCGCATTTTCGATAAAAAGTGCAACGCTTCTCATAACACGAGAGCGAGAAACAATACGGGTTGTGTAATTTTAACGCATGTTGCAGTACGCGAATTTTTCTGCACTATTTTCTGCCGTTAAGGAGCAAGCTGAGAAAAACAGATGAAGAGAAATTTTAGATGAATGACGAAATCATGACCATGTACTTTGCATTATCCTTTTGCCCGCAAGTTTGAGAAAATGCAAAAGTGGCCTTCACATTACTGTGCGTGCCTAGAGGAATTATAAAACAAGAAGGCGCTCAAAAGGTATTAAACTAAGTGTAAAAACAAAAAACACACTGCGGAAAAGACGTTGCAATTAGAGATTAGAGATGAGCAACATGAGACGGGCTCGACGCGCTTGCTAGGTGTTGCCTGGCGTTCCTAAACCGGGTGCAAAAACACTGCATTTTTTCTTCATATTTTATTCGAAAGAAGGCAGAAATATCTCTTGCGTATGTTCTTTTAAAGCTCTTCGATGATACGCTTGTCTTCTTCTATTTTCATATCAATGCTTTATGATCAGAGTCCTTCAAAGCTTTACGTTCCTCTGAAAACGAGATGTTTTCATCGGTGTTGAGCTTCAGAAGTTAAATCGAACTTGAAAAAAAAAACAGACGCCTTCTCTGCGCTTGTCTGTTGCATCTGACTAGAGTTTCAGATAAAAAAAGGTTTCTTTTTTCTTCTTCTAGAGATTACTCGCGATCTATGAGGGCGTTTTCTTTCAAATGCACTCGCCGTGTTTGATCCAACGCTGTGCAGAATAAAAATAATCGCATGACTTGTGTTCTACAGTGACTCACATCATTTCCTTTCGAGTATTGTTACGAATGCTTTCATTCCCTGAAAAGCCTAATGAATACAATATAGCATACGCCGCAGAAAGAGTGGACACCTTAAATAGCGAAAAAAAAAACCAAAGGAAGGCACCGAGCATAGCACATTGCGCGTAAAAATCTGATTTTGCAAGTTCTCATCCTTTGCGCCAACATTCTGCTTGCCTTGTGATGTGTCAGACACAAATATACCTTTTCTGGAGATCAGTGGATCAATTGGCCCCAATAACGCAATATGCAAACTCTGGACACTTAGAAGTGATAGCACGCAAATGAGTGGATATTTATTTTCCGCAGGTTTTCATTTGGAAGACATTCTACTATAAGAACGCGAGTTAGGTATGAGTCACTTAAAGGGCGCTGTATTTGTTATAGAACTAGCTAGTATATAAATACTTGCCGCATTCGCTTCAAGCGCTGCGCGTTGATTATCGTAGTCCTCATGCGCCCGCAAACAGCTGAAACAGACAGGTGTGTTCTGGACGAACGAGAACGAGAAGTTTATTGCCGTTTTAAGCCGGCCCCCAACAAAAGTGAAAAAGAAATTGGTGAATACGGGCTGATGACCAGGATTGTGCATGTGGGATGAAGAGGCGCTGGAAACGTAAAAGCGCAGCGGCGAAAATGTAGGGCTACGGACAGAAAGAGACGTAGCTTCGTAGGTAGAGGATGCCGAAACAGCAGCGACAGAGCGGCGAATAAAGAGGGCACCGCCAAACTTAATTATAACATAGAGGCTGTCGGAGCAGGCAGTCCCGAAAGGTCGGCGTAGTAAATGAGTGGCTCCTGTAATAGTGTTAAGCATGAAGCGAAAAACGCATGAAGTGGAAAATGCAGGTGGTGACCGCAAATCCGGATCGCGAGAGTGAAATGACTAGAAGGATAAGAATGGTGTGGAGCGCATTTGGCAGCTTCCTTCAGGTCATAAATTGCAGTTCATCCTTATTCCTCGGGAGGAAGGTATATAAGAGTTGTATCTTACCGGTACTTACCTATGAAGCAGAAACATGGAAGCTAACGAAAAGGCTTCAACTTCAGGAAAGCTCAGCGAGCAATGAAAAGAAACTCGATAGGTGTAGCGTTAAAAAATACGAAGAGGGCAGAGTGGGTCAGGGATCAAACCCGTGTTAATGACACCTTGGTCGAAATCAAGTGGAACAAATGGCCCTGGGGAGGGCATGCAATGCGATAGCAAAATGACCGATGGTCGATGAGAGGAACAGACTGAATTCCAAAGGAAGGGAAGCGCAGCAGTGGGCGGCAGAAAGTTAGGTGGCCCGATGAGATTAAGAAGCTTGTGGGGATGCAGTGGCCGCAGCCGGAACAGGAGAGGGTTAAGTGGAGAGACGCGGGAGATGCCTTTGCCCTGCAGTGGTCGTAGTCTGGCTGATGATGATAGAAAAACGGCGAGTGGAAGCTCATGTTCTCGACACTTAGCGTAAGCGTAAGTAAAGACAATGGAAAGATCAATAAAGTAAAGGGGGCGGTGGCTTCGTTGTAGCATATTATGTACGCATAAAGCAATCCCCATTGCAAGGAAAAAGCACACGCACCCAAGTTGGATCTTTCGGCTACCAAAGCAATAACTGTCCTTTCAGGCAAACAGTTTTATGGCCTGTATGTGAGCGCATATTATTTCGAGGTTTTCCTCACGATTTTTGGGACGGCATTCTGCACATCATGTTTGAGTCTCTATTGGCTGGGGGTACACTTTCTTAATAACGTTTTATGGTCTTACTCATGCACCATAAAGCCCTGCGAAATCTATTGTGTTGTAAATAGTGGGGCTTTTGTCCATTTTCACTGTGCTAGAACTAAAACCACAGGTCTAAGGTTTCGCCGATCTTTGTTTGCCTGAAGCCTACGGCAGGTGGCCTACCTGCCATGGTGGGCACGTGGAAACCAGCCCACCGTGTTGCCACACCACGCGCCCACCTGTGTCTCAAAAGCGTCACCGGAGACAGCACCTAGCTGCCATCGGAGGGCAGTGGCGCATCGCGTATCCGCTGCAGCACTGCGCCAAGATAAGTGCTCCGAGCGATATATCAGAATAAAGTAGAGGACTAATCCCACATTGCGATTTCTCCGATGTTTGTCTGAAAGCTGCTTGACCTTGAACATTAAGCCTCGCAACGAACTCTATGTGAATCTAAAAGTGTAGCGCATGTATTCGCATTTGGCCTAACTACGCTATCATCCGCAGTTTGGTTTTACTTTCTAGCCCGAACTATTCTCTTAAGCAGAAGCTCCCTGACGTAAATAAATGACACTGTTTAGCACCATAGCTGTGCTGTTGCATATGCGACGTCAAGCTTAAATATTTGTACACGCGCACCATCACTACACTTTAAGAACTAAGTGGAAGACCGATGTGGTGGCCCACCTGATGTGCTCCGGGCTGCAGCTTCCAATGATGATATAAAAGCCTGCGCTGTTTGCTCAGTGTCGTCGCCTACGCACATTGCTTCCTAGCGCGACCTGACACTGTGTTTGACGGTGCATTCTTCGAGAGCAGTCTTGCAGAAACGTGCACAACGGAGCGCGAAAAGCCTTTCCTTGTTCGGGGTCTCATAGAGAAGCAGTTTCTGTTGGCTGCATTCTCGAGGAAGTGGAATAGCAAGCCCCGAGTGAACCGTTATCTGAAGCGTCAGGCAGCCACATCATACATGCGAAGTCGAGCGACCTCCGAGACTTCCTTCAGTGATGCCCGCCCGCGCTAAGTAATGTTTGGAAATTTGTAATGCCTACGTAGTAAAGCTCCACTTTCTGTTTCAAACACTGCTGGGAGGACAGGATTTCCTAGCCGTGATAAATTTTATGCCTGTTCTCACAAGGATCATAGATTTTCTCCTGCAGCGGCGCCAATAAATGGCCATGAGCAAAGGGGCGGTTTTGCTGTATGGTGTAGTCAATTTTAGGCTGATTTGATAAGCCTGGCTTAGTTTGAGCTTATTTTTTTAGTAGTAGGGGAAGGAATCGAGGTGATTTTGAAAATTTGTGGACCGTGCTGTGTCCACTGAGGATCAAACAGAACCACTCCGGCTTTTTACGGTGACGTTAGTGTGCAGTATTCTTTGCTTTACTTCTAACGCTAGGATTCCAACACGAACTTAGTTTAGTTTATGTGATTTTAACGTCTCAAAGCGACTCAGGCTATGACGCCTTACTGAAGGGCTCCGGAAATTTCGACCATCTGATGTTCTGTAATGTGCACTGACATCGCGCAGTGTACGGACCGCTCGAATTCCTGATGACTTTTCCACATCGATCGAATACGAAGGCACGAGTTGAATTTTATCTGCACGCGCAAAGAATTCACATGTGTCAGCAAAACTTTTAATAATAATGTTTTTATTGTCTTCTCGCTTAAGAAAAGCTAGCTTTTTTGTAGCGCTTGGTATCGCTCATATTTGAAAGACAGTACATCGGTCTCGACTGAAGACGCTCACTGGGCTGAACTGTACTTTAGAGTCGATTACGCTTAGAACTCACATTTTTAAATAAATGCTGCTTTCAAGAGCTCCCTCGTTATTTCTAAGAAAGCAATGTTTCTGATAGAAAGAAATAACAGCTCAAATCAAGTGAGCAGTTCAGTTCATTATTATAAGCTGAAGCCCTCAGAGTACGCCATTACAACTGGGCATCCCTCTACGCCACATAGTTGTGTATCATCTCAACGAGAAATGAATATTGATTTATGTACCTTCTCTTCGGGCTTATACTTTATGGGCATTATTTCTAGAACTAGCAATACATAATGGAGTAGGAGAACCCCGAACCTCTACAGCGCTGTATTTAGCATTTTAAATTATGTTCACTTAAGTGAGCCTTTATATTTTGCTTTTACTGCCAACGTAACAGTTCGGATACAAAAAAGGAAGCAGGAGAACCTGGTTTCGTTAAAAATGCTGATGAGACAGTTGATTTCTGGGCAAAAGCCTTAGGTTAAACTGAAGCGTTCGCTCCTGATTACAACGCGTAGTACAGTCAACCAGTTGCCAAAAGTAAATGTCTCGAATTGAATTTGGGCGCGCTCAGAGTTCTGCTTGAAGAAGCAACTAATTCTTTTGTGATGGAGCCTTGAATTTAAAGTATATTTACTGCAGCTTCATACTTCCGGTCTATGAAACGTGTCTCGCGTATAGAATACGCAGCCTGATGGTGGCCCTTGATGGCAGCCAAGGTTTTTTCTGCTTAATACTGCTCAAAGCGAGCGTAATCAGTCTGTAAATCACGTTAGGCAACGAAAACAACACACTGGGCCCGAGAAACAGGCTTCTTTTTCTGATGGATAATTTCTTCCGGTGTAATTTACAATGCTCCATAACTACGCGATTGATGGAACGTAAATTTACCCGCGAGCACGTTCTGCGTCTTAAAAACTATTGGTCAGCTGGGCCTGCTCAGCTGGGCAGTGTAAACGTCAGTTTTGTTTGTGGTCATTGCTCTCATAGTACCCCGTGGTCCTTATTGGGAACAAAACATTTCAGCCAACCCTCGGAAGCTTATTTTGGCTGCTAAAGAAACAAAAACGTGTGGTTCCCACAAAAGATAATCAAGTGCAGTACACTGACCTACGTGTCCGCACAGCCAAGATCTCAGAAAGCATGAATCATGAGAGCGAGATTCCTGCACGAGCTGGTTTGGTATTATGTTCGAATTACTAATACTAAAGAATAGTTCTTCCACATTTTCAAATATTATTGTTGCTTGTAATATGATAGCGCTGTAAATTTGAAAGATGTCAACCGTTTACGCTCCCATTACAGTTTTTTACTGTTTGGTGTCTCTAGTTTGGGGCTATTAGCTTGCAGTGAATTGTGAATGGCAGACCATAAAACGTGAAAAGTATGAAACTGATAAAGCAGCATCCCTACTGGAGCGGGGTAGGCGCCTTTTCTGGGTTAGCTTCGGCAAGTTGATTGCCTTGTTTCTGTAACTTGGACACAATTTCAGTCAGCTCCTTCTGTCAGGTTAATATGCTGTGTACTAAGCTGGAGACTATAAAAGTCACGTTAATTAAAAAATAATTGGGCAAATTTCAATAATCCTGCACCTTGTCATGGGATGACCTCGTTGGAGTTTGGCTAATGTTACGTGTACAACAATGTTACCAGCCAAGCTGGCTTAGTGGCAATGCCAGTCAGCTGGTGAGCTCAGGTTGGCGGAATGAAATATTGGCCCTAGAGGCAGCATTTTATTTGATTGAAGAAGTTAGGCTTTTAACAACCATAAATCACAATACGCGCTGCGTTAATTACTGAATGCTAGCAGTACTCGATGCTGAGGCACATGCGTGCACTTGAGCTAGTCTGGTGGCTTGTCTGGCATCCCTCGCTGCGTAGATGTGATTCGCGTGCTATCCGAAGTACAGGGAAAGTTCGCAAAACGGGTTTCAGTGTTGCTCCGATGCAGCCAAAATGCGAAGCTTTCCCCATGCTGTCAGATGATAGTGCGCGTTCGCGAACCTCAGATGTTACAGTTTTATCCTGAGCCCTTCACTGGCGTGTGTGTCATAGCCCATATGCGAGTTTCTGATATCAAACCTATTTTAGCGCAAAAAACACATACCATGATATACGTCTGTGTACAAAACGTACTGACAGCGGGGGCTACGGCAAGTGCTGCTGCAGGGAGAAGTTTGTTTCCTGCATTGAGTTGAGCAGCGTTGTTCTGTAATATTTCTACAGCGTTTCTGCAGTTTTAGTGAGGAAGACATAATGCTGATTTAACTGATATTGGGGTTAAAAATATTTGCTCATCCTTTTTTTCAGATATAAATCATTATCTTGCCGCAGTTACAATTTAGCTAGCCAAGCGTGTAGAATCCTGCTGGAAAAAAAGCGTCATACTGAAAATAAAGACTCCTTTAAACCCCAGGTTTAACGAACATTCGTAGTTTCCTAAATACAGGGCAATTAAAAGTAAAAAAAATTCGGAAACAAGTTAGGAGCCGCTGCGAAAGTCACAATTTTAAAATTCTGAGAATTATCCAGGCAGTCAACAAATTTCAGTTTTTGAAATTTAAATAAACGTAGTGCCGTTTTTATAGACGAATAATGCTTTTGTATCCGCGGCGAATTCTCACTTTGGTGTGTCCGTCACAGTTGACTTAGAACTAAAATCGAAAGTGTGAAGCTATGTAGAACAACACGGCGCTACCCGAATCTATCACCAGACAGGAAAAAAACACTTGTAAATACAGATCAGGAGAAGAACAGCGTGCTGACAACGATGAAGAGGAGGACCGGAAGAAAAAGAAGGACAGTGTCTGTGCGGCAAAGTGGGCATGTGCCATTGTACGAGGTTAACAGCAACAACAGCAACAAGAACCAACGGACAAAGATGGGTACTGCGGCTGAGGCGGCATTCCGCTGTCTGCCCATGGTACGGGCCGTCCTCGAGCGGTTGCCCGTCGAAGACCTGTTCAGCTGCGCGCGCTACGCCGAGCTCTGGGAACTGGTTGCCGTCGAGCAGCTCAGCGAGAAACTTAGTTTTTTCGTTCGGCTCCAGGATGATTTCGGCCATGCATCATCGGACCGGGCGCTCGTCGAGGAACTGCGGTGGCGCCTCTGCCTGGCACACAAGGCGCGTAGGGAACCTGCGTCGGCGATCATTTTCTGCTCCGACAAGCAATACGAAGCAATGAGCCTCGCTTCGTGTTTCCCGGACGACACCAGCGTCGTCCAGGTCTTCGTGCCAGGTCCTGTCTCGCTCCAACGAAGAGGTGTTCAGAAACGACGCGCTGCCGGTCTTTGCTTACTGGTACTTTTTGAGCGGCGCCCCGGCACCGAACTTGTCTCTGAGTGTCTACCAGGAGCCCCATGTTTGCCAAGAGATGATAAGTCGCCCTTGGTCGCAGAGTTTCCCAACGCCAGGCGTAGGCGCTATCGCTTGACCGGAAAGGTGACGTACCGCCACCGCGAGACTGGACAACCTGCCCGCTTCGCACTCTACGCCAGCAGCGCATTCAGCCCTGCGACCTTCCGGAGACCACCCAGCCTCTATCACGTAGCCAGCAGCGTGCTGTGGACGACGGGCCTCAAAGTGCTTAAGCATCCTCCGGTAGATGAGCGTGGTCCCCCTGAATGTTGGGGCACCATGCTTTTCGGCGAGAAGGCAAGGGCAACTTCGATCAAGTACCGTGCATCTGCGACAGATCTTCAACTGCGCGATCACTTGAACCGTGTACAAAGGAACTTCGGTGACGTCGACAACGCTTTGGTCCTCTTCTTTCAAGAAGAAACAGTGAACATACCCACAGCCGAAGCAATCTGGACCGCATTTATTGGCGCAGCTGTCGTTCTGGGGACGGCAGTGGATTCCTTAGCTTTGGACGTAAATCTTGTGCCATTTAACTTAGAAACACGCGAAGAAAATGCGTCTACACATTTTTTTGAGAAACCTGTCGTCGTCGCAGTCTATGGTGCCAACTAAAGCTTCTCACGCAGTAAACAGGAAGCCGAAATTTTATGCCTGTATGGTGCAGCAAAGCTTTAACTTTTGCTGCCGTTTATGCGATCTGTCTGAGGATAAGAAGCGCTTGAGCACACCTGTTACATTATTGTGCTCAAATTCCGGTCTCCGCGGAACAAGACTCTTTATCACGGTGTGCAGGACACGAGGGACTCGCCGAGTCGTTGAGACTGGCTCATGTAAGGTACAACACACGAAATGGCCTCGGGCCCTCAGCTCACCCCGACCAGAGGCATTACGTCGCGCGAGCATCAGGTCGCTGCTTTTCTTCAGATCCTCTTCTGATTGTACACGGCTATGGAATAAAGGCTGTGTGTGTTTCTCGCACAAGAATCAACTGATTCTTTACAAGTGAGTTATTCTAATGAAGGAAGCAAAAATCATATGTTTTTCCTGCACAAGCGCACACTCTGAACTAGGTGAATAAATAATTAAGGAACATAAAAATTGACACTTCTTTTCGGAGCGTCAGTAATAACTCAAGCATAGCTTACGGAGGTCCTCGCATTCTTTCCTTCATAGAGTTAAGTTTGCTGTCTCGAACTCATTCGATAAATCGAAAAAATTGCTGTATTGAACTTTCGCTTCTGAACCATCAATAAAAAGCGGAATTGTAATATTTTCGTTCACTCCAACTGCTCGTCAATTGCACAAAATTCATAATCTGTTTTGTTGAGAATTATTTACTGAGAGCAGACTAAGTTGCGAAAAAACTATGGGGATTGTTTTAATGCAGGCATAGTTTAATGGCTACCTTTCGGCCTCTCCTTTTCCGCAGGATGTCGGCCTTCCGTGCGTAGACAAAATCAGAAAACTTGAGAAATCGAAACATACGCGAGAACGTTGGGTTCCAGTGGGACTCAAACAGACGCCTTTGAATTCCCAGTCAGCGCCTCTGGCAACTCGGCTACCTCCAAAATGCTCCTTGTGAAGTTTCTACACTCTAAACTGGCAGGATTAAACATGGAGTAAGTTTTGCTCTTGCGCACTAGAAAACTATAGGGCACTATAGCGCACCATAGGACAGCTTATTCCCTGTTTACTCCATATAGGCGTGTTCGTGTTGAGAGTGTATAGTTAGTAATTCTACTTACCTTATCCTTGTTCGATGTAGCGGCCATTGTACGTTTCATTTAGAGCCATTTCTAGCATTTTACAAGTCCAGCATTCATGGAAAAATAATTTGAAGATTGAAATATTGCAAGGTGCGGCTGTGGAAATATTGAATTTAATCATCTATTCTTCCATCCCGTAGCAAAATCTTTCTTTTAATGTTTTTCCATGGCTTGTATCTAGCAGTTAAGACACTCTGAGAAAACCAATGGGAAGGTTTTGACACTAGGAAAATAAGTAGACGTAGTAGCAAAAAATTGCAAGCCCACTGAGGAGACATCTACGGGTATATTGAAGGCTATAGTGAACTCTTATGATGTTTGAAAAAAATTGCGCTCATAAGCTATTTCCTGCTGAAAGTTTTTGTCGAGAATGGTTGGGTATAATCGCGGTTTGCTCGTCCTCCAAGGCACCGTTTTGTGCAAAGAATCAAAAGCCCTTACATTTGCCAAGTTGACTTCCGTTGCTTAATTGCAGTTGGACGGTACCATACTTCTCCAGTTTTGTCGCTTCAACGGTGTCGACCGAGTGTGTTGGAGTGTGCTGCGAATGCTCCGTAGATGCATGTATGAAATCAGACAATCAGACCACTGTTGGCACAGCCCAGTGTAAATATGGCTGCTCACTAAAAGGGAAATGTGAAAAGGTATATGCGCACAGACCTTCAAGTCCCCACTGAACAGTTGGTGGCGGAGGAAGCTTAACGGTTCGCAGGGTTGTGTTTGAAGTTGACATTGATCACATGGCCTTCGTCATGATTGATGGCAGGAATGATGAGCGCAACAAAACGTCTGATCAATGTTTGCTGGCAACGCTCGATGTCTACGCATGCCATGAAAACGCGGCTTAGCACACACGAATTCGTGCAGCGGAATAGTCATGGCGCAGTACACAGTAGGCCACAAACTGCTTTTAATCTAACTACTCTTAAATCAAGCGCACTTTTGTTACCCCGCTCACATACACTGTGATATCAATTGTTGTTCCGTAACAACACTATCTGTCCTCAGCTTTACCTGGATACGTGAGAAGAGTTATGACCTTTAACGCCTGGCATCTGGTAACGCTGCAGCAAACAAAGAGCTTGTTCTTGGGAAGGTTATTTATAAACGTTCTGCGCTGACTGCAACATTTGTCTGCCTTAATAGGTACCTTACTCCGCTGGACTGTCTGCATGCTGTGGCGCCGACTGATTATTTCGCTGCGGAGTTTTGTGATTGCATCAAATTCACGGAAAACGTCACAGAAGAGCTGGCGGATGTAGCTTTTCCGTTCCTGATCATTATTAGCTCATCTACATCCACTGCAGGGCAAAATTCCTTTCCCTAATTGTCCATAAGTCAGACGTCTGCTAGCAGCGGTCAGCTTGGCAGTAGAAGCACCAAAAAACACTAAGCTGCTTGAGATGAGTGAGCGACATGAACGTTGTAGGCAAGCGATTATGCTCGTTATACAGATTATACACTGAGAAAAGTTGCGGTGTACATGCAGCAGTTGTGTGTTCAAAGAATTAGACGATGACTGCAGCTTTTGGAATCAAGTCTTATCCATCAACGCTTATGGGTTTTGCCCCCTAAAGCAGAGAATAATGAATTTCCTCTGCGGTCTCTCAAAAAAAAACATGACTGTCGATGTGCAACAATGGACTTATGAGTGCCCCTAATTAAATTCCAATCTTTTTTTATAGCTAACTGTTCTCAGAGATTTTATACAGCTAAAATGGTACCACCCATTCCGTATTAGGTAGTCAGCCACTTGTAGTCTGTACTTACTGAGCAGTAATCTACGGATGCGGTTAGAGACACACAAAGAAAGGAACATGCTTGTCGGCCATGGCGAATTTTATTTTTTTAAGAAGCTTGAATACTTGAATGGTGTAAATATTCGATAAAATGCGTTATGCAAATTTTTATAAGGAAGTCTCAGGAAGACTTTTTATTACACAGAGTTCATTTTGAGCATTACATGCGTGTTCCTTTCACGGTTCGCTCCTTAAATTTCAAAAAACAAAGAAACTCAGAACCAAATTCAAGCGCTGTAACTTGAGCTTTTAATCAAAAGATACCACAAGGAAAAAGTTGGCTTGTAATGTTGTTATCTATATTCGGCGCAGTAATTTTTATACATATTGCATCGTTTCCTGGCGCGGGATTTTTGCTGTTTTCTCGTTTATATGCTGTGGAAGCCGTAAGGTGCAGCTTGCCAAGGAAAACACATATGATTTTCGTACCTGTCTTAAAAGAAAGCGCAATAAAAATGCTAAGTGTCCCGTGTCCAGCTTATCAATAGCAAACAGCTTGACGGCTATACAGTAGGTCGTTGTGATATTGAAAGTGAAGAAAATAGGACGAAGAGCAGCGCAGATAAAAGCAACAAAAAAATGTAGATTGCCTTTCGAAATTTATAGAGCCAGGTAAGCCTCTTTTTGACCGTACATTGGACGAAAGGGGCTGTAATTTATGACATTGCTCGCACCAAGTAGTCAGTATATAATGCAAGATTATGTCAGTCCATTGGCACATTTTCACATTCTCAGAATACTGGACTACATTTTCTGCAAAAGGCAACATTCACTCACAACATTGGAAGACGATACTGTGATGCGCAGCATGCAGTAGCCATAATTTCGTGAGCTATTCTTTCGAGCACACTGTCAAAGAGGAAAGGCACAGCAAACTAACATTGGTGTGTTACCTCAGAAGTCAGAAGTTTATACAATCGCATTGTTATTCCGGAAGTAAAGGTTCAGAACTAAAATTTATCGGGGCATATAGCAAAGCAAGAAAAAACGAACAATCCGAACCACCTAAAAAGGCTGCACTGAAGCATAGTCTTTCGTTCGTTTCATCTCGGCATAAAAGCAAACCTTTAAGGCCGATAATGGTAAAAATGTGCGCTTAAAATTGCCACGGATAGAAGTTGTAGCTGATGTTTTTTCATGCGAGAAAACATTATTATTTACATTGTGTTGCCCGTTTTGATGCATCTGTTTGGTTGTTGGTCCAGCATGCAGGAAAAATAAACGGAGGCAAGCTTGCATGATGTCACTGTTGACGCAACTGTAAATTTTTCCTCAGCAGCGTCCATGTACAACCAGAAAAATAATACCATGTCCCACTGCGAAACACCATAAAAAATGTTCATTTATGCTCACCTTGCGTCGAACAATTATAATTTAGGAAGATAACATACGCGTCGGCAAGTACGTAGGTCATTATTCTTCTTGTAAGGCAGGCAAAAGATATGCGAAAAACGCACACACGGCGCTTTTGTTACTGCCCCTATAAAGCTGAAGTAATTTCTCAGCGGCAAGCAACACGACAGCGGCAGCGCTTTATTGCATTAATTTCGCAAATTGTACCTGGCGAAGGACCACTGGGTAATAAATAACGCTGCCGCGCACGAGAGAGCGGATATGAAAAATCTTCATGAAACAAAAGCGGAGCTGGCTTTTTGTGTCGCTTCTAGCAGCCGCATAGAAAGCGACGAGATGGCCTGTCCGAGTTAAACAGTATCGACTCGGCAGCATTGAGTCGACGGACTTCGCCTTGCCGGCTATGGCATCTATTGTATTTTGAGGGTGCCTTAAGCTCACATTTCGGCAAAGATATTTCATATCGAATATTGCTTATGTCGGCTCCTGCTCCTTTCAAAATAGCAGAATGGCAAAATAAGCAAAGATAGTAAAAGCAGCGTATTTTGCTTTGACTCTGCTCCCAACGCCACGTTTAAAGATGGGCTGCTTTATCATACTGCCAGGCGGAGAGCGCGGCATCCAGTTCTTTATGTACGGAGGGTGTAGGAATTTTTATTCTTTCTCGCAGACTTCCGATAAATTTCTAAGTATAATAACGACGTGTAATTTTGCATCACGCGTGCAGTGTGGCTGGGCGGAATTTCGGAGACAGGTCAGGCAGGAATGTTCAGTTTTAAAAAGGGTGCAGAAACCGGCACGAAGAATACATGCACAACAGAAGGCTTGCTTGGTAAGCTCCGCTGATGATAGAAATTGAAAGTGAATAAAGTTTGTTATCGCATAAGTTCTAATGCAGTTTCTTCGACACACTGTGTACAATGCCGAAGGGCGAATACACCCGTGACGCAGTGACAACGGTGGGACGAGTAGCCAGCAAAGGTTCCTCGAGCAATGTGCGCACGACGGCTTTTCTTCCCGTCAATAGACCAAGTGCCAATGAATAAAAATCCAGGTCGTGGCCTTTATACCCGCTTTCTCACATGAAGTTGTCTAGCCGCAATGCCCTCGCACGCACGAGAAAGGCTTCTCACGTCCTATATAGGTGTGATGTTGAAGAAGCCTTCATGGAATTCGGGTGGTACATTTAGGTGTTAGAAAACTTGATGAAAGGGCGAGCTCAACTCGCCACTCGGGTCTTGTTAAAATTATCCGCTGCTTAGGAGACAAGTAACAAGGCGAAAATAATGGACACGAATGCTACGAGCAAGGAAGGAAGCGTACAAGGACTTTGATGAAAATTGCGCGATTTCTAAACTTTTAAAGTAGAGCTTTGAAACGAACTACCTTTAGACCTCTGCTCTTAACTATGGTTTGTGGCTCAGCATGAGTTTTCACTTCGCTGCATTCTGCAGCAACACCCTCTCGATGAGCAGCTGCTCTATTTTCTCAATTGAGACGTCTCCGTGACAACGTGTTCTCAACGATACAGGCTCATAATAGTTGTGTTACTTAATCTCTGGTTACGTTTGGCTGAAAAAACAACGGTTGCGTGGTTTAACGCCGGCATCAGGAAGAACTTGAGCAGTACGTGTGTATCACGTCCAGATTATGTCCTAGGTCTAACAACTCCAGAACCTGCCATTGGCTATGCTTACCATTGGCTACGCCCGCCTTGGCTCAGGACACACGGTTGTGATATAAAACGACGACGTCTAGACGTCCTGTTTATTCCAAGGCAAATACCGAATGAAGACATGGCATTCTTCTGTCTGAAGTGCTACAGCAGCGGGTGTCTATTGACCGAAGCTCTGGGTCTCGTATTTAAAAACACTACAGAGCTCGCCTAAGGATCTATATTCTCGCCTAAAAAAAAAAGATACTACTCCCCAACCCGCGTGCCATCTTGTACGTCCAAACAATCTGTGGTTTCAAATCATGGGACTACCGTACCATCACACTGTTCCGCTTTCGTCCTTTCAAGCGAATCTGCCAGTGATGAGGTCAGGACAGTGAAATCACTGGCATGTGTCGAGGCGGAAATGAAGGCGCATAGCATTGCAGCGCCGGGCAATTCTTGGCCAGTACTTTAAATTTCCGGTGACCTGCACAACGTAACAGTTTCCCGGTGCCTTCAGTCTGGCCTTCGTTCAGCTCTTGGCGCGTCTAACCACTAACACACTACACCGCCGCGAGGAAAGGGGCTGATTCGTTAGGAAATAAATATACAGATTGCGGTTTCTCTGAACCTCTGTGTCGTCCGTCTGAGTAAAGTAAAGCCGCGCACAGCGACCATTGGCAAATTTGTCCGGTACAGCAAAAGACTTGGTTTCCCGGCTTCGCACACTTACTGCTTAGGGTCACCCCTCGGCAGGGATAATTACGTGCGGTCCGTTGGAAATTACAACGTGATGGGGCGTGTAAGAAAAGCAGTAAAAAACATGTTTAGAACGTGTTTCTTTTTTTTGCAGCGGCGCCTTTTAAATAATGTTTTGTGCCCGGAAACTATTTATTTGGAGTTAGACTACATACGCCACTGGTATTCTTGGCTATTTTAGGGTCTCGATAATAAATTTCGCTTTCTGCTTGCTTCTTCACTACTATCGTTGTGATCCATTCTAAGCATATCGTCGCTTATTCGCTACATGGGGAGATGTCAGCGAAAAAATACACCGTTAACTATGCACCAAAATATGATATTCAGAAATAGGAAAACAAAGCAATTTGCGGCCCATGTCTTCCGGGCCTACGAGCCTCCACACGGGATTATGAGAACGCGAAAAACTGGGGAATAAAATTAATAAAATAAAGAAAAAAATCGCGCCGCCAAAGGTCGATGGCAAAGGCTGGTCACAAAATGGCCCGTACAGATGCAAGGTCCTTCAACAACCGCCAGATGACAGGTGTTACTTTGAGGTTAATCTCAGGGGGTTCAGAAAAAGAATCTACCCCAGCCTGGAGGGAAATTATAGATTCCTAAGCACTGTAAGTGCCCGAATATAATGAACCAAAGCAGACCATCGTGGTCCGGGGCATCGGGAAACACCTGAACGTGCAAACCTTAGAGTGCAGCTGTGAGTCTGTGGAACCAAGATGTAAACGAAAGAACTACCACAGCGAGCCCGGCATTGGATGCGCGCGCACGCGTGCTTTAACTTGAGTTTCGGGATGAAGTGGCGCGTGTAAAATTCGTTTGTTACGCCAGCAGTGCTCCTGGACAATCGCCTGGGTTTGGCGCATCAAAGAAACAGCTGCACTGCCACACACACAGCCACACAGGTATTCTCCAAGAGACTAAGTAACACAGTAGCCAACTAACTCAACACCACTCA
This sequence comes from Amblyomma americanum, assembly GCF_052857255.1. Taxonomy (NCBI): domain Eukaryota; kingdom Metazoa; phylum Arthropoda; class Arachnida; order Ixodida; family Ixodidae; genus Amblyomma; species Amblyomma americanum. Next base: position 130,211,531 of record NC_135501.1, read on the forward strand.
ACGCCAACCGACACATTTTCACGCGAACGACCTAAGTAGGCGTACAGCAGACTTATCAGAATTAACAGATATAGTTGTGCATTTGAAGATATCTAACTAGAGAGGTTTTGTTGACTACATTTATGAATAATTATCAGTATTGATTCTTTCGCAAAAGTTAACACTCGGTCGTTTTTTTTTATACGGCCGCGTGAGAAGAATTATCTGATTTGCAGCTGTTTACCACAAGTTCATGATCCCGTGCCGCAAACTTCTGCGCCGTTTGTGAGCTGTCAAGATTCTGTATTTCAGTTACAGATAATTTTCTTAGTAACGCCTCAATAGAACGCGACTGACGGACCCGGATATTGTAATCCCGACCGCTGTCGAATGCGTGTGAATGCGCGTGTAGAATGCGCTAAAGTAAGAATTAGTCCTGAGTTTTGCTCAACAGTTCCAATAATTTTTTTTAGCAGGAAGTCACCACTACGCGGCCGTACTTAGCCTGGATAAAAACTTGGCTGATTTCCACGGAGGTAAAAAAATTTGTTTGACTACTTTGTCGCGCACGAGGCACTCCTGAAAACGAAAGCTTGGCCGACGGAGGTCAGGAGCAAAAAGTTGATCTAAACTTGTATGAAGCCTTCTTCCAAGCTTCCTACTGGACTATGGTTTCTTCTCGACTATTGATCAGGGTTTGCCTACAAAAAGCAGAATTTGGCTTGGAGAGAAGATTCGGCCACCAGGTGGCGCCACCAGAGTGCCAGCAGTGTGGCAATATTTCCTTACAAGTCAACCCTTGGAATTCTGCAGGAGTCAAGGAACTCGCGTGTGCACAAACGAGGCATCCAATCTAGGCTGTCGAAACTAAAACGCAATCCTGAGCAATACGTTCATTAAGGCAGTTTAAAGTATACTGAGATAATCTTAATTCTGTGAGAACATGCCAAAAACTGTTATTGTGGACGATTTTAAACGTCGCTTAGGCTTAGATACATAGTGGCAAGGCGCCGAAGAATGAGCAGTTCTAACCGATACTTCGAGAAAATTCTTAATATTTCAGTAAGCTCTCTGCTGCTTGTTTTCTCCTACGAGATGGGGGCTCCTTATGGATTTTGTATCCACGCTTTTACAAAGTTCCAATTTGAAAAACTAATCGCTACGCATTTACTGGGGCACAGGAACTAGTCTTGTGTAGGTGTTATTTCTGTAGGCCACGTAGCGCTATCATCTATCGCATGAAATTTGTCTCTCCATATGGGGTCAGTTCGCAAGAGAAAGGCTAGATGTCACCATGCGCGAATTCCCAAATTCAAGCAATAGGCATCAGTAATGTTTACAGTTGTAAATTGGCGAAAAAATTCATCACAAAAAAATGGCTATGAGAGAGGAACCAAAAAGCCTGCACACAGGGGCGTTACATGGTCCTATAGTAGGCGGGTTTCAACAGTTCATTGCCGCGCTCATGGCATACGCACGAGCTAGATCTGCCCTGCAAGCAGCCCAGGAAGGAGGAAACGAACGCGTTGAACCCCAACCTCCTAATTAACGAGCAGACGCGCTCATTACATAAAATCCCGTCAGCACTGTCATCTCTCAGCGGGCAGTTCACGCGTGACTCTGCTCTCGTCCTGCGTAATCTCGCCGTCACACAGCTTCAAGTTTATGAGCGAGTTGGCACGCAGGTGCGTAGGGCAGGAGGAATCATTTGTAGGCAACGAGAAGCGTTAATTGTGGAGAAGTACGCAGGGATTCGCGTGCTACCTTTTTTTCCGTTTCCGTTCTCGGGAGCCGCCAATTAATGTGGCGCGGTAAGTTTCCCTCCGCAGCGGTTGCGCCGAATCAGTCAAGTTCTGAGCGAACATACGGCCTTCACCTTGTTTTCTGGTCTGTTCGCACTAATGGCTGAGTGCAGTATTACGGCGTTGTTTAGATGGTGTAATTTTGTAAAATGCTGGGCCCATATTTCCGGCAGCTATTGCCTGCTCAACGGCAAACGAGGGCCTCGATTCTGGCAGTATTCATCCTATAGATAGAATTAAGAGAGTTCTCTTCTAGCTACCGCGCTCACCATTCGATCATGTTCCTACTGACACTCGCGATGCCGTTATGAACTAAGGTGGTGCTGGTAAACACTCTCAAGGTTCGGTTACACTACACATATTTACCCCGGAAAATAGAAGATCGAGCAGCCGTCGCCATAGCTCAGTTGGTAAAGCACGAGGCCCGAAAATACAAAGTCGTAGATTCGTATGTTAGCGTTTTTTTCTCCTTCTAATCGGTTCTCAATTAAGTAATTAATCACTTTACTATTCTCTAAATGATGAACACCACAAATAAAAAATACATCCTCTATTCTATTTAGTTTTGTTGACTGTTGGCTTCTACTATATCTGCTGTGAGAGCTATGCAACTCTTTATTCAAAGCGGACCACAGGGCATAAATTTTAATTTTGTTGCTTCTTATCTTAAAGGCACAGTAAACTTACTCCTTTACGATTAACCGTTTCAAGAAATGAGAGGAGTGTGAGTCAGCCTTTATATATATTTGTCTCAGATCCGCCAAAATGCTTTGAGGGCAACATCAGCAGTCTCAGCAATGTACTCTGCATGGGTCTATTGTTCTGGCTGATTAAGATTTAAAAACTAAACCTATTCATTTTTCTGCGTATTAAATCTCTCTATTTTTATTTAGTGTTATTGGCAACTTCTTCAGTCAATAGTGCTGCCCTCAAAACACTCCACAAATATGACTGCAGAGCTAACATCTTACCTTGTTTGTGAGCAGCTTAAATTGTTTCTCAAAAAGTTTTGAAGAAGTCAAGAAGTTTTCCCTGGAGAAGAGACAAAATTGCACTCCCTTTTAGGAACACAAAGACGTGACACGCAGTACTAACGCAAATCTACGTCGCGAAATCTACACAAGTGAAACAAAGTTAAGAGCATATCTATCAACACGAAGATTAGTGTCTGTGATTACGTTTTGTTTGCAGCACAGGCAAGAAAAGACAAGAACGCAAAATGGCTCCAATGATGTACGTGAGGAGAAAGTAGACTCTAATATTGTTTACTCAGCAACTAAATGAATGCTTAAGCTGGGAAGCTTATACCTATTTTAAAAGATGGCCCAGCCATTGAATAAAGAAAAAGACCGCAGTTCAATTTGTACGCGTATAATTGTATTCCACGGAAGGGTGGGATAATTCCGCATGAATCCTTTTACTTATCTAGGAGAGTGCTTTGCCAGATACAGGTACTTCTGGAGACAGAAAGAGAGAGAAAGACAGAAAGGCTGGGAGGTTAACTAGGCAGCGCCCTGTATGCTATTTTACAAGTGGGAAGGGGAACGGAGGGAGAGATAGAAAAGGAAGAGAACAATAGAATATGATCACTTTTCCACGTGTCCGTTGGCCGTTACTTGTAGGGTACACAGGGCACACACTGATTGTTCACAATCTTGCACTCAGTCCTGAGTCCTTCCAGAACTTTAAAAGTGCCTTCAAAGCTGTCCTTTGCGATGAAGGCTTACTCCAAGGACCCAGAATCTTGGCTTCAGTTAGGGGCCGAGGAACTAAACGGCGGAGTGTAACAGCCAGGAGTGCACGCTCACGCTGAAACTAAAGGCAGTTACAAAGAAGGTGTTCTATAGTTTCGCCGCACCCACTTCTAGAAGACCCCGATACATATACCAGGTGATAACGAAGACGAGGTGGTGGATGAAGCTACCCCTCGACCCCACGCTGCAGAGTGGGGCATGGCCCTTCAGCTGCTGTCGGCGTGTTGAAATAGAACGACCCTGAAGGTTTGAAGGTCTATTTTCACAACGATTTGTTCCGAGGAAAGCCAGGGGAAAAGCAATAGGGCAAGCTTGAGAGGTCCTAGCTTGCTCTACAGAGCAGACAGAAAGCACTATAGCATGTGCCCTGGTGAAGACAAAAAGTTTCGAAGACGCCCAGTCAAGTCTACCTGATTGCTGACTAGAACAATACGTGGTCTATGAAGCGCTCTAACCTATAAGAACATATTTCAAAATATGGGCCCCAGATCCCATTTATCGTCATAGCTTACAAGGAAAGCATATTGGCTATTCTGCAAGAAGGTAAATCAGTGAAGACGAATTTACGACAAGTAAGGGAGGTTATTGCAATCCAGTTGGCGATGAAAATTCTTCGTTTTTCCCGGCTGGTCGCGTATGTGAAGCTCTCAGTGAAGACAGGGCTAATCTCAGCTATAAGCATGATCTTCTGAAGAAGCCTTCGGCAAAGAAGATCAGCCGCAGAGCAAACTTGTGGAATGTAAATGTCAACGGAGGATCAAGTGGCAGAAGTCCAATGGCAACCTTTACTCATCTTTTGCTAAGAATTGCTTGCGGACAATTCGCTCTCAGTAGTCTGAGACGTAGAGTGCGGCTGAGCTGACCACGATCATTATCTGCTTGAGAAACAAAAGTCGCTTATCAACTTCCCTTTCCTGCTTCCTGCCAACCTCCAAGTCAAGGTATAGTATGTGAGACACTATGGTACTTACGATGTTGACCAGACAGTAAAATATTCTTTTGGGCAAATAGGTTTGTATGGACGTAATTAAGTCTCTTAAGGGAGAGGGGGGGGGTCTTCTGGGGTTTAAAAACAAAGACTGGGTCTAAGCGACAAAAACCGGGAAAAAAATTTATGAACTGCTTCTGTCAATGAAGGTTTGCTGCTTCTTTATTTTTGTTTCAGTACAATATTTTGCTCGACAGTGCCAGCTCATGTTGCTCCTGTTGAAAATGTAGTACACAGATTGCCTAAATTCATTAAAGCTGAAAAGTTAACTAATTTTTAGGCATCTTATGTTTGCACTACTGCGCACTTGTTTCTTCAACTTTCAGGCTTTGCAACTAAAGCGCCTGTCTCATCCTTGCTCGCAGTGCTTCGGCAGTGATGACTGTGATTCATTTAGAACGAGAGGTTGGTAGAGGGGCGACTAAGAGGGATGATTCCTTGCGTACGTAAGGGGTAGTGTGGTGCACGTTTTTGCACAGAGTGGCGGGAAAGCTTGGATGTTGTTGTCATGTGAAAAGAATATGTGCTGAAAATTGCAACTCGAAAATCAAAACTTGGAGGACGCTTAAGCTTCGTCTTTAAGAGAGATGCGACACCTTGTTGTAGCGCTGCCAAGGAGTCCACGGAACGCCAACGCCAGTTCGGCGCGACGCGAGGCCCGCGGGCAATTTCAGGAAAGGACGCTTGTCTCACATATCTCGGTGGACATCCGAACCGGGCCGTAAGGGAAGGAAATTGAAATGAAAATTGGTTTTAAGGGAAGGAAATGACGCCTGTCTCATAATTCTCGCTGGACACCTGTAACGTGCCTTAAGGGAAGGAAAATCCCTTGCCTTACTGCGCAGTTCAGGTGTCCACCGAGATATGCCATTTTTCAGTAGAGACCAGCTTTTAAGGACGCAACGATCGCCGCCCCTCGTTGAATGGTAGAACCAGCAAAAAGGAAGTGTACACAGGCGCGTAGCGTTCGGTGATAATGCGTTAACTTACTCTAAGGTTCCGAAAACAAGGAGCTGTAGCAGGAACCTTTACGCGAAGGCCATGCGTCACGACAGTAACTGCTGCCACGAACTGCGGGCCCTGCTTATCAGAAGATTTGTATGAAACCTGCTTGGAGCACCAATGGGACATTTCTGCAGTGATATTTGTAAATTGGTATGTTTTCTGTATGACTCATATGGAGAATAATTTGAGATGGAAGATAATATTCTTGAACTGAGTGGAACAAGACCACATGCCACCTCTCAGATCCGGTTGAATAGTTTTTTTTTAATTTCAGCACCTAAAATAAATCACACAAAGCTCTGACGAACCACAGCAGCGCTTTATCTAAAGTGATGGTGAACGGTTCTCAAATTGTAAATATGCAAGCAACTGCGAAAGCAGAGGCTATAAGAACAGCTAGCTTGTATAACGTTCAGACGACCACAAGCTTCCAAGCCTCGAGGTGCGTTTTCGTTATGCGAAACTCCATGGAATCAAATGTAGCGACTATGTTGTCCTCTTGGTGTGATATACAATATACTGTAGCCATGCTACTTCTAAACTCTAGCGAAATGCTGACCTGGAGGTTTCTGAAACCCTAGATTCAAACTATTTCCGCCTTTTTGTTTCACTCTTGGAGTCTTGAGAATTTACAAGAAGGTGATTATCATCGCCCATGTTAGCATTCCACGCTACTCATGAATATCAGGCGTCAATATCTGCAATCATTTGTTGTGCCACCATCCCACTATCGGTGCTTCTCGTTAATTTTGTTGCAAGTTGCGCGCCTTTTTCGGCCGTACTCTTAGACCTCCTCAATTAGAAAAACTACGGCCTCCAGAGCCTACCGCATTCCTGCCCTGGCTTTCTCTGGCAGCATTGCAGTCTATATATGAAACGTCCGCACTGTCCACTGTTATGACACGTGAGTGGAGCTGCCGCACGCTGCTTTCCGAATTCCATAATGTGGGCAATTAAGCGAGGCAGGTGCAAAAGAAGATAATTATCTCTTTCCGTCCACACGGCTTGGCACTGCTTTAGACCGCCGCGCCCCCGCCCACGCTAGTTCTTCGCCGGCGGGCAGGAAATTTTCTAAATACATGCGTAGACTGTCGTCACGAACTAAATTTTTGCGCGGCTTTCTCTGAACTGGCCAATACATGGATCTCAGGCGCCGGCGTAATACACAACTGCTCCAGAAAAAAAAGGCAGGAAAAGCTAAAGCTGGTTTGTGCTTCGCTCTGTCTGATTGCAAAATTGGGGGACGGTTTCTCATGTAGAGGCGGAAGGAAGTACGTGAACTTTTCGCGTGACGGTAAGGAGAAGGCACCCTGCTTCACCGCTTCCCCTCTAATACCGAGGTATACCAATAGAGCAGTAGCAAAGCGACTGCTCCATTCCTCAATCCTAGATTCAGATATCCATGGGTATTGTCATCCAGTTGCTTCTAATGCATTAGCTTAAACGTAATGCGTCCGTGTGTTATAAATGTAGTTTCTGGTTAGGCGGCTTGACAAGTTGAAATATACATAGACACTCATTATATGAAAAAGGGAGGATTTGTTTAGTTTTCTGGGATGGGCTGTCACATTTTCCTTAAGTAGGATGCGTCGATGGACTAGTGCTGCTTTCAGGCTGGAGACTCCGCTCTCACCGTGGCCGTCTTGAGATATCTTCCTTGCCTGGCTTAACTGAGCGCGCTTTGACGGTGGACTGTTTGGAAGACAAATTGGCCGTTATAGGCTGAAAATATGCGCAATTGGTGCACTAATAACACAGAGTAGTAACAGAGAAAGTAGAACCAGTAATCTAATATATCGGAGCTGTTAACCCTCCCCGAAACTCCTCGCCTTCTGAACATTTGCTACTTCTCACAATAATGTAAATTGTAAATATGCTCCTAAATATCATGGAACCTTCGTTTCAAGCCGCAGTTAAATGTCCGTCAACGACAGCCTTTGAAGACGTCCAGCACCTTCTCACAAAAATACTAACGCTGCACGAATGAATCGAGGACACCACCAGTGAACTTACACCGCTCTTGTTAGCCCGACGACGCAGTGCTACGTATTGAGATAAATATACATTTTTATAGGTGCAACTGCTATGGCATTTTGCAATATATTGCTCACGTAGTGCGCAAAGGTGTCTGTTGCCTGAGACAGACTGATGAGTAACATGATATGTACCAACAGAATTTTTTAACGGAAGCACTAAGTCTGCTTGGTTAATTCATCAGCTCTCTTCCTGTAATTAAATGTATGTTTAAACAGTTGCCTTTGTCGAATATCCTGGTGGGTTGCTTACTTTCATACTCTGCACTTGATTTGCCCGCATGATTGAGTCTGCGTTAGTGCACGAAAGCTTTAAGTGCTCTTACGCTATGAATCGGAACACAGATTCTGCGATATAAATTCCAGTGTCATCTGGCGCTTAGCATACTGTATCATCTTACCCTTAGCTTAAGCCCAAGGTTGTGTAAGCTACACCACATTCTTTGCAGGCGATGCTATTGTGTACATCCATCCGACAACCGATTTTAACGCAAGATGAACTCGTCCAACGTGTGGTGGCGTATAATTTGTATTTTCAAGGTTGGGGTATCCCTCCATCCTTGGAAAAGCACTAAAATTCTGTAAAATATTCCTATGTTGTACGTTTTCATGACCAGTCACAAAAGTTGGCCTCTGCGTTGTAGCGCGCGCGAATAATTTTGGGCTGGATAAAGTTGCGTCATTAAATCCTTTAGTACAGGGACAGCTGTTTAGGTTACATTTCAGGATTCGATGCACTGGCGTTGCACTATGCCCTCCCGAGTCCTCCGCATGCAAAAGCGTAGTGCGTGAAGTCATTTTAGCACGTCTTGGCAACGCGCTACACTCTTTTGTGCAGTCACACTGGCGCCACAAGATACAACGTAATTACACCACGCGCACTGTTCCAGAAATGAACAATAATAAAGAAGAGTAATGAGGTTGAACACCACAAGCCGCTGCCGCTGAATCTCGCGCTACGGCTATCAGAAAGAATATAGAGGAGCTTGTGAAATTAGCCAACGTCCCAGTAGTCGGTTGGACCAATGTATACACATCGCTGCAGTTGAGAGGGAGATGTCCTGAGTTCAGGAGGTATATTGACCTGTAAAAATTCAGCGTCGTATTCAATTTTTAAGTAGTAACCAGGCATGAAAGCCCTTTACTTAAATTCAGCAATAGAGGAAAAATATAAGTCAACGCATGAAAAGCTGAAAGTAGTTTCTTTGCTAGGCACAATATTTTTTAAAATGGAGAAGTAATTCTATCTGATTTTCATTAAATAATACCTTAGCAAGAAATCAGTCAAATTGTTCTGTCGGGCATATTGTGTGATGCGAGAAACTTTACGTCGAAGTGGATGTGTGATAAGATGACACCAATAGCTGCCCACAATATACCAAATGCTGCTGCCGTTCTAAATGTGCGTTATGCGCAGTCTTAAGAACACTGTTGGCACAGGCAGCTTCGATGGGCAATTATTTCAGAGTAACGCGGTCTCACAGCTCGAAGTGCGCTTGGTATTTCAGTAAATACTAGGAACATTAATGTTGGGTTTCAGCCACCAGAGCTGCTCTTAATGCCTCACTCATTATTCTAATTCAAACGTGTTCCTATGCCTCACTTAGTGTAATATATCAAACTACTAATCTGTAATTTAAATATCGTATAATAATACGATACATTTAGCAAAACTCTCCTGAACCATACTGCTTGGAGCTGTGTTTCGCCCTTTATTGTATAATTTATTTTGTGAGACAGAAAAACTGAGCAGGCTCTTAAGAATCACGAATTTAAACTGGAGAAGAATACTAGCGTGTCTATATAAACGTACATTATAGATTTTTAGCTTTCATCATGAGAAAAGAAATGTGTATTCTTTTTATACGCGTCCCTGGACCTAATCAAACTAGTAAGGTAGTCTCCACCGTAACAATCAGTACGTGAAATAAAATGGTGAACGAGTTCACTGTGAGCTTGTTGCGAACTGGCTTCGGGAATTAATATTAGCACCAGTACGAGCTTGTGACACGCACACACACACACACACACACACACACACACACACACACACACACACACACACACACACACACACACACACACACACACACACACACACACACACACACACACACACACACACACACACACACACACACACACACACACATACATACCTATATAGGAGCATGCATGCATGCATACGTACATACGTGCATAGATGCAATGCAGAAATCTATCCGAAAAAACAAGCTTTAAAAAATGCGGTTTCTTTCCTTGTTTCGAGACGTTCTGTTTATGCAGACTCCCTTCAGAATGGCGGAAGGCGCCACGCGGTGCCCTTATGTCAAATGCGCTGAAAGACGGAGCTGAATTGAAGGCGGAAATAGCGCACTCTGCTGCAAGTTCAGAGAGCTGCCATAACGACCAGAGTAATTCATGAATCATTCAAAAAGGTAAGAAACTGAATTTGGCTTTCTTTATTAAGAAAAAAAATTGGCTGCAACTCGCCGGTTTTCTGCGTCTTATTCTGCATTCCACAAACAACGGCTTGTTCTATGCCTTCTGTTTGAAGAAGGCCACGACAGAATGCCCTGTGGCAAGGCCTGCCGACGTTCACCGTACTCGAAGTCGGATGCAACGAAGGCAGTATTGCGGCTTTCAGGAAATATGATGTCGGAAAACAGGAAGCATGCTGTTAAGGGTGAAAATATTTTCTCAGCTTGTCACTTGTAAAAATAGGTGGTGTAAAATAAAAATACACAAACATTAGAAATAGACAAGACGACTGCTGCTCGAACAGGGAGAATGTGCAGTGATAAGTTTACATGATAGTATCTATTAAGATAATTAATTCCTTCAGATAATGTCACTGGCTAGAACATGTGAACTGCCTTTTAAAAATGGTCTGATGAACGACAGTGCTGTAGTGCTTCTAGGCCGTAAGATTAGCCTAGAATAAAAAAAATTCGATAAAATAATCGAGGACACCCTCTCTTCGCTGCATATTCCTCATATTTTCTACAGTCATGCTTCTTATGTTTAGCTGTCGTCCACAAAGGAGATTACTTTGCGCCCATTACAGCCTTTCTTGCGTAGTACGGCGAGAAATGAAGGCATTCATTCGAAGCGGTGAAAATTTTTTTGGAGGGAAAATTTCTGAGTGTACGGAGTGCCTGTGCAATTGAGCGCACAAATTGTTGCGTTGCCACTGCAGTGTGCTGTAGAAATTTGAATTACGCCGCACCATACTATAACATTACTGTCTGCATGACATTCATAGGTTTTCTTGAGTATCTTTAATTTTTGAAAGAGCTTTAAATGCCCTCGGAGGCAGCGAAAGATATTAGAGGACGTAAAAACACAATAATAAGGAGCGGTACGAAATTTGTCTCAAGAATATATATAAAACAGAAAGAAATGAAGCTGAGATATCTGATCAAATTCGTTATCATATGAGCGTTCATTGATTACAAATTATGGGCAGTTGACAAACGTGGTGCTAGGAAATATTGCCCCGATCGAAAAGTTCGAGAGAATTGCATGTATTTTTTTTATCTAGTATATAGTATGACAGATTGCTATGCATTCCATCCTGGCACGAAAAAAATGATGACCTTGCATCCAAAATGAGTAGGTTGACACGTTTTTTATTGATCTGCTGCCATTGATTTTAAGGCGGTAAGAAAAGAAGCCATGCTCAGCAACACTTCCAGTTTTTGCGTCGAACGTATTCTAGTTTTAAAAAAGCGACGTCGTATATCCTTGTCACTGTTCGCGTCCTTACGAATGTCATTTCTCAGGCACAGTGCAGTCCATATCATCAGCACTTCATGTTCTACTGCGCGCGCTGCAGTGTTTTCATTTTATTTTGCGTGGAGCTTTTGCCAGTTTACACAGCGAAATATTCTTGAGTTCTCTTATACGAAGGTATAGCGAAATTTCGTGTGAATAGTGTAAACGAGAAATTTCACCCTATGTGCGTAAGTTTTATCTGGAATGCAAGTTATTCTTCTCTTACCGGGTAAATAGCGGCCGGTATGCCTTTCAAGACATCAAGTAATGATGATTAATGGTAATGACATAAAAAATAAAGAAATAGATGCTGTGCACTCCGGTTGCACCACGAGAGGGCTAGCGTGGAAGTTAAATTTTTGTGCTCAACGTATAACTTCAAAAGCCTAGTTGAAAGTTTATAGCCTTTCTTTAGAGTATAAATCATCACTTTAGAAATTCTACTGAATTTACGTTTCAATTTTGGCACCATTTTCTTTTCTTTCCCATTACCTGTCCTCCAATCGAAGGGCCTCCCTACGCGAAGCGATGCGCGGAGTAAAAGCAAGTCGCCTGATTTAAAAACACTGCCTAACGTGAATCATTTACAGTACCTGATCTTCTGCCTCGGACCTCGTCCACCCGAGCAGTAAAATCAGCATAAAAGTTTTAATATTTCTATCAGTGTTTCACGCTTAATATGCTGTGGCCTTTCAGAACTACCTCCCTTTCTCCAACTGCAGCCCAGGACCTAAATAAATGTCTCGCAATCACATACGTCCTCTCAATTTCAAGTGTAGCTTGGAGCTGAGTAGCTGGCTGCTGTTTCCAACTGTCGAGACGGAAAGGAATAAAGCTCGCCAAAAAATAAATTTACATCAAGCTTGAGTGAAGGACAACGAAAGGAAATAAAAGCCGAGAGACTGCTTTTTCCGGTTGAGGAGATTTAGTAAGAGCTCAATTTCCGCCGCTTCAGCAGAGCCGGAAGAGAAACGCCGCTGTCGTGTTCTTCGACAGCGATCACCTCCCGCCTCGTAACATCGGACTTTCAGCGCCTTTATACACTCTTCCCAGTGATCCACTTTTAGGCTTTGTTTGTTTACAGCCCCTCTTTATTAAAAACACCTTGCAACAAGAAATGTTGGTTGGGGACTGGTTAAAAAGTTGCTACTGGAAGCAAACTCCCTTGGACAGACATCTGATATGGTATTTGCTTGGCTCTGTTTGCAATACGTTCTCGTTATCTTTTATTATAATAGCTGGAAGGTTCATTTTATCTTGGCACGGTAGCGAATAAAGTTAAAAAATAATAATTTAAATATACGGCTCATGGGATTGCCGTAAACTCCCCTCGAGGACTATGCAAAATGGGGTAAAAGCATTTCAAACTCATTTGAAAAATTCCTGGTAATTGTTCGAGGTTAGAGGACGCTTACAGCGAACTTTTTATTTCTTGATCTATCTATATGAAAATTTTAAGTCCATTAGAAATAACTTGAGACTACTCTCATAAACATTTCTTGTAATTCATATGTTTATGGGTTTTATCCGACAAGCAAGTTCACTGAACTTGCTTGAAGACTCTGAATGATCACGCGCCAAGAGCGAAGGTGCCATTTTTCCACCGCGGATATTTTTTTAATTTTTGCAGGGATTAACTCGGATCTCTTCCAACACCCAGGAGTACTCATCTGGAATAATAATGTAGCACTCTGAAGAAGACAGCTCCCCAGTTAAAGCGTCAGTAAACCCTTGCTATCTTTTGTAGCGTTAGTTGCACTGGCCGAGGTTGAGCAGTTTAGCGTGGCTTCTGGACAGCCGTGCTGCGCATGCGCGAGGAGCAGTCACACGGCGCACTGCTGGCGTGCCGGAGCCGAGCGCCTGGACGGTCTTCGCATCCTCTGGAAACCGCACCACGTGAGCAACCACGTGACTGGTCACGTGAACAATTGCGTGACGAACCACGTGACCAGCCACGGCGCCGCGTCCCCGGCAGCTGATCCGTACCACGTGACCGCTCACGTGATCAACACCCCTTACCCCCCCCCCCCCCCCACACTCTCACTGAAAAAAAAAATCATGTGCCGAGGGTGGAAATCGAGCCTTTGCAATTTGAGGCGGAGACTCTACCACTCCGCCACTACGTCTCAAGGATTACCCGTGAATAAAGGCGCATGTAGTGGAAGCGCGCCTTTCATATATTAACTCTTCCGAACCAGGTGTCGCCGCGCTTACGCTACGTATATACTGGCCTAACAGGGCAAGGCCATCATCAATCTTTTTTCACGGTCTTAATTTTGGTTTCAAATTTTGCAATGCAGTGTCATTCGGCATATCTAGAGGGAGAAAAATATCATAAATCCAAATCAGACTAATCGAATTTTTAAAACAACCTTGTTTCCTGTGCTATGGCCCTACGAGCTCAACAAAACAAACAAGAAGAGAATTGATATCACTGAGGAATAAAACTGTTCAGTAAGCTGAATATTAAGGCAGCAAACCCGTAACGCTTAAAATGGTCATTTTTCCACCGCTTCTCGGCACTGCAGATGCACGAAACAATAGTTTGGAGTACTTCCCGGTCGATTTCATCCATTAAATGCCGGGACAGAATACGAAATGAGGCATACAAGTAGATACAAGCATTTTCAAAATATATTTCCAGCCATTTTTTGGATTAATAGCCGCGTCCTGCCTTAACTCTTTTGGGCTCAGTGATTCCAACTGGAAGCTTCTAATTTAGGGGTCACCAGTCCCGAATTAAGCAAAATGTCCTTGTTGTTTTGCTGCATATTCGGCATTTAGCAATTCATTAACATATGTAAGCGACCCTTCAGCTGACTGACGCAAGCTAGTGGGTAGAAAGAAGGTATATAAACTTCGAACGCTTTGCTCTAGCCATCTGCTGGTTCCACGTACTCCCTTTGACCGTGTAGAAAATAAATAAATTTTGATTCTCTCTAATTACATGGAATGGTAAACGTAACCTTCGTGTTAGTCATCCAAAATACATTTTTTGCAGAAAAATTAATTACGAGCACTAAAAATATCGCAAATAATAACCTTTTGCTACAGAACCGTTTTGATCATGAACACTGATCTTAGTTACAGACCTATAAGCTTACTGCCCATTGCCAACAAAGTATTTCTAAGGTAACCGCTAATATGCTCAGGGCAACCTTAGACTTTTATCAACCAAATGATCAGGAAGGCTTTCGCAAAGGATATTTCACAATATATGATATTCACACTATTAATCAGGTGATAGAGAAATGCGCAAAGTGTAACGAACCCTCATATGTAGCCTTCATTGCTTGCGGGAAAGCGTTCGACCCAGTGGAAATTTCAGCAGTCATAGAGGCATTGCGGAATCAGGTTGTACAAGAGTCTTATGTCAAAATACTGAAAGATATATATAGCAATTGCACAGCTACCATAGCTCTCCATAAAAGACAGCAATAAAATTCTTGTAAGAAAGGGCGTCAGGCTTGGAGACACGATCTCGTCAATGCTATTCACCGCCTGTATACAAAAAGTATGGTGGAGCTGCCATAAAAAAACGTAAACCAATAAGCTCCTGCCTGAACCCCGCCTGTATACAGGAGGCATTCCGAGGCCTGAATAGGGAACAGTTGGGGATAAGAGTAAATGAAGAATAACTAAATAATATGCGATTCACTGATGACGCCTTGCTGAGTCACTCAGGAGGTGAAATGCAAATCATGATTAATGAGTTAAACACGCAGAGCAGAACGGTCGGTCTAAAAATTAACATGCAGAAATTCAAGGTAATGTTCAACAGACTTGCAAGGGAACCGCAGTTCACAATTGGCAGTGATGTTCTGCAAGTGGTAAAGGAATACGATGATAATGATGAATTTTTGTGGCGCAAGGGCAGCTGTGGCTGCAGATCGCCATGGCACAAGCTTCTTTTCATTTCACAAGGTGGGGTCAAAGACCCATTCCCCAGCATTTCATCCTAAAGAAGCCGAGCACCAGGAAGGGAATCCGTCTACTTAGGGCAGGTAGTGACAGCTGATCCGGATCACGTGAGGGAAATAACTAGAAGGATAAGAATGGAGTGGAGCGCATATGGCATGTTCTATCACATCATGAATATTAGTTTACCAATATCCCTCAAGCGAAAAGTGTACAAAAACTGTATGTTGCCGGTACTCACATGAGGCGCAGAGACGTGGAGGCTAACAAAAGAGGTTCAGCTCAAGTTAAGGACAACTCAGTGAGCCATGGAAAAAAATTATAGGTGTAACGTTAAGATACCGGAAGCGGGCAAAATGGTGAGGGAACAAATGCAGGTTAGTGGCATCATAATAAAAATCAAGGGGAAGAAATGGGCTTGGGAGGAGCAATGAATGCGAAGGCAAGATAACCGCTGGTCCTTAAGGGTAACGGAGTGGATTCCAAAAGAAAGTAAGCGTAGCAAGTGGCGGCACAAGGTTAGGTGGGTGGATGAGATTAAGAAGCTTGCAGGCATAGGGTGGGAGCAAATTGCAAACAACACGGTTAATTGGACAGACATGGGAGAGGCCTTTACTCTGCAGTGGGTATAGTCAGGCTGATGATGATGATGATGATGACCTAT